>NC_140349.1:2699189-3294189 GCF_963514085.1 Chelon labrosus
GCACCGTGAACGCAGCCACGGTTTGAATCCTGCTGTGAATACAGAGCAGACGCAGGAACGTGGACAAACTGGAGCAGCTCGTTGGAGCGTTGGGCAAAATTATGATGGCGTCAAATTAACCTGCAGAGGTCAGAGGTGGAACGGATGGGCCTGGGTTTGGTGTGTGAAAAGAAAGTACTGGTTAGAATTACACTACACTACTGTATATGTATGTTTAGGCCAGATACATCTTGTACTGATTGGTTCATATTGCACCTGTTTGATCTTTCTTTTAAAAACTTGTCATGGCCTGCATGAATGTTCCTCATCTCCATTTCCTGATACGTACATCGGTTATATTGCACATTATTGGTGCTGCTGTCTGTCTTGTATTCCTGGTTAAACAGACGTCCTATTAATACTGATAAACTCTGCACGTCTGTCTTAAGACAAATTATGCAAGATTCTTTGACATCACCTTCCAAAGCCAGACATTTTTCGACACATCTGAGGATATGAAGACGTTTTGATGATTTATTGACAACATTATTAGAAGGATTTAATAGAAATCTATGGTTCTAAATGTTCTATTTGAGGTTAACTGACACGCACATTCATGCAGGGATAATATGGGCTATATATGGATATATGGTCCGCTCTTAAAAACAGAACAATCTTTCTATCTTCCCACTTTATAGAAACAGAAATTATGGCTAAAGATTTATTTTATTTGCCTATATATATATAAATATATATATAAATCAAACATTGATATGGTGCACAAACTACAGCAAAGTGAACAAGATCATTTTCTTTCTTCAGTAATATTTCATACTCAGACACAGGAATCTAAATCCAGACTCTGCACATCCTACACATGATGTAAGACAGACTGTCTTCTAACAGAGGACAGACGATGATGCTGTCATTTTCATTTTTTTTTTTTACGTTATTTCTTTCTAACATGGAATCAAATGATCCAGATTAAACATTAACGCAAAGACAGGGTCTGTGTAAAATAAGTTTATGGTGCTGATAATGAAGCCCTGTCTCCTGTCCCCCTAACATCCTCGGCTTGACACCCCTGGACTGTCCCCCGTCGGAGGCTGTCCTACCTGAATGAAGGTCCTCGCTGTGAGGTGTCCTCGGTCCGCTTTAAAGCCGCAGAAACACAAACCAGAGCGCGGTGACTCGATCCAGAGTACAGGGTGTACATGTGCTGCGCTCCTCCATGGCTCTGGGCATGCGCACACCGCTCCAATTGATGTCATCTAATTAAAGACGTGAAAAAAAAATTAAATAAAAAAAAAAAAAAATTGAAACCAGAAAGTTCCGGTTTATTGAATGTCGTTTCGGTAACGATATTGATTAAGAGTTATAGTCTCACATTTGCAAGAAGGACTTCTGCAGCTGATGATAGATGTTTCATTTTCACAAATTTTGTGGCTTGATTCTGTCCATGTCATATTTTCCTCTTTTCCTCACCTGTGCCTGTGAACATGTGATCAGTGGAGGCTGCAGGCTGAGAGATCTTTTAAATATCTTTATATAAAAGTCACACACTCAACGGTTCATTTCTAAATGTGCATCAGATCCAAATGTGGAGTCAGAATCTTTGTACAGGTGGATAGACGTCATACACTGAATCGTCTTTTGTCGTCCCTGTAACATCTGCCAGAGGGCAACAGCTCAGAAAGCTGGCGGCCTGGCTGAGGAGGGTGCTCATTGATTTTTCTTAGCCCTACTGTGGTGTTGTGATCTTTTCTGCCGTTTCTCTTAGTCCCCGCTGTGCTGCAGTTACCTCAGGGTGATGCAGTACGTGAGGACACTCTCAATAGTCTGACCAGCAGGTAGAACGTCGCCAGCAGCCTCACATTTAAAGCAGTTTCTCGTCGGGTCTGGTCTTTGTTGTGCCCTCTTGGTGATTGATGTGGTCTTAGACGACCAAGAGAAGCTCCTTAGATACAGTGTGATGATACTGGAGTTTGGCAGACGATCTCAGGTTGCTGTTACTGTAATGAACTCTTCTAAGTCTTGGGCAAAATGTTGGCGCAACGAAAAATCAGACTTTGGCGATGTTGCAGCATTTGAATCGTCATTTAAATAATGTTTTTCTAATTCAAATCTCATAAATTGTAACATGTGAACTCACCACCACCAAGAAACACTAGTACTGGACGTAACATTAGGTACACGTTCCACAAACTAGGCTATATTGACTCTTTGGCTGAGGTAAACTTCAGAAGTCCTCCTGACAATTAAGATAAAGTTTAAGCCCAGAGGGATGAAACTCAAGAACCAGTAGGAGAGCTTACTAATTTTTTAAACTTGTGTCTGCAGGAGGTTATTGATGGAGAAGGTGCCAAGATGACGGCTTTTCCAAAAATAGAAAAATAAAAGAACCAACATTTTGGGTCACAGACTTTATTGCAGTTTCAGGATATTTCACACAGTCCAGATTTCAATCCTTCACGTATCTCGTCGTGTTTGCTTTGAACAATCAGCCTCCTCTCATTTATTTAACGAAGCAGCTGATAACAAATTATATAAAATCAATGAGAGCAAGATGATTAGTTTGACTCACAGAGCAAAAACCCAACATCAATTAAATGCTATGAGGAGGCGAAAATTAGTCCCAGAGAACCGAGAAACTCCATAAAACACTGGAGCCACGGCGGCTAAAACTGACGTCGTGATGAAATAGATACGGGATCAGACGTTAAGCGGCTCAGATCAGGTTAATTAGGTTTGTCCTGTTAGCTTGCATCAAAGAAGAAGAAGAGATAAGTAAAGGGGACAAGGGGAGAAGAAAGGAAGGAGAGAAGAATGAGCCCTGAAAGGAGAACGGACAGGGAGAGAAAGACGGGCTTTACAGGTTTAATAAGGAACAGAGAGGGAGCCAAACCAAGATGGATGGTCAATATGGATCAGAAGGCTGCCAGGGCATGAGGGGCGTGAGTGTGTGTGTGTGTGTGTGTGTGTGTGTGTGTTGTGGGGGTATTCACAGGAGGGGAGGCAAGTAATAAAGACAGACAGAGAGGAAATCAATGTCCGGCCCAGAAAGACAAACATTTAGAAATGAAGTGCAGGCGACAGTAGAAGCTAGACGACTCCAACTTCCTCTGACAGTCACTGAGCAGATTACAGGAGACTGAGGAGACACATGTCACAGCTCTGATGAACCCTGGACTCAGGTAAACAAGTGTTAGCAGTAAAATGTACTCAGTAAAATAACTGGAGGCATGTGACGACGATTAGACCACAGCGTCTGTCCTTCATGTTGGTAAGACATGACAACTTTTCTCTACTTACTTCTACCAGTGCCTCAGCGTAGGCAGGTCTCCATAAAACACCTGGAACTTCCTCCTCCTCTGATCAGAACAGTCTGCTCCTACAGCTCGACTGTGAACTGCAGCTGTGAGCTCGGTGGTGCAGAGCCGACAGCATTACATCCTCCTCCTCTCTCCTCTCCGAGGCAACATCAGGCCTCAGAGAAACTTTATAATTAGTGTCGGGCCAGTTATGTGAAATCAAGAATGAGGGTGTCCCAAATAAGGACTGGACTAGATCGTATTTAACAGCGGTGTATTCTCTCAATATAAATCCTCCTGCTGCACCTTTTCCACCCATCCTACCTCCTGGCCTCTGCTAATCTGCAGCGAAGCTCCACCCAGGTTCGAGCTGAACAGAGGTCTAATTAAGTTGAGAGAAAACACCTGCAACAGGTTTATGTTACGTGCATGTGGGGTTTCACTGAAAACACATTTTAATGTGTTTTATGTTAAATAAAAATGACAATTTACTGCATTTATAAAACATAAAAGAAAAGGTAAGCTTTGACCATAATCAGAAGACATGAACTCATTTGATTGCTCTTTGGGGAAAAGGTAAACTGTATTGATTCACAAGAGAAATTGCTTGGTCACAGTAGCTCAGCTGCACATTTATAAAAAAAAAAAAACACTCTTGAAAATTGCTAGTCAAACATTTAAAAGAAATGACACAAAAATATAAATTAAATTAAATTCATGATGAAATAAATAAAATACAATAGTATATACACACACAATATTTGCATATGTGTTTCTCAAGTCTCTGCAGGTCTGAGACAAACTTTCATTTTCCAAATGAAATGGTCTGAACTGTAGCCGACTCGAGGGATGCAAGGATGTGACAGAGTTAATAAGAGAGAGAGAAATAAGATCTGGCAAAAACCAAAAAACACTTGCACTGACAAAGAAAGGCCAGTGGAGGTGCAGAGGTGTGGGATAACATCACTTGCCTCACTTCATATAAAGTAGTAAATAAAAAAATAAAAAAACTAAGCAAGAAGGTTCTGGGTTCTAATCCATGTGTGGAGTTTGCATGTTCTCCCTGTGTCTGCATGGGTTCTCTCCAGGTTCTCCAGCTTCCTCCCACCGTCCAAAGACATGCTGGTTAGGTTCACTGGTGATTCTAAATTGGCCGTAGGTGTGAGTGTCTCTCTGTGTTAGCCCTGTGATAGACTGGAGACCTGTCCAGGGTGGACCCCACCTCTCGCCACCCTCCAGAGAACACAAGGTTACAGAAAACGAATGACTGTCCAGAGATCCTAATTGAGACTAGTTTGTCTTAGTTCTGTGAACAGTTTGCATCGGTTAGACTCGACTTGAGGGCCACAAGGTAAAGTGGAGACACAACAGAAAGTTAATAATAGAGAGAGAGAAAAATAAGGGTTTAGTTCATTAAAAAGAAGAGGGTGACAGGTGAGACATAGTGAGCCTCTGCAGATACAGAAAGTGGTCGACTTGGGCCTTTTATTCACATCTCCTCAGGTGTAGCTCATTAAACTCATTAAGCAAAAGCCAGAAACCATTTGCACTGCCACTGGAAGCACCAGTAGAGGTACAGAGGGTGGTGACATCATCACTTGCTTCACTTCATAAAAAAGCTTGTCTCCAAAACTAATAAATTTTAAAAAGCTACGATCAGACAGCAGCTCAGTGTCACATAAACTCCCTCTGGCGATCGTGCACATATACCATCAAAATGATCCAGTGAGGAGCAGATGTGTTATTCAAAAGGCTGAGTCATGTTTTAATAATGCACCATAATTCAGTTCATTTTAAGGCCGCCGCTCGTTACATAAGCGCTGGTAAAAAAAACAATGCATGCAAATATGTTTCTGGACTGATCGGTTTCTGACTCGTTTTGCAACCCGTTTTTGGATTTATATCCCCAGTGCAATCAAAACCTGTTCCATCTTACCAGGAGGTAATTCAAACAGCTGATTATATAACGTAAAGAAAACGCAGCAATGGAACAATCTGATAAGGCTGGCACAGAACAAGTTGAAAGAGTGTTTGGAAGATTTAAGAGCAGAACTGTCGGCCTGATGTGTGTCTCTACGTGGGTAAGTTGTGTAGTTATTGCAGATAAAAAGATAAAATTTCAACTCTTATAAATAGAAAATAAGATATGAATTGAGTAGTTCAATAATAACACAGCCTTTATTTTGTAAAACCTGCAGCCGAATATGAAACTGAGACAGTTTCAGGTGTAGAGATACAAGGAGATATTATAATTAAACCAGATTTTTTTAATATATTTTTTTTAATTTAAATCTCTGTCATATTCCCTCTTTTTAAACACTTTTAATAATTGATAACATAAGATTAACAAATGAGCAAAGCGAAGGCTGGAACCAGGCAATCTTTATTGTTTTTTCAAACTTAACAAAACACTGGTGGCAGATAAAAATCCCGGTACATATTCAGGAACGGTGAAAACTGTCTGAGGGTCGATTTTTGTCTCGGTCTAATACATAGACTGTATAAAGATGGACGGCGGAACTGCTCCTCAAAAGTGAAGCCAAAGCAAGTAGAGCTCCCCCTGGTGGCTGGCTGCAGTATAGGTCATAGGCTCCACCCCCTCCATGTTAGTGTTTTAGTTTGGCCCAAGTCCCGCCCACTAATATACACGTCAAATAATTTGTTTTCAAGCGTGGTTTCTGTCATTTTAGGTAGTTAATATAATGTTGACGAATGTTCAAGTGTCAATTTTTTGGATAAGTTCCGTTTTAGTGATTTGACGCTATAGAAACAGGATGTGACATAATGGCGACCACCAGTTGCCATGCCAATTGCCAATTGCAAACAATTTTTAAAAATAAATTCAGTGTATAATCCAACATTTCCTTGTAACTGGTGGAGGTAGAGCAGAGCGTAGTATTAATTAAGAAAATTAAAACGCGAGTGAGTCTGGAGGAAGTGTGGGCGGGGCATCAATATCACGGCTCCACGTGGCTCCGCCCTCAGACTGTACTGATCAGACTCTGACTCCAAACTCACAAAATGGCGCCGCCCATATCTCCGGGAAAATAGCGTCAGCGTTTGGCCAATGCAAGAAGGGATGTGTCGACGCATTGTCCATATTTATACAGTCCATGGTCTCATATAACCTCATACAGAAATGAGCGTGTAAAATTTGCGCTACCTTTTATTTTGTTTTTTGTTTTTTTCGTATCACGTAAACACGTCTGCTTACAGAAACATACAGTGTGAATATTTACACCCGTATCACAGTTTGAAGTGAAATGTCTGCACCGGAAAAATAAAAGGAGGTAAACATTTTCAAACAAACGTCCACTCGCTGCACTGGACTGCTAATTCTCTGCGCTGGTTCTGATTCTTTTAATATCAAGGAAAAAAATAAATAAAATCGTCAGAGGTCAGCTACATAAATATATCTGTGTGTGTCTGTTTGTGTGTGTGTGTGTGTGTGTGCTCACTACACAGCATGGATGCTCAGCTTTGGCAATTCAAATAAAACATCAGCAAAAGCTCTTATAGTCGGCTGCTAAAATGATTTCATATTTCATTTTCACATAGCAAATATTCATAAAATATGCTGTTTACACTGCAATTAATTAGCTACAATGTGTTTTTTTTTTTTTTCTTTAACAATACCACAGGTTGTAAGCATGACATTTTCCCTCTTAGGTCTAAAAATCGCTACAAACGACGCCCTAACGTTGGGCACCATCGTTAATATGCTACAAAAACAAGCAGTCTGTTCTAGTCAGTGTGCGACAGGAGAGAAAACTGAAAAGCTCGGTTTGTTTCTTATAAATGATCCGGAGTAAAGTCGGCTACAAATAACCTCAAGTCAACTTGTATAGGAGGAGATAAAGACGCTGCTACAGCTTCACTGGACCAAGACCTTGGACATTGGTTTTCTTCACGATGTTGAGCAGTGGTTCGTGCGCCTTTTGTTGAGGCTACCTTTCGCTACCAAGATAAGCTGCAACATAAGCTACAGCTCAGTCCATAGGGGAAGCAAAGGCATGTGATTGGTTGACGCATCAGAGGAGCAACAAACGCCAGTTCAACTTTCATGACACGTAGCGCCAAGTGTTGAACGTCGGCTTGTCGCTTCACGTCACTGGCTTCCAACATAGCTGGGCCGCTTTGTAAATTTTGCTGCTTGTAGTGTGATTGAATGTCTCACAATTTGATTTTTTATACCTAAACACAGGTCATTTTAAGCTACGGGGCTGGATGAGTCCTTGTCTCTGGGTTGAAATGGCTAGCTACATCAATAGTCTAAAACAAGTTGGTTTTCAGTTTGCTCCCCGTCTAAGCTCGCGCTCATCAAAGTGCCATGTCTTTTAATTCAATTTATTCTTAATATAAACCTCCTAGTCCTCATTTAAAACCAGGAAGAATGATATTCCACTTCAAATCAGACGACCCATTCAACGCCCGAGGACATTCGATCCCCAGCGTCTAGTGTGGTTGCTTTGTTCCATCCTGGCCCTCAGGCAGGGTTCAGTTAAACCTGTGAGATGGACCACAACTGGAACAAGCCACAAGGTAAATAGTTATCATGAGCTCCGTCGTCTAATTGAGCTCTTGTTCAGCACAAAAGATAAATCTACTTGAGCTCAGGAAAGTTTGAGGGGCGGCTAGTGGGGAATAGGAAGGAACTCAAGTACGACTCAAACAAACCTCTAAACTGTCGGGGATAATTCTGAGATAAACTGAAAACTACTTTCCATCACTATTTGTTTCTGAATCATATAGATTCAAGTGGAATACAGTCTGAACCTGGCTTTAAATGATCTAGTTTCTCTAACGACAACTAAAGACTTTTAACTCTTATTTGCAAGCCGTCCACTTTGATTGTACCATTGGCGCTGACGGTCCCTGTTTGGTGGGGGTCATGGTAAACCCCTTGTAAAAGCTCCCGCGGAGGCTCTTCATCTGTGCTCGACTCTTTTTAAAAAGTCTCTCGTTTTCATTCCACTAAACGTTGAACATTCATTCATTCACAAAGCTTCCGTCTTAAAATACAAACAACTTAGAAAATCCAAGAGCTAAAACACCTAAAAGGTACAGGATCAGGTTTGGAAACATTTGTTTCAGTAGGTAAATGTAGAAGAGGGACGGGGAGAAGAATATCTATACAGTTGGAGTATAAATCTCTATGCATACACAGTTTAACTCCTGGTGTGTGTGGTAGTCGTATTTGTAGGTCATGGTACATTGGCGAGAGTTGAAAGCAATACTGGTTATCAAGGAGACAGACATTCTTTCATTTATTCTTTTCATATGTAGTTCTTCATGAACAAGGTTGAGAAGTAATGGACCATTAAGTGGGTTTTCAATTCTAAAGGATGTTACATACTCCGGGAGAAGGATGCTCTGGTTTGGGAGTTCTCGCGGCTTGTTCTCGACACATCAACCGGGCAGAAATTGGAAGTGGGCGTGGTTAATGTGTTAAAACGGAAATGCTAGCAACCACTCTGCGAGCTCCCAGATGCTAATATTCACAGCGTGAGTGCTAATCTCTCCTGGGTAGAGATCGGCATACTGTGTGTGGGTGCATGCCGAATGAACGACGTGATCCGACGGACACGGTCGTGAATCTCCCACAATGCTTAGAGTGTGTGACGTATGCTGCAGTGGGAGGGGCCTATGAGGACTTCCCTGGAGTTCGTCACTTGAGTTTCTCGTAAAGTATAAATGACCTGGAACAAGTTCCTCACTTCCAAAAAAGGTTCAAAAAAGGCAACTGGACTTGTAGAGTTTTTGAGAAGACGTTTCACCGCTCATCTGAGTAGCTTCTTCAGTTCTAGGGGACTGGTGGGAAGTCTGAGGTTTAAATAGGGACTCCTACTGGAACCAGTGAACCTTGAATCTTTTTTGGACATACCATGACCTGGATGACTGAGAACCTTCACAGACAAGTTTCTCGCTTCTCGCGGAGTATGTTACAAGCTTTATCCAAAAACACGTGATCGTGATCAGTTTAAAAAAACCAAGATGGCGCCCGCCAAAGTGTCAAACTCAAGGCTTCACTCGTTCTTAATATTTGAAGTGCAAAATGATTTAGCATGACGTCCAACTTTGCAAAACTGAACTAATTACATTTTATTGGCCATGATATGGTCCTTATAAAGGGTTATAGGCTGTCAAAGATAAATGTTGAGCCCAAATGGAAGGTTTTATTAGCGAGACGGCCATGGGCGGACTGTGGTGCCCACCGAAATTCAATTTTCAAAGTTTCTGCATTTATTTTTTATGTAATCAACCTTCTCAACCATGTTCATGAAGTTACAAGAAGGTCTAACAGATCCAGGTGAGATAAAGGAGGGTATCTCATGCCTTTGGTTAAGGAAAAGCCAACGGATTCCGTTTCCCTTGTTGCTCCACACTGTTACCTGATGATGAACGTACCCGTCAGGAAGCCCTCAAACGTCTTGTTACTACTAATCATATCGTATCCCTCACTCCTCCACTCCTCCACTCCCATGTTCCCTAAAAGTTTTGTTAAGTGTCTGTCTTCATCTCGGGCTCGGCATCAGCAGTGAGTCATCTCCTCCTCCCCTCCTTTTCTTTCCTCCTCTCTCTCTCTCTTTCTTTTCTTTTTTTTGATCTCCTTAAACCTCCTTCCCTCAGCTACTCTGCCGCAGCCCTCCTCCCACGCCATTGAGGGTACTGGGTTTTTGTGTTTGTGTGTTTTGTCGTGTGGTGTGTCTAAAGAGCTGTAACAGAGCCAATCTAACCCCACGCCCCCAGTTGCGTTTTCCCCTCTTCTGTAACCTAGCACGGCGAGGCGCTCATCCGCATGTGCGTGTGGTAGCGTGGAGGAGGCACAGCAGAGGGTGGAACCGCCATAGGCATGGACTGGGGTGGGGGCCCGCTCGGGTGGGGGTGGGGGTGAGGGTGGTGGTGATGGGACTGAGGGTGCCCGTGGGCGTGGGAGGCCCTGGTTAGGGTGGAGGTGGCGCCCGGGTGAAGGGGGTGCGGATATGAGGAGGAGGTGGAGGAGGACGAGGCCGGCTGGAGCTGGTAGCTGGCGGCGGAGGACGGCCCGGAGGAGGACGGCGTCGCCTGGGAGCTGCTGCCCCCCTTGGGAGGCTGCTTCTGAGGCGGAGTCTGGTTGAGCTGGATGGAGATGTCGGAGGAGACGTCGGAGGCACTGCGGCCCCGCTGCGGTGGCGGCCAGGAGTCCGGATGGAGGAACTGGCCGCTGTAGTCGCTGCAGTCGGACATGCGGGGGCGGTAGAGAGCCGGGTGGGGCCGATAGAGCTCCTCCTCGGCGTAACGCTTCATGAAGAGGTAGACGGACATCACGCCTGCACCCTGAGACAAATTAACACAAATAGCCGTTCAGGGACCACTTCATGGAGCGGTTGTCATTGGCAACTGTCAATCATCCTGATGTCACATCCTGTTTCTATAATGTCAAACTAACTGAAACAAAACTTCTTAGACAAATTTTAACTTGAACATACATCAACATTATATTACGCACTTAAAATGAGTTGAATAAAATGTATTTGACGTGCACTTTGGACATGGAGGGGGTGGAGCTTATGACCTATACTGCAGCCAGCCACCAGGGGGAGCTCTAGTTGCTTTTGGCTTCACATTAAAGGAGCTGTCATGGCATCCACTTTTTATACAGTCTATGGTTTTTCTATCGTTTGGTTTGTTCGTTGGCCGATCAAAACCCAATTTTGCAACTATTTTTAAAAACAGAATAACTTGTTCTGATTTTTACACATCCTGTCCCGAGCTGTCTGCCACCTTCTGCACAACAACGACAGTGTTAGAGTTGTCATAGTCTTCCACGGCGGTCTCACACTACATTATAAATAGTGTTGTCACATAACCACACCTGACAGCAAGTGATTCTGGGTACGACCAGATGTTCAGCAGACTCGTGCTGCTTGCAAAAAGCAGTTTGTGAAAGCGACATTGTCATTGTCCTCTCACGGAAGTCGGCCGTGGACACTTTTGTAACTATGTAAGTGTTCTTTTTTGCACCTGTGAGTAATGTCACAGCGTTCAGACACATCTGAAGTACACCTCCACTTCACCTGAGCGAGGTGAAAAGTAAAAAGGTCAGCGAAAGACAAGAGTTTCAGGAGGTGTTATCAACGAATTTTTACACATTTAGACATTTACTCGTTATTAAGGAACTCTGCAAAAAAGTTGTACAATGTTGTCCGTGGTTGTGGAGAAAGCAGAGAAACTGTTGCAGCATTTACTTAACTGAAAGACATGTGTTAAACCGGGACTGTCTTTGGTTGATGCAGATTCAAGTTCCTATTTTTCATTAAAAAGCTCTGTATTAAGGCTCATTTAAGGTACTGTGGGACATAGACGGCGTAACCTACATACATAGCCTACGCCGGTGTGAGCTATTTAAACTTGGTGTGTTCTTCAGTCTGTCTCGCTCTGTAACAACTCCACCCAAACACTAGTCGGCGCTGTGTCTTTTTTGCCAGTCGGTTTAATTTTTGTTTCTACTTCCTGCTTCACTTTCAACAATTGCGACTGAAACCTGCGCCGAAATTTCGCCGAAGACGAGTCGTACAAATGTTTGTATCTCTGAACCTCCTCTGTCAACCTTTCCTCCATGTGTTCCATCTTTATTGATCCAAAACTATTAATTTGAAAATTGCGGAGATGGAGAAGCAGATGGAAATACTAAAGAGGAAACACGCTACTACTAAGTGGACCAATCACAGCTCTTGTGGTCCGAGTCGCCGCGGTACTTAGTTACATTTCTGGGGAGGTGCACGTCAGGCTACAGCGTGGTTTCAGCTTATGCTCTGCACTGTCGCCATAGCTATGGCATGAAATAGGTAGTCCTGTAGGTTGTACATGATTTTGCAAAACAAATGGACACTCTGGGCAGGATTCAGACTTCCATTAAGACAAAGGACACTCCTTTGAGGACAACTACATCCACATTTTATCCAGAGAAGACCGATGCTGGAAAGAGGAGTACAGGAAGCCAACTATGTCAGAAAACCCCTCTCTAAAAAAGGGAGGTGGACAGAGAACAGATCCTTCCAACTACAGGTAATTATCTGGTCTTTAAAGGACCCTTTTCAACCAGTCTTTTAAAACTGAACTGAAGCTACTTGGATGAGATGTCTTTGAGAAACTCTACAAGTCCAGTTGCCCTTGTTGTTTGGATGCACCATGACCAGGATGACTGAGAAGTCCAACAACTCGTAAACGGCTCTGATAAGCCGTTGAGTTGTGGTTAGAGGAGCAGCTTTGGGGCCGTGGGGTCGCAGGTTTGCATCCCACCGTGTCCATGCCTCGAGCAAACTTCCAACCCCCAAACTGCTCCCCAGGTGCAGCACAGGAGGCGGCCCACTGCTCACCGTGTGCACACTGCCGTCTGAACGAACGGACGGGTTAAATGCAGAGAAAGAATTCCCTCATCAGGGATTAATAAAGGAACAATTCAATTAACTGACATTAAATTAATAGTAACGTTTTGGATAGAGCCTCATCAGAGTGAAATAGATTTCAGGCTCATCCGTTTCCATCCATGAACACAACATCTGCTCTGCCACAGGGAATCCAAATGCACGAGTTTTCAGAGAAATCCAAAATGCAAAAAACCATTCATGAAACAACGAATCAGCAGCCTCCTCCTCCTCCTCCTCCTCCTCCTCCTCCTTAAACTGCAGCACGCCGCCATCAGGAGGGCAAAAAAAAAATGTTAATGAGCCCGTGATAATTTTGCAGAGCGTTAACAAAAAGGCTTCGGCGTTACTCCGCGGAACGAGCCATTATCTAATAATGTATTCATGTTTTCACTCGGGCATCCGCTGAGCATTCACAGCTCATTCACTATTCATACACAACATCATCGCTACAGCAACCCCCCCACCCCCACCCCCCGAAACGGGAATGCTGATGAACATGTTCGTGTGAATGAGGGGGAAGAAAAAAAAACAAAAAACGTGTTCTCCAACTACGGGGTGGATTAGAAAGGAATAAAGTTGGGAAAGAAGGAGATGTGAAAAGACAATGCAACGGGTAAATAAGAAGAAGAAGAGAAGAGATGAAGGGATGAGAAGTGGTGAAAGACGAGAGGACAATATGAGAGAATAAGGTGTGAAAGAAAAGAAAAATGAAAGAGGACGGTTAGGTGACGCAAGGATGAGCCAGATGTTTAAGGAAGGTGAGATAAACCGAGATGACGCGGCTCTAACTTCCTGATCAGGACGAGATGTGAAAATATGAGAAATAACGTGGAGGGAGAGGACGAGAAGGAAATGGAGGAGGAGGGATTAGAGAGTGAAAGATAACTGAAGGTTTGAAGTAAAAGTAAAGAGCTGGTAGAGGAGGAGGAGACGGAGAGGAAGAAGACAGATGAGGGAAAACAAAACAGGAACGACAGCAGAGACGGCGAGGAGATAAAACGAACACACAGAAGGCGAGAGATAAGAGAAGAAGAACAGAGAGGGGAAGGGACGACAGAGGATTAAAGAACGGGAGATGAAAGAGAGGAGAGGCACGATAAAAGTAGAGGACATATAGAAGAGAGGAGGAGGAGGAGGAGGAGGAAGAAGTGGAAGAAAGGGATAAAGGAGGAGGAGCAGAGCCTCCCTCTCTTTCCTCCTTTTTATTCCCAGCGAGGAATATTCAGATGCATATGAAGCTGTGCTGCGACAGAGCTGCTGCCCTCAAGTATTCAGGCTATTAACATTTATGAATATTGATGCAGGCGAGATGACGAGCTCCTACGCAGGCACTTCTTTAAATGTGTGTTTGTCTGAATGGGTGTGTGGTGTGTGTGTGTGTGTGTGCACGTGCTCGAGTGTGTTCAGCTAAACGGCGGTTGTCGACGCCCCAGAGCCCCCGATTCACAAACAGCGGCTGCCAAGCATCAGGACGTATCTGCGTCACCGTGCGCTGCTCACAGTGTGCGTTTACTCCAACACATCTGCAGTGTGTGCATGAGTAACTGTGTGTGTGTGTTTGTGTGTGTGTGTGTGTTTGTGTGTTAGCGTCACCTCTTTGAGCAGGAAGGAGGAGGCGGCGAAGGCGAAGGACCAGCCGTAGCGGTAGTGGAAGAACTGCTCGGGCTCTCTGGGTCGGTTCATCACCTCGTCGTTAATGCTGGAGATGTAGAGGACCAGACCCACCACCAGACTGAGACCTGCAGGAGCACAAACACACACCCAAACAGACAAACACACAAAAACACACACACACACACGTTGGATATTTTAGTCGTAGTGGTATCGTGATAAATGCAGAGGATTTGATGGTGTATAGTGAGTCATCGGGGGTTCTCTCTCTGTAAACACCGTCTTGCAGAAATACAGCTTGGTGCAACCTGCTAAAGCATTTACACACCGATCAGCCACAACATTATGACCACTGGCAGGAGAAGTAAATAACATTTAAACCATCTTGTGACAGTTCAGTGTTCTGCTGGGAAACTTCTGGACCTGGCATTCATTGGTGTGGATGTTACTTAGACATGTAGCACCCACCTAGACCAGACCAGGCACCCCCACCCCATAGCAATGACACTCCTTGATGGCAGCAGCCATCCCCAGCAGGATGCAGCCTGACACAGACACACACACAAAAACACTTTAGGAACGACTAAAAAAAAACCATGAAGAACAGCACAAGGTGTTGACCTGGCCTCCAAATTCACTAGATCCCAAACTGATCAAGTATCTGTGGGATGATCCACAGAGGCCCCTCAACCCACAGGACCCAAAGGACAAGGGCATGGGGGCAACACTGGGGGAGGGGGGTGAAGAAGAAGAGGTAGTGTCTAAGGGGATTATGTTGAAGAGTAAATGTTCTGGTGGTTATCTGGTGACTCTAGTCATGTGGGTTTCAGGTGGGCTACACCCACAGATGTTCCTGTCTAAACCCCAACCCCCCCCACCAGTCCTTTAGAACTGAAGACTTGGATGAAACGTCTTCAAGAACCTCTACAAGTCCAGTCGCTCTTGTTTCAGCTTTGTTTGTTGCATCCTTCACCCGCAGACTTATCAAATCCCTCCTTGTACATTTTAAATCATCGATTTGAGGTTCAGTTGTAAGTATGACATGGGCAAACATGAATGAGTGGAAGGAAGAGTAAAATACTGTAAGACCAGGCGGTTAAATCCAGTAGAAACCAGGTCGACCACTTCTGACATTTCGTTTTCATTTTCTATCCGACAAACACAAGCGAACCAGGAGGCGGAAGGCTAATGCCGCTTTTCCCTTGTTACCTTGTCATACTAATCCCATCTGAATGGGCCTTTAGTCTCTTTGTGTTTGTGCGCGCTGCGTCGTAGCTGGACTAGCTAATGATAACGTGTCCTGGTTGGACTGTATATAGACGACAGGCTGCGCTGAGCTGAGGAGATAAACAAGGACACGTTCACCAGCCCAGGAAACAACGGCGCAAAAGGGACGCGGGGATGCAAGTACACACTAGAGCGTAGAAAACCCGGCCTCGTGCGCACACACACACACACACACACACACACACACACACACACACAGTGGAGCCTCATTAGCAGAGTGTGTCAGCTCCTCCCCTGTCGACGAACTAACCGCAGCAGCTGACCTGCAAAAAACTCTGACACACTAAACACAGCAAAGAAGCTTTAAACATCATTTTAACATTAATATAAACTAGTATAAAGCGCTGCGCTACGTAATAATACAGTTAATAAATAAATATATAATCAGCGTTAGCCTACATGGAGCTTTTTAAAACGTGTTAAGCCAGATTTAGGCTTCTGTGTCGGGGCGTCACAGAGGCTCCGTGGCTCTGTGGCTCAATAATTCAACAGCATGTAAGGGACACGAAGACACAGCGAGACTACCGTGATTGATGGCGTTTCTTTTTACATATTAAAGCCTCCAGCGGGTCGGTGATGATGCTGTAAACAACACGAGTTAGCGACATATTTATCAGTCAATTTGTGCCATCCTTTGCCTCGCTAATAGATTAGCAGAGCACCATCTGGTCCTGATTGAAAATACCTGTTGGACAGATTGTTTTGGTGGGGCAGCTGTGGAAAATGAGGCCAATCAAAGCAGGAGACGCCGGCAGGAGTCCTTAAGGAGGCGGCTGGGCGGGAGATCAGTTTGACGTAAACGATGGAACAAATCACGATAGCCTACGAGCTACGATGACTCCACAAGTCCAGGCAGACAAATGTCTCTGAGAGCTTAAAGTATGATCTGTCACATTTCTCTTTACCCTCATCTGTCCGTTACCCAGCTGGCACTGGGATAGAAGCAGGGAACACACTGCATAGGTCACAGGTTTATCACAGCGCAGAGAGACAAACTTAGATTCACACTTACAGCCGATGTAGAATCACAAATGAACCCAACAAACATGGAGTGGAATCACCCAGAGGAAAAGTCACAGAGAAAACATTCAAACCATCTCTGTGAGGCGACACTGGAAACCAGAAGATTTACAAAAAGTTTTTGATTAAGTTTTATAAAAAATAACCACAAAAGCAGAAGGCCGTGAACTGCTCCTCAGCTGTGTGGAATACATGTTCAGATACCAACTATGCTTCTTTGCATTTTTTCTTTCATTCTTTCATCCATTCATGATTTGTTGCAGCTCATCCTCTAGAGCAGAGGTGTCAAACATACGGCCCAGGGGCCAAAACCGGCCCGCGGGATAAATTTGCAAAAAATTACACTGAAGACATTAACTGCAAATTGTCAATAAAGGTAACTGCTAACCCAAAGGGAAAGTTCTGGGTTCTAATCCATTCTGTGTGGAGTTTGCATGTTCTCCTTGTGTCTGCGTGGGTTCTCTCAGCTGGGATAGTCTCCCAATGAATGAATGAATGATCCAAGGGCTCACACAGTTTTAGTAGATGTTGAAGACCCAGAACTGGAGCCTATCCCAGCTGTCATTAGGCGAGAGGCGTCCACCCTGGACAGGTCTCCAGTCTATCACAGGGCTAACACAGAGAGACACTCACACCTACGGCCAATTTAGAATCACCAATGAACCTAACCAGCATGTCTTTGGACGGTGGGAGGAAGCTGGAGTAGCTGGAGAGAACCCACGCAGACACAGGGAGAACATGCAAACTCCACACAGAAAGGAACAAGTCGGCCGTGATGGATTAGAACCCAGAACCTTCTGGCTGGGAGGCATCAGAGCTCAACGTGCAAAATGAATTATTATAAAACAAAGTATTTTTCTTTGCTTTCATTTTTTTTTGTCCCATTAAATTGATATTTTCCAATATTTCCCAATTCATTAAATTCAGCTTTATATGGTACTAAATACTGAGAATAAGTTCAAATGGTAGATTTATTTAATGATTAAAATGAATTTTGCAAATTAAAATGGGGTGAGGAGAAAGACTTGGTGTATTTGCCTCTATCAGCCATCAGATGGCAGCGTCGTGACTCAGTCTCAGCCTCCTGGACACGAGCTCCACGTGTTCATGGAGAGCAGAGGAGGAGGAGGAGGAGGAGGAGGAGAGGGGTAAAAACACCAGAGGGAGAGAAAAAAGAGAGAGAACGAGAAGGAGAGAAAAGGGAGGAAACAGCTGGTCCACAGCCACCATGTTGGGACCCCGGGGTGCGATCTGACTGACGGGCAGTTTTCATGACAAAAATAAGCACATGCTGACTGAGACGAAGAGTTTCTGCTGAAATCACGTAACACCGTTCTGAAATGTCCGTGAGAAGTATTTACAGCAAAGCCTTTATAGGAGAGAACACAGTCTTTATGGTAAAATGCTCGATCAGGCATAACATTATGACCACAGACAGGAGAAGTAAATAACTTCTGGACCTGGCATTCATTGGTGTGGATGTTACTTAACCATGTAGCACCCACCTAGACCAGACCAGGCACCCCCACCCCATAGCAATGACACTCCTTGATGGCAGCAGCCATCCCCAGCAGGATGCAGCCTGACACAGACACACACACAAAAACACTTTAGGAACAACTAAAAAAAAAACAAGCAGAACAGCACAAGGTGTTGACCTGGCCTCCAAACTCACTAGATCCCAAACTGATCAAGTATCTGTGGGATGATCCACAGAGGCCCCTCCCCTCAAAGGCCCCCCCACTAACAACAGGACACCCTCAGAAGGACCATGTTCACATTTCTCCTTATATAATTTTAGTGCTTATAAAATGTGAAAAAGTCGATCTAATGTATTTTTTTTACATGTTTTTACAAATTTAAAAACAGCTCTTTCACATTCATATTTGCGTGCATTCAAAGAAACTAACGCAGCATGAGTCAAGAGGAAGATGTTAACAAAGACCACAGATAAAGAGACAAATGGACTGCACTTGTATGTTGCTTTTGTAATTTACTGGATAAAATGCCTTACATGTTGTTTCTCGTTAGTGTTTTGTGTGTTCATTTTCACACATAGAACAGATTTCTGGACGTGCATGTCTTTGAGTTTGTGTGTATTTATTCGCATGAATGTGTTTTTCTCTGTCCTGGCTTGGTGACATTCTCATGACATCATGTGTCCAGTCAGCAGTCCACCATGCTAAGCTAGCAGCTGTGAGGTAAAGCTCCCTCATGCAAAAAGAAAAAGGTGATGTAATGCTGTCTGCAGAGAGAGAGAGAGAGAGAGAGAGAGAGAGAGAGACAGACAGAGAGAGAGAGAGAGAGCACGAAGTCCAAAAAAAACAAAAAACAAAACGAATCCCAACAACCACTACATCAGCTGAATGTCTGACCCGTGCTGGAGGTAACAAACGTCACCCGGCTGTCCTGCAGCGTTACCAGGAGCTGATGTCACCCTGCCGGCTGCACTGACTCTCCTCACCAAAAAGGACTCTAATACAAACGAGACACAATCTCAGCGGACGATTTCACAGCTCTGGTGTCGCGCTGATGTGGCAGAGAGGACTTTGTTTGTTAAATGTGAGCGGACAGTAAAACAGCCACCAAGGGTTTATCTTTTAGCGGCTTCGGCTTCCTCCATCCTCACATCTCTCTCTCACATGCCGGCTGAGGTAGGTTAGCATAATGACATGCACCTAAACACTCAAAGGACACAGCCAGGATGCATTAACCATATTTGGAGGTGGTCTAGGATGCTTTTGACCTCAATCCTTTGGTGGTGTGAACACACAATGAGTCCTGGGTCACATTAATGATGTCAGATTGGAAAATCCTCAGGTGGACTGAGATTTAATCTGCTATCAATTAACAATAACAGTCCTAACTTCTGTCCCCGAGAAGTTTCAACCCCATTCACACCTTGAGACTGGAGCCTCTGACTGATAATTAGTCGTTAGAGGAGCACCGTCATAGGGAAAGAGGATGACAGGTAAGTATCTAGCCGTTAAAGAACGCTAGTTGTGCCAGTTTCTGGTCGTTAACAGAAGTCAAGCAAGTTTTCTGATGGGCTACACCCAGATGTTCCTATTTAAACTTCCCACCAGTCCCTTAGAACTGAGGACAGATGAAACGTCTTCTCAAAACACGCTGCCTTTCCTAAATGCTTTTTGGCTATACCATGACCTGGATGACTGAGAACCTTCACGGTCATTAAAGATTATCTACTGCAAGGTCTGAACCTTGTCATCCAGAAGTTAATAGCACTTCCACCACCTCTGATTTCATCTAAGTGACTTGTGTTTCTTCTTCATTAATCTTCTCCTGACTCCTCAGATTTATCTTGCGGTCATTTCCAGGGACCAAAACCGCTTCATTGGGAACAACTGAGCTACACTGGCTCACCAAACAACCTAAACTGGACGTCCTGTGAGCTCAACTGGTGGTAGCACCAAAAAAAACACAACATAGAAGCACACTGCTGCCTTCCAGGGGAATATTCTGGACTGTGGCGTTCTCCACATATCTTAATCAACATAAAATCAATTTGAGTGCAGTCTATATTAATAATTAACTAGCAAGAAGTCTTTTAGCATTTATTGTTGGATTGTTTCTTGGCACATTATTGCCACAGAATATTGATCCTTGAAACCACTGTCAGGAAAGTGTTACAGCAGCCACATACTCCTGAATGTGATTATTATCTTTGCATGTGTGCAAAAAATGGTACCTGTGTGCAAAACATATTGCTCCACATCACTACTAGTGATGGAAGTCACAAAAACATGTCAACAGCTAACTATTAACTGAACGTTGGAAATGTCTCTGCAAAACTAGGGGCATTATTCTGCATTATTCACCTTTGAAATGCTTGCCACATGGTTTTGGAAGCTGGCTGAAGGGATCTGCTGCTGTTTAGCTGAAAGTGATGTCCAGTGCAAAAAGGCTGCGCTTCAAAGTCACTGGGAGCTAGGGGTTGCACCGACTAGTCGACTTCACTGCTGCGTCGTGACGCTTTAGGCAGGAAGTTGACTAGTCGCCGATCACGTGACAACAACAACAATGGATGCCTCCGAGAAGACAGGTGAGGAGCCCAGTGGGTCGTTGCAGCAAACTAGTAGCGGTTCAGCCTATTCTACCGTGACATGTCAGACCTGAAATACAACAAAAGTACGCCTGCACTCATCTGAAAAGGGTAACGCTTACGCTAGCAGAGGAACGGTCCAAATCCTCTGGACAGCAGTCAGTTAACAACTTCACCAAATATCCTGTGGTAACAGAGAGAAGGAGGCTGCACATCAACTATTTGATAAAGTTATTAGACCTTTAGCTGCAGGACACAGAGAAGGCTTAGGAGATATACCGCTTTGATAAGCTCTATCATGTACTATTAGTTGACATAGTTGCTGTGGTTGTGGATCGTGTTTCTTTTGTCCTTGATGTCAGTGAATGCACCACGCGAGAGACGTAAGTTATGGTAGAGTTGAGAGTTTGCTGAGTGAGAGCGATATTATTAGTGTCAGACTGAAGGTGTTTATGGTGTTGACGTGTTCAAGCTTCAGTAAACTTGCAGAAAAGCCTCCGTAGCTTCTTTTTTGTGAGACGCTACGATATGTATCAGGTCAAGAATATAGATTTCATTACTTTCTACTGAGTTTCTATGTGTGACGTCATCGAGTAGTCGACGTCGACTTTTACCACATATTAGTCGACTTTAAAAAATCCAAAGTCGTGCAACCCCTAATGGGAGTACTGATCGAGTTGTAGCTTTAGTTAAACCGTTTATTTTATATGAGGATGGGGTCTGTGCAGGTTATTTGGAACTAGTGTAGAATAGTCATCTCTTCATGGGTTTGTACAAGTCTATTGTCGCATTCGAACGCTGGAAACACACCATTTTCTAAAATACTACAGACTTAAGGAGCCTTTCCCAAGACAAGGAGAACCAGGGCCAAGCAAAAAGTACACCGATATGTGTGGTTGTCTGCTCTTAGTCCAATGTGAACGAATGGAACAGATTTGAAGGTGAATCTATTTTTTTAGCAGATTTTTTTTTTACCATAACAGCATGATCAAACACTTCATCTGGTAACTTTCCACTCTGCTACGTGTCTGGAATAGAATCTGACAGCACTGAAGCTCGATGCCCAGTCCACTAACTGCAGCCAGATAATGGCTCAGAGCAGGAAGACGTCATCCGGGAGAAAAACCAGCCTCCTCGTTACCGACTTCTCCTGATTGAAATGTCAAAACTACAACAAAGTCCCCTTCCAGACCGCTCGGTCGAAGCCGAAACTTTGGACCGAAGGCCCGCAGCGGCGCCCTGCAGCTTCCTCAGCAAAGACAGAGCAATTATTTGGAATTAAATCCCATCTACTGTTCAGCCAGCAGCGAGAACAAGGTATGGTCTGACAGGTGGTCCGCTGGGAAAAGCATAGAAGAGCTGTAGAGGGAATCTACCATCCTTTCCAGTCCACACCAGTCTTTTATCATTAACCTTTGAGAATGTCGACTTTTAACAAGCTCACTTCTCTCCCTTCTGCTCTGCTGCTGCTGTTTAAAGTCTTAGTTAAGCCGACAGGTGAGGGAAGAGTTTGATTCTTCACACAGGGTTTGTACGGTATATAATATACTATATATATATATATATATATATATATATATATATAATATAGACAGAGCTGAATATTTCTACCTGACGACAGTAAAGGTCTTCACTGTAATGGCTGTTTGAGCAGGGAGAGCGTTTTCTGAATCACAAGACACATCCACGACAAACGCAATTAAATGAGCATCCACGTCCTGATTTAAGAATATCTTATTCTTGATCTAGACCTACTGGAGTTTAAGTTTTCAAACATGCGGCCGCACATAAGGGTCCAATCTGGCCCGTGGGGTGAATTTGCAAGGTACAAAGGTCTGCACTTTGGGGGACGAAGACAGCCGAGGCTGCCTGTGAAAGACATTAACTGCAATTTTTCAATAAAAGTAACTGCTATTATGAATATGTCCACTAGGGTTTACACTGCACACAACATTCCGCAATGCGCGGAAATTTCTCAAGAACATTTCAGGTTGTGAACATTTCTATAATATACTTGTTTGTCTTTGCACTAAAACTATATAGAAACTACCTTCAGGTTTCAGAGAGAGATCTGACGACGCCAAAAAAAATAAAAATTATTTCAATTACCTTGCCACAACTTGATAAATAAAAAGAAGAAGCCAAAAGAAGAAGACAATGGACACCACTACATCACTCTGCCTCCCTTAAGATAGTTATGTTTTTATTAAAATACATATTTTCTAGGATGTATTTCTTTAGGAGCATACCCGGTGCATAGAGTCGCTACAGAACCTGCCGACCTCTACATGCGTGCTGCAGAATGAGAATATGCTTTTTGTCACCATGCAGCCCTGCACTGCTTCCTTGAAACACCTCGTGACTTTTCCAACTATTTCTAACTGCTTGAACTTTCACACATGTTCCAGGGCAACAAGAAGAAAATATATCTGCCACAATCAAATATGAGGAACAATAAGGTGAAGGTGTTAAATTATTAAAACTGTAGCCTCAGCCCCGTCCGTTAATCTCTGCTGAAGCCTTTCCTAAAGCCGTCTTTATCTTCTGCACCGAGATGAGTTTTAAATCTTCACCATCACGCGCCGCAAAGCCCAACAATTTAAAGGGAGGCGAGGCCGGACTGACCTGAGAGCGGCCGAGCCGAGTTCACGGCTCAGTTTAATCACTTGATCATAAACTTTTCAAAGTGCTTTGCAGATAAAAAATAAAAAATAAAAAAGTATTCCCCTCGGGGTATGTGCAAGACCGTTCTGTACGTCCAATTAGTTTGGATGGAGTTCACTTTTACTTTTGGCATAAATACAGCGAGAAGATTGCATTTCATATCGCTAGAACTCTCTGTAGACCCTCCATCCACTGATTCTCTGACAGCTGCGTACTGAGGCTCGTCTCCCAGGGTGCATTGCAGTGACAACAAGACCCTGCAGCGTAATTGGGAAAAAATCAGGAAACAAACTGTGACAAGAAACAAAAGTATAAAATAAAAGTTGCTGCGTACCTTGATTCTCTGCACAAGAACATACATGTCTGTATGAAGTGAGTGAAATTCCACCCTGTGATCAAGGCTCACTGTGCAGAGGCTGCAGGTGTTTGACACTCTATGAGCAGGTCCTCTATTTACCTGACAGTATGAAGAATATCCCGGAAACGAAGGCGAGGATGGTGCGCTGCGGACGGATGTGTCCGATGTTGCTGATGACGAAGGCGGTGAAGACGAAGAGCAGGGAGACCATGGGGAAGGGAGTGGCCGTTCGAACCATTTCTGGAGGAAGAGACGGTAGAAGAAAATTATAATGCAGCAAACATTCATTCATTCATTCATTTTATGGAACCGCTTGTCCTCTGGAGGGTTGGGGGGGGCAGACATTTTTACTGTGTACTCATATGCAGAGTTGTGCAGTAGCTGGCTGCGTGTCGAGCTGAGTAAGGCCTATGATTTATTCAGGAACCTCTCCCACCGAGCCACTGCAGAGTTATGACTTGTGTGCCCACCTGAGGACATTTATCTAGCGTTAAACGGACCACATGTGTCCCCCTCCGCCCCCCTCCGGTGTCTCCAACAACAGCGTGCGCTTTACTTCAAAGAGACAGAACAAACCGCGGAGGGAAGGGGGGGAACACTTTGAGGCCGGTTCATAGAGTCAACACCTTAAATCATTAAAAGAGCTCAGAGACAAAAACAGCTCCGTGGGGATCTTCGCTGAGCTCTCAGAATTCATCTACAGATCGACCGAAGAAAAAAAAAAATGTTTTCAGTACTCTAACAGTTCTTAAATATAAATTTTTCACGGGGGCTCGGTGGTTTGTGGCGGGATTGTAAGATGATACCTTGAATTACAAATGCATTTTGGAGCGAGCAAAACAAAACACACAGCGTTAAGCTCATGTTTTGCAACCTTGCTTTAGATTTAAGACGCTGCTGAGCTGGTGGAGCCAGAATGAATTCTTATCACAATATGAGTCTGTAAAATAGCTCTGCACGCAATTGGATAGTCATCCAACCAATCAGAGCAACGAGGAACGTGACATTAAGAGATGAAGTATTTCTCAAGAAAGGCCTTTATCAGTATCTTTTACAACAGACGAGGCAGCAGACTGGAAAGAGGTCGCTTCTCCGATGTCAGCTGTTTCGTTTGCAAACAAATTCAACTCCACGACGCTCACATGACCTGTATGACACCACATAAAGCCCCGCCCCAATCATCTGATTGGTCCGCAGACATTTTCCGGGGCGTAATCAGTTCCTGGTGGAGACACTTCACTCCAACAGTGTTCGATTTTTAGAATGTGATGTATTCAGAAAAACAGAGTTGGCAGGTGAGGGGCCGAAGCTTTTGTGAAAGTAGAGTTTTTCAGATTAAGAAATATGTCAGTTAGAGACACGAGTCGCGTTTAGGGATCGTTCAGGACACATTTGGTCTGTACATTTCAATCAATGACTGTCTATAAAGATGGGAGAAACCTCCGTGAAGAGTCGTAGTGAAGCTCAGCGCGGTGTCTCCGGTAGTCGCCATCTTGTCGGCGCCTGCCTCCAACTAACTCGAGGCCAGTTCAAAAAAAGGGCAAAGAGGTGGAGTGTGAGTGGAGCTGGGCCAGACAGCTAACAACCTGTCACTGAAAGCAGCCAGGCGCTTGATATAGTTTGACAACGTGAGTTCTTCAAAGCTCTCTAAAAGTCTTCCCTGTGCAGTCGTCATGAACGGAGAACGCACCAGGCTGTAAACATATTTATTTCGACTGACTGACACGTGGAGCCAGTCGGTTGGCATTCGAGGAGCTTTTTAAGCCTTAAGGTGTTAGCTTAATTTTTATGCCTCAGAGGTTGCAGCTTGCTGAGGATTTTACTGCAGCTGCTCTCCTGCCAGTTTTAGTTTCCTGACTAAAGCCCAAGAGGAATTCCAACGTTTCCCACTGGAAGGCAAAAAGTTTTCAGTCAACTCTGAGCGACATGGATGTCAGCAAGTTTTGTTTCCAAGTTCTAAAGAGGAAGGCTGCGTTCAGGCTGCGTTGAATAAATAATAAGCCTGGAGTCTCTCTGCTGGGAACTTCCGGGTTAATCAAACCATTTGGCTTGAGTCGTCGTCTGATCGCTGTAGATTTGAATTACAACAAAATGGCCGCTGCTGTCGGAGAAGCGAGATGTTTAGAGTCTGCCATCGCGTCTGTTGCAAGAGATACTGGCAGTGAAATAACTTTAAAGACGAACAGTTAACAGCGATTAAGGCGTTTCTCTAGAATGCCTCACATACTTCCACTCTACTGTGTCCAGCTAGCACGCATGTTTATGAAATGTTGAAGCTGAAGAAGTCCAGTGGGAGCGTGAGAGTTGGAAAACACAAATAAATGAGTATAAAGTGTATAATCCAACCTTTCTTTGTGTGGTGAAAGTATTAATACAGTCTATGAGCCCAAAGCATGTGGAGTGCCCCCTGGTGGCTGGCTGCAGTATCAGTCATAAGCCCCGCCCCCCTCCAATCCCAAGCCCATAATGAAATCCAGACGTGTTACCAGACTCATATTCTGATAAGAACTGAGTCTGGCCAATGAAGTAGGAATATTAATTTCCTTAATTTCGTTGTACCTGTACAGTGAGAATACAGACATTCTATTCTATTCTATTCTATTCTATTCTATTCTATTCTATTCTAATATTGTCATTTTCATAAAAAGAGCAAACAGGTGAATATTTTGTGCAGACAAAGCAACTGAGAAGAATACTTCTAAATGCACATGAAGCCATATTTTAACCATATTATCCTGTAAACAGGTACGGCTTTAAAGTACGGACGTGACTCACTGAGAATGTTGGCCGTGTTTTCTGTCGTGATCTCTATCTCCGGCTCCGTGAAGTATTCTGATGGGACACATCTGCCCTTCTCAGGTCCTGGGGGGAGGAAGGAAAAAATAAAATAAATAAATAAATAAAAAACGAACAAAGTGAGAAAGAAAAAGAGCGAAGAAGAAAAAGAAAGAGGAGACGAGTGAGACAGTTGATTAGTTGCACTGATTGGGGTCAGAAACAATGTGGAAGCGTACGCATTTTGGAAATAAAACTGAGACGAACGAACATGAGAGGAAGAGGAAGGGAACGACGGAATGGGGCAAATAAGAAAAGAGGTGAAAGAGAAATAACAGATGGTGAAAATACAACAGGAGCAGGGAGATGGAGGATGGAAGTGAGAGAAAAAGTGAATTAGAGGCAGAGACAGATGGAGGTCAGGGGGTTCAGGGGAAAACAAGCTCTGAGCCGAGAGAGAGAGAGGGAGGGAAAGGGAAAGAGGAGCTGAATGCAGACGCAATGATTAACCTCGAACTGTAGGCACAGAGACGTAGAGAGAGGACGCATACATTCATATACATTCATATACATGTATATAAATATATGCACACTTCAGAATATATCAACACAATGATGCACACATGTACAGATGAATGTGATATCTCTCCTCCCTCTCTCTCCCACACACTCTTGGCCGTTCCAAATGCCACCAGCGTTTTCCCTCCTCTGACCTTTTGTACCAGGCGCCAGACAACAGGGAAACACAAACATGGCCGCCCTCCCCAGAGCATCGCCATCATGACCCCGACACACACACACAGCGACAGCGGTAAGGACATATTATTTGTTTCCACACACACACACTTCTGCTTCTGCTGTTTGTTTGTTTGTTGGTGTGTGAATGAATGAACAACAGAACACTTTTTGGCTTTTTGACTTCAGCGCATCCATCCAGGTTCTTCACAGACTATTATATTCACACATCAGATCATACGCTACTACCTAAAAAGAATAATTATTAATTTAACAAACGTAACAAGATTTCCAAACTGATTTTTTGGGGCTTTTGTGTCTTTTGTGTCGCATTCAGGACTGTAGCCTCAGTTTTTTGCAGCAACAAGCGCGGCAGAAACGCAACTGAGGTGTTACCTCATGGCTCAAGTCTGGGCTAAGAGGTTGCACTTGAACGCATCGCAAAGAATACGGCCGTGTCCAGCTAGCATGCACGTTTATGAAATGTTTTTTTTTTTTTTCATTTGAGATCATAGACTGTATAAAAAGTGGACGCCATGACAGCTCCTCAAAAGTGAAGCCCAAACATCGACTGTAAAAAGATGGACGGCCGAACTGCTCCTCTAAAGTGAAGCCAAAGCAAGTAGAGCTCCCCCTGGTGGCTGGCTGCAGTATAGGTCATAAGCTCCACCCCCTCCATGTTAGTGGATGGCATCAAATATATATTATATTAGGTAGTTAATATAATGTTGATGAATGTTCAAGTGTCAATTTTTTGAAAAAGTTTCATTTTAGTTATTTGATGCTATAGAAACACGATGTGACATGATGGTGACCACCAGTTGCCATGCCAACCGCTCGGTAAAGCAGTACCATGGGACCGTAAGATTTGTAAAAAAAAAAATATATGTATTTATATAAATTTATAAAAGTCCAGTGTATGATCCAACATTTCCTTGAAACTGGTGGAGGTAGAGCAGAGCGTAGTATTAATTAAATGAAAATGCAAGTGAGTCTGGAGGAAGTGTGGGCGGGGCATCGATATCACGGCTCCACGTGGCTCCACCCTCAGACCGTACTGATCAGACTCTGGCTCCTAAGTCACAAGATGGCGGCGCAAGATGTATCCCTGGGAAAATAGCGTCAGTTTGGGCTAATGAGAGGAAGTGGAGACGTTTGTCCATATTTATATACAGTCTATGCGCCCAAAGCATGCAGAGCTCCCCCTGGTGGCTGGCTGCAGTATCAGTCATAAGCCCCGCCCCCTCCATGTTGTTGGGCCAAACTACACACTACCTCCCACACCAACAAACAGACTACTGCGTTCTTTGCACTAGTTTTAATACAGACTATTTATATATTTATATATTTTACTGCATCTTAATATTTATTTCTTATATTAACTTTATTTTTGTGTTTATGTTTGTGACATGTAGCTGCTTACAAGAGATGCTGCCAAACGAAATTTTGTAGCTTCTTCTTCTTCACTACACTATCTTCACATCGTCATGCACACCGGGCTCAATCTGATTTTTTTTTCAGTTTTCCACCCAGCTTTCATCCTGACAGTTGTGGTAAACAGCCACACTTTGACAAAAGAACTTGTGATTGCGAATCGCAGAGCGAAAACGCCGTGAAAATGGACCAGCAGGATTCTGGGCAGGGGGGGTTAGGGGGATTGTCACACTCCAACAAACAAATCTAGTGTGAAAATGTCCCGGTGTCACGCTGCGCTGTGGTTTCCTTAGCTCGTAAAGAAAGATCTGTTCTGGATAACATCAAAATACGAAGAGGGATTTCCAAAAAAACTAAATTAATAAATAATCTTGAACCTGGAACGTTTAGAAAATACTAACCTGCCACGAAGCAGACTCTCCAGAGGCCGGAGTGCAGCGCCATCTTGACCTCGGTGGTCTGGTTCTGCTGCAGGATGATGCCTTCCTCCATCAGCAGCCAGTAGTCCGTCGACACGGCGACGCCCACCAGCAACAAACCACAGGCCCCAAAAACTGAGGAGAGCAGTGTCAGAGCCCTGGTACTGAACGAACTCATCTGAGGAGCAAAGAGGAGACGATGGGAGAGATCAGTGTAGGCCATGGTCGGTCCAGGGACAAAACACTCAAGTCCTAAATGGACACACGGAGCATTTTAGTTTAGTTTACTTAAAGATTTGTGTGGAAAGAGAAGAAAGAGAAGAGGTGACAGGAGGACGGAGAGACATTGATTTCATTTATTGATTTTTTCATTTTTAAAATATGCACAAGCGGAGCAGGGAGCCTCGGATACGAGGGCGGGGGGGTTGATTTTAATCCATCTTGACTTTCATTGACTTCAGCTGTTAAATATGAATGAATGAGTGTGCCGACCAGAGAGAGAGAGAGAGAGAGAGAGAGGCTGAAAGGAAAAGGGAGGAGGTGGAGAACTTTGGAAGAACTGAACGTCAGGAAAGACAAGAACACAGAGATGGAACCTGATAATAAACAAGATGGAATTCTGTGAGTTCAGACGAGCCGGCACCGAGCAAGATCACCTTCAACAAAGACATGTTGAAGGATGTTAAGACGAATCACAGATGTGTGGAAGTCTTCAAATAAACTCTCGGCGTGACGCAAATCAAACAAAAACGACGCTCTGATACATGAGGGACGACGTGTTGTCACCAGCAAGGGACGTAAACATTTAAAACACAGAGTCCACCCTTGGGACGGAACAAAATGTTGAGTTTCTTCTCATCACGGTGGAAAAACAAGAAGATGAGGAGGAGGAGGAGGAGGAGGAGGAGGAGGAGGTATTTAATGCAAACAGCTGGGAGAATTCCCTCATGAATAAAAATCAGGCAAAATCTGAAAACAAGCTCAAACTGTAAGTGAACAGATGGTGGAAGAGTTTACGTTGCGCCTTTCAAAATGAACAGGAGCTCATTAATCAACGAACCTGTCAGAACGTCTGATAATTAACCATCCACAGCACGAGTCGTCAGTTAGACATGATGCACAGGATACATGAGAAAGGTACCAAAGCTTTCTGGTTTAAATGTTTTTAATCTGTAGTAAAGTTGTAGTTGCATGCACAGTGACGGTGCTGCAGGTTTGTCAGGCTTCCTGGTGGCGTGCAGTGCAGCTTGAGCCTCACTAGGTGGCAGAAACGCTGCCTCTGCCTCGCGTCTGCACGGCTTCAACTGTTGCCGCTCTGAGAGAAACATCTTCAGACAGACAGCGCCTCATCCATCCAGTCAAAATGGAGGTCACAGTCACCACGCCGCCGTGGATCCCCTCCTCTCCTCCCAAAAAAACTAAACGCAGACACAGAACGCCGCTCTGCGTGGACAGAGAACAACCTCTTCTCCATCCCCGTCAGACATCTGTCTCAGAGTGAGCTCCTTTCACATGGACATCATTTAGTCCACAGAAATAACCTGCCACGAGTCTGCGTCACATGATAGTAAGTGACAGGCCGCCTGCAGCAGAGCGCGCGCTGTTAATTAAAGTTGAAGTCGAATCACGTTAGTACAGTTCAATAAAACGTGCCGCGGGCTGCTACGTGCATTTATGAAAAACAGATGACACGGCGGCGGCGGCGGCGGTGGTGGTGGTGTCGGTGAACGGGCCACGACGGGGCCCGCTGAGATTCTAGGCTCGGTTAACGCACAGATAATCACTGTTTGTGTCTGAGCTGAACTGTGATATTTGTTTTGTCATTGTTTGCCTCCTGCAGTGTTTTAGGTTATTTATATATTGAGGCAGCTCACAGATGGCGTCTTATGCGCAGAGTAATGTGCTATAGACGCTTTTTAGCTGAGGGGAGAAAAGCCGAGGCCCTTCCTTCTGGAGACGCTTTAAAAATGGATCGTCTCTTTTTGAGGTTCTAGGGGAGGTGTTATCTGACGTTAAAGTGTCTGGAGAGACTTAAAATAAAACTTGGACACACTTTAAAAAGAAGGTTTCTTTGTTGTTTAACCTTCTATATGCGTATTTGATTACAATGATATTTCTATACATGAATTATGCTAGAGAAATTGTGTATTTATTATCATGTTGAGAGCACAAACGTGTTTCTTTTCTATTGTCAGCGTTGCTAGATCAGGAGGCTTCAAGCCCAACTGGGCGGTTTTGAATTTTAATTTTCAGGCAAAGCTGATTTGAAACAAAAACCAAAGTGCATTTACTTCTTCCTGAGTCATTACGTTCCTCTGTTTGCTGCAGAGAGCATGGCCTGCTCTGCAAAGTTCAGATCAAACAAATTCTGCTACACTTGTGCGTGCATGAGGACACTGAACGTGCACTGTTTGTGCAAAGACTGAACTGTCATTAGACTGTGTTCACGGGACAGGCAGTGGTTGGTGCAGATGATTGAGCTGCGCCTTGTTAGAGAGTAGAGAGGCGCTCCATTTGTCTAGTAGCTAGACGTGAGTAGTTGTGGTGTTGCATGATTTCTGTACGTCAGCTGCATAGCGTACTAAACAAAACATCAATCTTTTATTTTTGTGCAGTTTTGCGTCTGTCTTTGCAGTTTTTAAACAACTTTTGGGCCAGAAACTACCAGCTGTATCTGGCAACGCTGCCCCAAGCACTGCAGGCTCGGGCTAGGACACACTTTAGTGTCTTCAGGCTGCAAGCTGACTCAAACGTAGGACTCAAACTCTGAGAGTTTAATATCAGGCTAGAAGTCACAGAATTCAAGACAACAAAGCAAACTGAGTGGAGAGAAGTGGAATTAGGCAAAAAGGAGGAAATAGCAAAAACAGACAAAGACAGAAATGCAAGAATTGGTCAAAGCAAAGCTGAGGACCTGGAAAACTTGCAGGGACAAGAAAGACTAGAAAGACTCCTCCTGAAGAGGAGGAGTATAGGTCAAGAGGATAACTTCAATTTCATCCACAACACAAAAGGCCAAGTAAATGAATTAAAAGTAACTCCAGCACCTTTAGGTTAAATTAAAGCATGCACGTATATATAGAGCATATTGCCTTCTTTACATTTAGGGTTAAAATGAATGTTTGAATAGAAGGATCAGAGGTTAGAGGTTAGGACTGAATGTCATGCTTTGCTGCAGATACATTCAGAACAGTGTCAGAGGAGGTTCACTGATTCTTAAAATGTTGTTTACGAGGGCGAGGCTGAGAAAGAGAGGGGTGGATAGGGGGGTAGAGAGGCTGATAAGAGACCAGCCGGGAACAAACCGAAGCCAGCAGACAAGATCAGAACCGAACGGATAAGAAGCGAAAAGAAAAGCCGCCGTCAGGCAGGGAGAGAGCGAAGCGTGACCTCATCGCTCAAGTGAGACGCCGCGGAGCACATTCAGCAGAGTCAGAGAGGATTCGCTCGCTCACACATGAGTCACACCTCACAAATATTTGATATAGTAAAACATCCGTCATCAGAAACCCCCCCGCACCCCCACCCTCCCGCACAGATGATGGCAGGCTCAGAGGTATGTGGTGATGTAAAACCGCTGACGTGTGGGAATGTAAGACAAACAGAGGACCATGCTATCAGTATTCACTTTGTCTTATTGATGTGTTATTTTAGAAGGAGCACCTCCCCCTGTCCTCAGCCCTGACACTAAAAAGCAAAGCTTAAAATCCATCGAACCATGAACTGAGACATGTGCCTGAAGTGGTGAAATGCAATTCAATAACGTCACGTAGCAGCGGTAGAAATTCAGGTTAGCTTTAAATTTAACTTTCTAAATGTCCTAAAAATGAATTCTGATTCCTGGTTTGACCACAAGAAAGAAAGTCTCAAATATGAAGAGTGTGTGTTTGTGGCTGGAGCCAGACTGTATCTACAATTATTATTTTATAGGCTATACATAAAGATTATTATAAATATATATGTTCATTTATTTAACCTTTGTTGAGATTAAAAATCTCTTTTCCAAGAGCGTCCTAGCTGAGACAGGCTGCAACACAGGTAACACGATTTCATGCAAGGTTACAAATATGCATAAGACATCCCCAGTGAAAAGAGCAGAATCACACGAGTCTTAACAAGATATCACTGAAACGGCAGCAAACTGGAAGCAAAACAGGACTTTCCGAGACAATCCATTGTAAACTGGTTACACTTCAGCAAAGATCTCCCAGAATGGCTTCAATTGGTTTCAGGACTTTTCAACTGTTAAACAGCTCTTCTAAAGTGAAGCCAAAGCAAGTAGTGCTCCCCCTGGTGGCTGGCTACAGTATAGGTCATAAGCTCCACCCCATCCATGTTAGTGCGTGGGACTTGGGCCAAACTAAAACACTAACATACATGTCAATTATTTTTATCAAGGGTGGTTTCTGTCATTTTAGGTAGTTAATATAATGTTGATGAATGTTCAAGTGTTAATTTTTCTGAGAAGTTATGTTCTTATTTATTTGGTGCTGTAGAAACAGGACGTGACATCATGATCGCTAAAAGTTTCCATGCCAACCACTCCGTGAAGAGGTCCTGTGAGAGTTGGAAAAAATAAATAAAAAAGGCCAGTGTGAAATCCAACATTTCCTTGTAACTGGTGGAGGTAGAGCAGAGCGTAGTATTAACTAAAAGAAAACGCGAGTGAGTCTGGAGGAAGTGTGGGCGGGGCATCGATATCACGGCTCCTCCACGTGGCTCCACTCTCGGATCGTACTGATCAGACTCTCGCTCTAAAGTCACAAGATGGCGTCGCCTGTATCCCCAGAAAATAGCATCGATTTGGCCAATGCAAAGAAGGAAGTGGGGATGCATTGTCCATATTTATATACAGTCTATGATTAAAACATGCATCATAATGGAATCCCCAATATTCATATTCTGATTGTAAAAACAGGGACAATACGAATCAATCAAAATGACTACAGCCAGATGTTTTTGCCTCCAACTCATTTAAGCCTTGAGATTTAGAACATTTTGCAGCTGAAGCAGAAGGAGCAGCATACGTGATCACCAGAGCCTCTAATTCAGTACGAGCTTTAGAGACATTTAGTAAAGACTTTAGTTTTCCATACTTTTTTGAAATATGTGCATTGATCTGTGGATAAGATGGAAGTAGACCAATATGGAGAAGATTATACCAGTGGTTGAAGTCTACAGGTGGACAAAGAAAATCTGACCCTGGTTTACGACACTACCCGGCAAGTGTAAGCACTGTGACGATGCATGTATGGATTTAATATTTCTTTCATGCATCAACAAGTCTTCCTGTGGCCTTGAGATGTGTGTATTTATAGACCACTGGGATTCAAGCTCAGTCCCCTAGCATTAGTTATGCAGTGTCCTTCTGTAACAGTGTTAAAGGAAAAGAGGGAGCGCCGTAAGTTTCTCCACTCTGCACATTCAAATTAGACGTCACCAAATGACGTCCGCCACTCTCAGACACGTCAGTGCTTCAGAAAGTCACGTCCTCTGGATAAGACAGAGGTGATTTGTGCTCGGCTCGTGTAAATAAGCATCAGTCTCAGCGCTGGAAATGTCAGGCTCAACACGAGAGGCGTTCTGGCGCTCAGCGCTGCCGAGTCAAAACACACAAATCTATCCTCCACTTAGAGCAGAAGGGACGGAGACGAGTACCTACAGGACTCAGATAATTGTCTCGCTCTGTGGGCTTTCAGGCTGATTCATTTGGGCTTTCTCACATCGTGGTGACTAAAACACACAGAGTGTAGAGACTTTCTGATTAAGGCTCAGCAGATGAAGACAGTAACAGCTGAAATTTGTATTAACTTGCAGAAACAAAGCTGGATGGTGAAAACAATCAAAATGAACGAACAAATTAAATAAAAATATTTCTAACATAAACAGTTGTGTCTTAAACTTTGTGAAAGTGTTTCATAACCATTTGGTAAATTTCAGTTGCATGCTCTCATTTTTACCATATTTGATAAACAACATAGATTTGAACATAAATACATAAAGCTGAGACTGACAATGTCCACCACCCTCTACAGGACACCATAGTCAGACAGAGAAGCTGGTTCAGTGACAGGCTGCTGTCTCTGTCCTGCTCCATGGACAGGTTGAGGCGGGGGTTTGTCCCTCAGGACATAAGACTCTACAACACCTCCCTGTGAAGAACCAACTAGACTGTGGTCACTGATGATACTACTGTATATTTTTTACACTTAAATATCTTTATATCTGTTTCCACGTGATGAAGCTACGGGACACCGAAGTCCTCACAGGATAAATAAAGAATCTATCTAATCTAATCTAATCTAATACATTAAATACAGTTTGACTTGGATTCAGCTTTTTCTGCATGTGTGGAACCAAGTTAACTTAAAGGTGTGTTTAGGACTGGGATGGATCAATAGAAAAATCTACAAATACCAAGGCTTTAAACTTTTTCATCTAGCTTATGGTTGGAGATGGACTGAACCATCCCTTAGTTATGCTGCAATAGGCCTAGGCTGCTGGGGGACGATGCACTGAGCACATGTCCTCTAATTTCTTCTAGTCATGCAATTCTGTGCTACTATCATTTAGCATGTTGAACTGAATTGAATTGACAAAAGAAAATCTGTAGAGTTTTCATTTGACTTTGACATAGTCATTTCCTGCATACAGTCTCTAACTATAATCTTACACTAATCTAAAACATGTATTCATCATAAAATGTAATGATTTGCATTATATCATAACAACTTTTTGTCCCCATAAGACATATTGCCGTTTAGGTCCCCGGGACACCACTAAAACATGAACCACACACAAAAACACACATAAACTCATATTTCTTTCTTTGTGAGGACCTTGCGGTGACACAGTGCATTCCCTAATGCTGATCTTAACCCTAACTTAATTTTAAACTTTACCCAAAAACCAAGTCTTAACAAGTTTTAACCCCTTGACACAGAGTGTCCCGAATTCGCGTCACACCGCTTCCACTCAGACTGCAGCCGAGATGTATTCCTCAAATGCTGGTTTGTGCACATTCAATACATACCTAGGAACCTTTTGCAAGCACTAGTTTTCCATTGGATTGGTCAGAGTGGGAACTACATCCAGTTAAAGGAAGCTAACGAATGCATAGTGTAACATTTTAAAGTTTAGTTTTAAAGTCCTACGTGAAAAGTCTGAGCTCTGTTTCAAATAGGATTACTGTATAATAGTTGGTGTTATAGGGTATAGTGTTCAATTTGAATTTGTAATGCAGTTGTAATTACTGATTTTGTAATTTCAATAAATGTTTTACCATTTTTATCATTCATGCCTGTTGTTGCTAATTTGCATCATACCTAAAATTATATCTACACTATGTACGACAGATAAATTAACAATCTCCACTTAATTTAGCATCAGCTTGAAAGCAAAAACACAAACAATTGTAAATCAACTCAGGCGTCAAGGGAATAAGTCTTAAAATGTTTTGGGGCCCAGACAAAATGTCCCCACGGTGCTAGCATTCTACAAGAGTTTTGCCCCGTAACTCCATAAAAATAAGAACCCACTCACACACCAAATCAGGCCTCCGTTTGCAGAGATAGCCGACAACAAATGGGCTGAGATGAGGTTCTCTTTGTAGCTCCAGCCTTGAGAATGTAACCAGATTTCCCAGGCTGCACCAGCTTCTAACCAACTCTGTGTGTGTGTGCAGGGACAATCCAGGAGCTGAGGCCACGTAATGAATTACAGATGAATGGAGCAGCGGCGCTTAGGAGCAAACAGTCCGACGTAATGATGGGGGAAAGAAGAACTGAGGAGAAGAGAAGGACCGATGTGGAGAGAGAGAGAGAGAGGGTGGATGCTTTTAAGTCTGCAGGTTGAGGAGAAAACACGAGGAGGGAAGAGAGACTGGAAAAAAGTAGAGGTGAGGGTGGAGGGTAAGAGGTGCAGAGAGGGAGAACCAATGATTAAAGGAGACCAGATGGCAGGATGGATGTAAGGGTTAGGAGGAACAAGAGGAGGCAAAGGAAGGCAGCAATTAGGAGAGAAGAGAGCAGGGAAGGAGGTAGGACAAGACATTTAAAGAAAGAGGACAAAAGAAGGGAAAAAAGATTAATGGAAGGAAGAGTTCAAGTTTAAATGAAGGCTAAGGTGAACAAAATAAAAAGAATTTAGAGGGTGCATTATCATGGATAGATGAACACTTACATGGATGTGAATCCAGACGGACACTTTACTGTAATGGAGGAACACTGAGGAGCTGTCCATGCCTGTGGTGCTGAAACCTTCACTACAGTCAACTGTCCTGATAAAATACACTCACGAGCTGCTTCATCATTTATCTTAGCTTCATGAAGGTTCTGGTATTGAGCTTTATTTTCAAATAACTCAGAGAGCTGTTGATTTAACTGTGTTTTCATTGCGCAGGCTGTTTGTTTGTAGCACCACTGAATTCTGTCGTGTTGTACCGACACATGTTCCTATTATTTTGACATTTTGAACAGCAGGCTTTAATTCAATCCACTTCAACAGCACCACAAAGAACATCTTCCACAAGATAATCCAGGTGAGTCACCACCTTTTTTCACCACTGTTCCATGTTTTCTCCATTTATGGATAATGGCTCTTACTGTGGTTCGCTGGAGTCCCAGAGCTTTAGAAATAGCTTTATAACTTTTTCCAGACTGATTGAGATTACTTTCTCAGTTAATTTCTTTTTCATTCACTATCATTTCCTCTTTCTCCCTATAAAAGACACATATATATTTTAGTTCTTAGTACAGAAACTAGAAGAACTATTTGCTAGCAAACTAAGACATTTTAGATACCAGAAATTACTCTGATTATGAGCGGATTTCTGCTCAAAATTGAGAGATGTAAAGACCTCCACCTGACAAGAACGTCCTAGGAATACTTAGCCTGGCATGGCCACACTCAATCCTTATCAGAATACGAGTCTGGTAACATTATGAGGCGTGTTTCAACCAATAAAATACCTATGCACTCAAGTAGTGCATAGTCCTCCGACCAATCAGAGCCATTTTTGTTGTGAACTAATTCTACTCCATGGAGCTCAGATGACGTCTATGATTACTGTTACTCCTCTATCCATCACCACATAAAGCCCCGCCCCAAACGATTTGGATCAGATCTTTGATGTAGCAGAATCCAGACCAACATTTTGCCACAAAAAAAAATAAAAATAAATAAAATGCAGGCGAGGGAAGTTGGCTTCTAGGTTAAGGAATACTTTGTTTAGTTTCAGTCCAAACCATAGACAGTATAAGTATGGACAACAAACGTGAAGCCAAAGCATGTAGAGCTCCCCCTAGTGTCTGGCTGCAGTATAGGTCATAAGCTCCACCTCCTCCGTGTTAGTGGGCGGGACTTGAGCCAAACTAAAACACTAAAATACACGTCAAATAAATGTTTTTCATGGATGGTTTCTGTCATTGTAGGTAGTTAATGTAATGTTGATGAATGTTCAAGTGTTCATTTTTCTGAGAAGTTTAATTTTATTTGTCGCTATAGAAACAGGATGTGACATAATGGCGACCACCAGAGGAAGTGTGGGCGGGGCATCAATATCATGGCTCCACCCTCAGACCGTACTGATCAGACTCTGGCTCCAAACTTGCAAGATGGCGCCACCCATATCCCCAGAAAAATAGCATCAGTTTGGCCAATGCAAGGAAGTGGAGTCCATATTTATATACAGTCTATGCTCTGAACAACATTTATTTACACATTATTTTGGAAATATTCTATTCCCTTCAGGAAGCAGAGCACTTCAACTGGACTAACCGTTTCACTGCCGAGTGTTAAAGTGCTTCTTCCTCACACAATTCACATTTTTTTAATTTGGATTTGTTATTAATTCCTCTTGGTTTTATTGGAGGCTTAGAAGCCTCCTCAATGAACCTAATGAATGGGCGCGTGTTACTAATTAAGGCATTATAAAGGGGGTTGTCAGTGTAGGAGTGATAATAAGTTCCCATAATCAGGAGCTTTGTACATTTGAATTAATTTCTGGGAATAGGCTTTTTTTACTTAATAAGGAGCTCATTGTGCAGTAAAGTCTGTGAGATAGTCTTTATCTGCTATCAACAACCTTCCCTATTGGTAATTGTTCTTCCCAAATTGTAGTGTGACTGCGTGAAGCTGGGCTGAGCTAAACGCATTAATCGGATAGAAACTGCAGGGAAATTAGGCATTAATGTGAAATGTGGACATAAAACTGTGGAGAGCGACTCATTCCATCCTTCTGTGAAAAAAGGGACAATCAGTGTCGTAGAGAAAGACTTAAAATGTGATGCCAAATTTTATTCGGGGCCTTTAACTTTAATTTTGGTGGATGAAGACACCAAAGAGACGTCTTCAGTAACGCTTCTTGAGAGAACAGTGAATGAGTTAATCTGTTTTCTTGTTGCTAGCTGACGGATAATGCTCAGTAAAATTAGTTTTTATAAAATCACGTCCATGCTCAAAAGAAAACAAATGACACGAGGATAAGTTTCTCCTAAAACCTCTCACAATCTTGGTGCCAAAATCAAGAAATGGCAAAGACATGAAAGGAGAATCTGATGAAGCAGAGATGAAAGCCTCGGCAGGAGCTACAGGTCAGCGAGGAGCAGGGCGAAGCAACCGCTGAGCGCCACGAAAACTACACGTCCCACGGTGCCGGGCGGGGCTCCACAGATGGCGTTCCCAGGTTAGTTGGCCCGGCGTCGGGGGGTGGTGTGGGGTGAGGGGGTGGGGGTTGCTTTCCGTCGAGAAGGCAATATGTCCCTCTGTCAGATGAGAGAGTCCTCTGCCAACTGGCAGGAGGAGGGATGGATATTTAAAGATGGAAAGAATGAAGGACGAGATGAAGAGGGGAGAGGGGAGAGGAGTCGCGCAGGAAATGATGATGGAGGGAAAAAATACAGCGAGGAAGGTCGGAAATGGTTATTGGATGAGAGGATTGAAAATGAATTTGTAAGCAGGAATAATTAAGGAAAGAAAAAGGGGGGTAGGACGCTACGAGACATAAGTAGTGGTCAGAGGGATTAAAGAGAGGGAACAAACTGCAAGCTGTTAAGTCCTTGAGGAGTGAAGAAAGAAAAGAGGAAACAGAGGAGAAACGTCACGTGGACTCAGAGAGGAGCGAAGGCTGAATAATTGCTCCTGAAATGCCCCCGCCGAAAAGAAAACTTTTAAAAATAGCATCGGAAATTCTTTGAGACATTTCTAGGAATTTTGCAGAAATCCACGAGAAGAAGAAGAAGACGACTCTCGTTTCTCAAAGACGTACTTAAGACGCTGAAAGCTTCGGGAAACGAATCCTGCTGGACTGATAAAGATAATTAGCTTATGCGGCAGGTAAAAAAATAAATAAATAAAAAAAATAAATACACGAAGGAAGGCCGGCCGCTGGCTGTTAATGTGCTGAGGGGAGGTAGATAAATTAGAGACAAGTGGAGGAATAACGGGAGGAGAGCTCACAGGGAAAGACCTTGGCCCAAAAACTGAGGAAAGTCCTTGTAACACATGCACATACTGCACTCTATCTACGTCACTGACATGCAGCAGAGCTGGTGTTACATGCGACACATCCTACGTGCCTGTACATGTGCACGGCAACATTCACTAAAACAAATAAATAAAAATAAACCCCTTCACACACACACGTCTTCATTCGCCTTCGCTCTGTTTGAACGTTGTATAATTCGTGTTTGAGGTCACGTTCAGGCTCTGACTGCCCTCCGCTGTGCATGACTCCACTGGAAAGCTATCCCTGCTGCAGAGAGCTAGCACCTCCAAAAATGAAAAAATAAAATAAAAAAAAATCTGGGTTTCGGTTCTCAACTGGAGTCTGAAAGAACTCGACCTAATTGGCGAAGCTCCTCGGCCTCGCCGGATAAAGACCGATGTCGACAGGGTCAGCTGCTCCAACACAAGCCTCCCGCTCTAATTCCAACTCGTCCGTCCATTAAAAAGCACAGGACGGCCCCTCGCTTTACACTTTACCCCCCCCACCGCCTCATCAGAGCCAGGTGACAGGGAAGCTCTCTTTCTGTCACGTGTTCACAGATTCTGTCACTTCTTGTGCCGCTAAAGGAGACAACGTGTCTTTGAGGAGAACGTGTGCAGAAGAGACGACAAAGACAGAGAAGTCGCAGCCTTAGGCAGCTTGCTTTTTATCCAAACTCAACGTGTGTCCATTTGGAACAAACACGTTTCAAACACTTAATAAATATTACCTTTTGTAGTATTTGACCAGGCCGTCTGCTTTCCTATTAAACTCTGTTTGTCAGTGTCTTATGCAAGCTTGGAACGCCAATATAGAAGACCAACACTGTCTCCAGTGTCAGAGTCAGACACCCGGCCATCCACCCCAACCTCCTCCCTAATAGGCGGTTTAGGCTTCTGCGTCAGTTTGACGCCGTAGCTAGCTTTCGAATTGATTGAATTGAAGATGAAACACATGGAGGAAAGGTTAACTGAGGATTTTCGGAGATACAAACATTCATACGACTCGACTTCTGCGAAATTTCGGCAAAAGTTTCAGTCGCCATTGTTGAAAGTGAAGCAGGAAAAAATTAACCTGACACAGCGCCGACTAGTGTTCGGGTGGTGTTGACTGACGAACGCACAAGTAGAAAGGGATCTCACAGGCTTAGGCTACGCACGTAGGTGTCATAATCATGCGTCTTCATTTGTGCGTCATTATTAGTCAGCATCATACATCCACAAGAGGTTGTACGTCACAAAAATACACATATAATGTACGGTTTGCTCGTTCCAATCTAATCTGAAATATATTTTTGGACATAGCAACCGCTTCAAGCACCAGTTCAATCATTTCTGCATCGCTGCATGCTGTCGTCTCTGCAAAGCTCCTCTCATTGGCTACTCTTTAGTACCGGTAGCAAAAAAGGGGAGGGGTCTCCATCTCGTCAGGTTTGATGTTTTTCAGCTTTACAGAGCCACGATGTTCTCAGTTTAAATCTATTTATTTCTGTCTTATTAAAGTGTAGATTTCAAACTGCCTTGCTCGGTTACTTATTAGTGTCATTAGTCAGCAAAGTTACAGTTTTAATAACGTTCCAGCTTGAATCACGCCGCTCCGAGTGTGTTAACGTCTCCTGGGTCAGACTCCTAATGTGCAAACAAACGAGAAGATTCTTCTGCTTCTTAATATGTCAAACTTAAAAAGTTGGTTATTATTCTGTCTCTGGGTGCTTCATTCACCAGAGCTCCTTGACCTTGACGAGAGCCGCTGAAAACGTGTTTACAGGCTCAATTTAAACTAATCCTGCAGCCGAGTCTTGAGGTCTGACAGCGATGAGGTGACGCTGCTGCTCTGCTGGACAAAAATCACTCTAAGGCACCTTGAGTAACCCGAGCAGGAAGCGAAGCAGTGACCCTGCCGTTGTCAGGGAGTCGTTTAAACAGCTGAGAGGCCAGCGCGCCACGCTTTCACATCTCACACAAACGTTTCACTGATCTCTGCCACCTGTCTGTTCAACCTGGCCATCTGTACGGGGCGTCCCATTCATGCTTTAAACTGAGGACTGGTCTCTGGGCTACCTCTTCTGGTTCTCCCTGACATGGTTCCAGAATGGCAGCAGCATTAACAACCCCTCGGCCCTTTTATTCTTATAGGAACTGGCATCAGAACCAAGACTTTTAGGAAACATTTTTTTCTTCTAAATGCGTCGGGCCACATCTGTTTTTCTGATCTCCTGTTTTTATTTTTTTGTTTGCAGTGTATTTCAAACACGGAGAACGTGCCCACGGCTTCGCCTCTCACTTCGTCTCTCTGTTAACTCGTGTGCACGGCATATGGAGCTCGTGTGAACAAGATGGCTTGAGCTCACGAGTCGATATCTTTTTCACACAGATTCTGTTGATGCTGCGAGTTTATGACGACAGCACACACACACACACACACACACACACACAGACATTTGCTTGTTGATGAAGACTCAGGCTGTAGATTGAAGCTCACAGCCAACCAGGACCTCATAAGGTCCCAGTAAATGTCCCACGGCTGAATGTCTGTCATTCTGTCTCCAGTCTATCACAGGGCTAACACAGAGAGACACTCACACCTACGGCCAATTTAGAATCACCAATGAACCTAACCAGCATGTCTTTGGACGGTGGGAGGAAGCTGGAGAACCTGGAGAGAACCCACGCAGACACAGGGAGAACATGCAAACTACACACAGAAAGGAACCAGTCGGATCAGAACCTAGAACCTTCTTGCTGTGAGGCATCAGTGCCGGCCCCTCTCCTGCCTGATCAATCATTCTGATTCCAACTTAACTGTTAACACGGACGCTAAATACAACGATCTGATCAGATATCCCAGATGGACCCTCAGCTTCATCTTCTGTCTCCCCCCTTTTAAACTCCTCTCCAGAGAGAAACGGTCGGTCATTATCAGGAGCTATTATTCAGCCACTGAACACATTATTAAATGTTTACAACTCTAACTCCATTCAGAGGAACACCAGCGTCCGTGTCCACGCAAGGTTTATGTAACACGCAGGAAACAATACAGACAGTTTGGACTTTCTTTAGATCTCACCACTCCGTCGTGTTTGATTTGATCTCTGCAGATCTCCAGCGAGGTTAGCCTCCGTGTTCAGAAACAAGAAGGAGCACTGGTGTTTGCTCCATCCTTACAATACACACAGATTATGCATATGTGTGTAAAGAGAGAGAGAGAGAGGGAGAGAGAGAGAGAGAGAGAGAGAGAGAGAGAGAGAGACCCAGTAAGAAATGCTGCAGTCTGCTGGAACAGTATCACAGGATGGGTTCCCCAAGACGGAGCCAAGAGTTTTTTAGAGCACACAAACACACACATGTACCTCACCCCTGGTCTCTCCTCTCTCTGACACACACACACACACACACACACACACACAGTGACACCATCACATCATCCTCACCCCCTCCCTCCCTCCCTCCCCCTCTTCATCCACTCCGCTGGGAGAGAAGCGGCTTTACTGTGCCTTTTTTTTTTCTCCTCCAGACCGCGTTGAAGACTGCACGGCGTTGACTGCGCACCGCACTAATCACCGCACATTCCTCCAGTGAGCGGCCGAGCAGACGCGCTCATCAGCGGCTGTCAGCAGAACACAGCCCCTCTCCTCAACCCGAGGTGAGCGTGCAGAGACAGAGAGAGACCCCAGTCTTATACAACACCCCCTGCCCTTTTCTTTTCCAAAAAAATAAAATAAAATAAAAATGTTACACCAAGACACAGTCACATGCACGAGTAGCGCAGCAGAAACAGAAGTCCTGATGAGAGCCGAGCAAAGACGCGGAGCTGGAATCTAAACAAACCCCAAAGAGTGTGAGTGGCTTTGAGGCGAGGAGCGAGGTGGGAGGGGGGGTCGGTGTGGGATGGAGGGGGGGTGAACCGATAACAGATCCACGGGTGCGGGGATTGAAGGGTTCGTTAAGGAAGGCGCAGTTCGGAATGTGGCGGCGGAGAGAGCTACTCACCCTGCGGAGCTGGAGGAGCTGGTCGGACGCTGCAGCCGAGATGAGCGCGCTCCTGGAAGCCTGGAGACCAAATTTACAGTTTCTGCCCCTTATCTCTCGCCACACACGCACTCCCTCTCCCTCTCTCTCTTTCTCGTGTTTCCCCCGAATCTCCTCTCTTCTTCTCCTCCTCCTCCCTTTGCTCTCCCCCCTCTCTCTCTCTCTCTCTCTCTCTTCCTCCTTCTCCTCTACTTCTCTCCGCTCTTTCAGCACTGCGGAGAATCGGTTGAATTGGCTTCACTTTGGGCATCGGGAGGTGGGACTGGTGCGTGTGTGTGTGAAGGAGAAGAGGGGTGGTGGTGGGGGTGAGAGGGAGGGAGGGAGGGAAGGGGTGGGGGGGTGTTACAGTGATGTAGGCTAGAGGGAGAAGGAGGTAGGTTCGCGCGCGCACGCACGAGAAAAGAGGCAGCATGGCATGAGAGAGAGAGAGCGCGCTGGCTGGAATCGAGGGCACATCATGAACAGTGACATGACTGATTCAAAGACACAGCAACAATTACTGCCGCGTTAAAAGTCACTAATGAAGAAAACGAGCTGGTAGTGAGGAAAATGTTTCAGCCACAACATTATGACCACTGACAGGAGAAGTGAATAACATTTAAACCATCTTGTGACAGTTCAGTGTTCTGCTGGGAAACTTCTGGACCTGGCATTCATTGGTGTGGATGTTACTTAGACATGTAGCACCCACCTAGACCAGACCAGGCACCCCCACCCCATAGCAATGACACTCCTTGATGGCAGCAGCCATCCCCAGCAGGATGCAGCCTGACACAGACACACACACAAAAACACTCTAGGAACAACTAAAAAAAAACAAAAACATGAAGAACAGCACAAGGTGTTGACCTGGCCTCCAAATTCATAATGTTATGCCTGATCAGTGTAACTAACATCAGGACTGATTTGAAGGAGCAACCACATTGATGTGCAACTAATTAAGAATTCAGAGATCCTTTCCAAATAAAACTATATAAATACACAAAGACAAATTAAATATAAGTTAATTCAACTGGCAGGTCAGCACTTTAAACGGAAACTAAAGATAAAGCTGTCAACTCACGTCACTAAATTTTCATATTAATTTTCAAACAAAACAGGAATCTAAATAAAGATAAACAGGTCAGCGACTGATAGACACCATCAGACCAAATAAGCAGATAAAAGGAATTTAAAACATTGTTTTTTCTCACATGTTACAGGTTCTTCGTTAGCCTGAGGGAAAAGGTTTTGCAGGCTGCAGGAGGTGCGGCTGTCTAACCTCCTGGGTGTGTCCAGGTGGCAGGGAGGTGGTGGAGCCCGGCTGACCTGTGATTCAGCATCTGACTGACTGCCACCAGGATATACAGTAGGAGGCGGAAACGCCTGAAACATGTTTTATTGCTTTCTGATGAGCGGGGATGGCTTCGTGTTAGCAGAGCTAGCACTTACGCTAGCGAATGTCATTATTTTCTCATCAGCATTACGGGATGACTGATAATAATTGCATCATCTGAAATGCAGGGAACTTTAAATGTACTTAAAAACAGATTCTGTAATGAAAAGCTTTTATCTAGACGTGATCACAATAAGAGCCGCTGCGCTGTCTGCTGCTGGGCTTCGGGAGGGAGGAGGAGAAACCGACTGATGAGGAGAATAGGGAGGGAGGGAGGGGAGTGGTATCAAAGCTGGATTAATTACAAGTGCACTAATTGCACATTTGTCTGGTAACACTACGTGAAGCATAAACTGAATGTTAAAGATTTAAAGACCCTACTGGATTCTTTTATTTTATTTCATTTTCAAGCTGAAGACTGAGCTCTGATCTGGCTGAAGAGCAGCACTAGAGGAGAATTTTAACAGAAAGTGCCTCAGACTCAGGCTGAATAACCCAGCGTCCTAAAAAAATTATACACTACTAATATTTTAGGCAGAATACGGTGTCGGTGAGAAGAGGGCTGCTGTGCATTAAAACTTTGGACCAATACAACCTTTGGTTAAGGTTACGGAGAAGCGGTAGCACTGGTGAATTATTGGTCTTGTAGTTTGGGAAAGAGCGAGGGAACGAGATGTCACGTATTTGCTTATTAAATAAGAGTATTGTGTGTCTCCTTGTGCTCTTGCATGTGATTATGTGTGTTTTATGCCTCCATACCCTCTTTCATGGTTGAGTGGCCCCGTCAGCCCGAGGCGACCCACAGTCCGATACAGTGGCCTGTGACTCATGCTGCCTATGCGTGTGTGTGTGTGAATGCATGGGTACATTGGTGGGCAATAAGGGAAATCATCCCACCAGCTAACGCTAACTGTAACCCGTCTGTACCCAAAGATATCTGCTGATCAGATTGTTTGGACGTTGTCATGACCCCTTGCGAAGCACTCTCGGCAAAGAGGTCTAACACAAGTTGCAATAAAACTTTGATTTATTAACAGCAAAACTGAACTTGAACTACTAAAAGAAGGGCAAGGAGCCTCTCAGACGAGCCCAGAAACGGCCGTAGGACATAGTGTCTCCACTATAACTCAATTCTTTTCATAAGTACTAATCAAAACTAAGAAGAAAGAAGATCTCTGGACCCATCAAACACAACAAACCAAAAGCCACGACTAAAACCACACTCCTGCTGCATTTATCTCCTGGAAGAAGGAGATGAGAAAGCCAAGCTTCCTCCACCCATTTACTGGATTCTTCTGATTAAGCTGGATCAGCTTCAGGTGAGGGAGAGAACTCAAGACACCATGGGCGTTGATCAATACCACATTGCAGTTTGGACATGACAAGTTCAGTTATGGAGCACAAGATGGTCATTCTCCAACAACAGTTTCTTGAGGAGGAAGCAAAATGCATTCTGGGATACTGGACTGTCACAAGCCCCCACGGTGGGGCAAGCACATATCCAGGTATCTGGACTGTACTTGGTCAGATAGTACTTTTAATTGGAACAGTACTTGTGAAATACTGCAGTAGACTGAGCTCAGACTGCACATTTCATTTTTACTGCATGTAGACCATAGACTGAATATAAATATGGACAATGTGTCTCCACTTCCTCTCACTGGCCAAACTGATTATATTTTCCCAGGGATACGGGCAGCGCTATCTTGCGAGTTTGGAGCCAGAGTTTGATCAGTACGGTCTGAGGGTGGAGCCACGTGGAGCCGTGATATCGATGCCTCGCCCACACTTCCTTCCGACTCGCGTTTTCGTTTAATTAATACTATGCTCTGCTCTACCTCCACCAGTTTTTCTTTTATAACTCTCACGGTCCAACGGGACGTTTTATGGAGCGGTTGGCACATCCTGTTTCTATAGCGTCAAATAACGAACTAAAACGAAACCTATCCAAAAACACTGACACGCATCAGCATTATAATAACTACCTAAAATGACTGAAATCATCATTCAGAATGTGTATTTTGGTATTTTAACTTGACCAAAGTCCCGCCCACTAACATGGAGGGGGTGGAGCTTATGACCTATACTGCAGCCAGACACCAGGGGGAGCTCTACTTGCTTTGTTTTCACTTTTGAGTAGCCCTATAGACGCAAGGTTTCCTTTGCACGTAGCCCAACTTGCAAGACAAGAATATAGACAACAGACAGTTTGGCAGCAACTAGTCAAGTACAGATATATTCATGTGGTCAAGCTATTTTCAAAGATTGCTCTCCTTTCCACCAATATAGCCTTCACACACTTTATTCCTTTGTTCATTTTTTTCAAGGTTACCTACATACATTTGAAATAGCAGACCACCAAACAACAAAATGCAAACATTTCCCTTCACTGAAACCGTCTGCTTTTGATAAATATAGAACACAAGAAGAGATGTGACAAGTACCACGCCCGCCGTGCCCATGTTGATATATCATCATCCTTTCAAGTGAATCTAGAGCATGATAGAGCACATGCTGTGTGGCTTCTATAGGGTACGGTGTCATTGGCAATCACATCCTTCACTACGTGTTGGCTCTCCGCAGCCAGCTGGCCTACATTCTCACACATGTTTCAAACAGGATGTGCTTTAAGATTAAAAAAATAAAAAATAAGAGACGGGTTCAGCCTCAAAATGGGTCGTCCACACTTCAGGTGGGCTCTCATCTTTTAGCTTTACAGGGCGAGCAATCTGCTTCCATAAGTCCCATCCTCAGGGGAAAAACTCTAAACTTCTTATGCAGGGCTGTAAGCGGGAGGGGAAACTGTTTCATCAGCTGCACGGCTCATATGGAAAATGCATAAAGTAAAAGTGTTTTGATCAATAACTTGTTGGTGTGTTTAGAGAAATAGAAATGTCTCTTCTAGGGTGGGTTATGTCACTGGGTTTTGTTGAAATGTTTCATTAAAATCTTTTGTTGGAAAATACAAAATTACCATTGACCACTACGCCGATGATACTCTAGTTTACTTTACTTTACCAGAAGAGCTTTGATGGTCACACTGAGGAAGTTAAATGTTGGATTCATCAGTTCAGACACTTTGAAATTAACATTTGAACAAATCTGACTAGAAGAGTTTTGTCTTTTTTACCTTTCTATGCAGAAAAACGAGTCTTGACCTAAATGTGTTTTTGCAGAACATTGGTCTGTTGCTATTTTCCAAATTGTGGTTATTTTCTGTCGAGGCTTCCCGGTGACACCTCTTTTAATGGGCCCAGGACAGCACAGGGTTTAGGAACCTCCTGCCATTTATGGTGTAATGTGTGACTCACAATCACAAACACAGTAACAGCGAGGGAGCACATGGCCTAGTTAACTGGTTATTCCCGAGTCAGGCCAACTGGTCCAGAGTCAAATTGCCTTCCCCTGCTGCACAAATCAGGGAAAAAATAACTACAGATGCTGCCGTCAGACTTTGCTGCACTTTTACGTTTTTTTTTAATTTATTTATTTTTTCCACAGCTGCTTAAAATCCAAAGTGCCTGTGTGGGAAATGTTACACTTTCAGTCGCTGTGAGCTGCATACCCAGCAAACAGCTGTTTGCAAGCAATTTTACAAATTGGGAGGTTGAAACTGAAGTGAGAGGTAATTGGTGGAAAGTTGGGGCCCTTGGCAAAGAAACAGTTTCCTCCTAGTTTAGAAATGAGTCTCCTCCGTCATCTGGTTATACTCTGGGATGTGAATCAGTGCTCTTAAATGCTCAGATATGTTCAAGACCAGACCGGCTGCTGCCGTGCTGATGAATGAACTATGAAGGATGGTGAACGTTTGTCTTCTTCTGCTCGTGGAAAGAAAGGAACATAAAGAAATAGTAGATTCTGAACTTCTTTGCTCTATATCCTAGTTTGACACAGAACCCAGAATACTTGATGTTATTGTCTGTTTCAACATTGAAGGCTCACGTAACGTAAAAACACCTCCTCAGGCTTTCTGTCGCACACTTAAAGAAAAGGGTTCTGACGAGAGCCCCGGCAAATATCACTGAATCAATACTAATATCCCTTCAGAGAGGCAGAAGTCTATTTTAAAAGACAAAGCTATAATCAATAATTATACAAAGGGTAGAGTTCAGAGGAGGACGCTGTATTGGCTCAGAGGAAATCTTAAAAATGGCCATTAGGATCGATGAGTTTATTGAGCCGGTCCCAATAAAATCTGAAATGTTACATGAGCAGGGTAACTAACATGTCAGCATGTGAGGGACTGGTTTCAGGTAAGAACATGTACTATAATGGGCCTTCTGAGGGTGTCCTGTGGTGTCTGGCAACACAATGTTGTTAGTGGGGGGGTCTTTGAGGGGAGGGGCCTCTGTGGATCATCCCACAGATACTTGATCAGTTTGGGATCTAGTGAATCTGGAGGCCAGGTCAACACCTTGTGCTGTTCTTCATGTTTTTTTTTTTAAGTGTTTTTGTGCGTTTTGTTGCCATCAATGAGTTACTATTGCTATGGGTGCTTGGTCTGGCTCTAGATGCTATGTTATGTGTGTACATGCACTGTATGCAATGACAGTAAAGCTAAATCTAATTTAATCTTAAACTGTGTTGAAACGCTGAACATTTCCACATGCAGCAGTGTTCGTATTTCTGCAGATAATCTGAAAAGCTGTTCAAACTGCACCAACGTTTCATCTCAAGATAGTACTGTCTCTAAAACACAGTGCGACGCCTCTCCGTCCTGCTAGAGAACGTTTTTCCGTTTGCTGTCCTGATAATGAGCTTATTTCATGGCAGCCATTTTGATTTGTCACAGCAGGGAAGCAGGAGTGTATTAATGATGGCCCAGTTCGATGAAGGGTGAACCAGTGAACCAGCTTGCACATAAACACAACCCATCCCAGGTGGAATGCAGCCATCATTAAACACCTTGTACAGGTTATTACTTGCACAGATTAAGTGGGAATGACCACCGCCGTGTCCGATTCTGACGTCCAGAGGCTGCGACTGCCTCGACCTGCAGACCTGGAGCCTCCGTGCAGCATCAGCAACTCTGAATTGAAGCTTCTGCTTAACACAGCTTGTAAAAAAAACCCCTCCCAGTGGACACGGAAACCTACTACGTCTGCCTGAGGCATCCTTTGAGAGCTCCACTGTGGAGTAACTGAAGTAAAACTCCCTTGGCACCGAGATGCTGAAGGGATAAGTGGGCACTGATCCACAAATGCAACTGTCACTGTTTCTTAGGTCTTAATAGGCGCGTCACGCAGCTCTGACATTAAATATTTTTTGGTAAAATTGCTAATGACAGAGTGAGCAGCTTAAATCATTTAACAGAGAAAAGAAATGTGACAGCAGGGAAAGTTGGAGGGGAGGAGGAGGTTAAAATAAAAGCTGCACGGCACGTACATGGAAGCAGAGTCCATATAGATCCTTCTCCTCCTCCTCCTCCTTTCATTCTTCTGCGTTTGCCTTATTCCTTTGGGGTCCCTCTCGCCCCCTCTTTTTCGCCCTGCGCTCTATTTTTAGCTCCCTGCCAGGGAAATCCAATACACGAGCAGGGCTATATATAGCCTGCAGTGCCATTGATCTACACATGTGAGCAGCGGCATTGAAATGAGGGATTTCTACATCAATGGGCTGCAGACGCTGGCACTGTGGTAATGAGGGGCAGTAAGCGCCTTCATCTGCACTTTAGGACTGGAAGGATTTTTTATAAGAAAAAAAAAATATATATATGTATATAAAGGTTAGAAAATATACAGTAAAATGAGCTGATCTGCTCTGGTGACTTCTCAGAATCACTGCAGAGTTGAGCTTTACACACTAACCAAATATTTAAAAAGCACTAAGCTGTGTGTTTTGTGAAATTGCAGTATCACTTATCTCTATGCTAGTCACACATATCCTATGCAGCGGGGAGTTAAGATGATTCCACAACATAATTAAAATTTAATCTGAGCTGCTTTTGTCTTGTTCTTTTTCAGAGTCTGGTTTCTCATCTCTTTTCTGATTCTCTTGGTTCATACCTCCATGAATTCTTTTAGTCGCACTTTGCATTTCATATGATATCAACTCATCTGTCTTGTAATGTGACATTTAATGCACGAATGCTATTTTAAAATGTGCATGAAAACTTAAATTTCTCGTGCAACACTGTAAATGTATTTGAAGTACAATTAATTATTAATTGTTATAATTAGGACCTTTAACCTCCAGAGACCCAAGCTTTAGTTTGGTATGCATTTTTAATTTCTCCAAGGTATTTGGGATTAGTAGGACAGAAGAAGAATGCACACTAAGCATCATCTTTAAACAGGAAGTGGTTTTTGAAAACATGTCCTCATATGTGGACACGGGGATTATTTGACTGTATAATACAATAAATTCATCGAGGTGTAATAAAATATAAAACCATTTATTTCAATACCTGAACATGGCTGTGCAAAAGCAGAATTGCCAAAAAAACAGTGTTCAAATATAAAACTTTTCGAAACTGTTCATTTTATGTCTTTCATGTCATGTTTCAAAGACAGAATTGCGAACAATGGAGTCCCAATGTCCTCAAATGAGTACTTGCTAATTATCAATGTTGTAGCTTTTTACTATTGGTAGAATTTGTTAAATTTGAGAACTAGAAAACTTAATAAGCATAAGTAAACAAGTTTCAATCGTAAAATTTGATGAAGACTTTTGTCCCGTGATCAGCTGTAGATTGAATCTGCTGAAATGCCCGCTATCATGTTTTTACACCGATTAGTGTATTGACCCTTTGCTACCACTAGATGGCAGACAAAAGTGTCTACTTATGAGGACAACAGGTCTAGATGAAGCAGAATAAGCGGACATGGACCTAAAACTTAATGTCCCCATATGAGGACGCAGGGTCTCAGGAGGTTAATACGTATTAATGTGGCAACACCGACACTTCAGCTCCATTTTTACTTTCTGTGTTTGCGCTAGTTACATAATTAGTTGGCTCGCCCAAAACAAAGACATGAACACGGACATAATTCCTCCCTAATATCTGTATCAGCTGTGTAAATGTCAAATGACTCATCTGTGTTTGTGTTTTTCATGTGGCCACGCGGGTGTGTAATCAGCACTTGTACATACAGCTCCCTGTATTTACAGCACGAGTGTTTATGAACAAATTTACATTTATGTTTACGCACGCACATGTTTGACTGGCTGCACGTGACGGCATTAACGCGCCCCCCCGGGTGGGCTGAGTGCGTTCGAGGGGAACAAAATGAATTAGATCCTCGTGTTAAACCAGGAACGGTGGTGTAATCTAAATGTTTTTTAGATTTCATACATTTCTCAGAATCCTCCAGTAAAAGAAGAAATGACACAAAATCAAAACTGCCACGACTGGACCCGTTTTGGAATGACAATGAAAACCTGGAAGCCTTCTCTACACAGATCAGCCATTACATTATGACCACAGACAGTAGAAGTTAAACAACATGGACCATCTTGTGACAGTTCAATGTTCTGCTGGGAAACTTTTGGACCTGTGATTCATTGGTGTGGATGCACAAGGTGTTGACCTGGCCTCCAAATCTTACAATAAATAATGATTATCTTCTGCATGGAGACATTTGGAGGAAGATATAGGAATCAGATTTAAGAAACAAAACGTGAGCTGTAGCACAGATAGTCAGGCAGATGAGTGGTGGAGCGCTGGAGCTTTATAAACTGACAGGTTGATTAGCTGGGTGGAAACAGGTAAGCTGATTGGAGAACTAGGAACAGGTGAGGAAGACGTTACTGATGAACTCTGGTGAAAGAACGGAGAGAGATAAAGGAAATAACCAAACAGGATGGACATTTATTAAAATGTGTTCTTGTCAGACTCAGAATCAGAATACTTTATTACTCCTTCAAGGAAATTGTTTTGTTGCTGTTGCTTCCATAAAGTGACAGCTGCAAATACAAATAGAATAAAATAACAAAATATAAAAATAAATAATGCAAAAAAACAACAACATTGGTTGGTTACATTAAATTATTAAGATTGAATGTGAAATGTCATCAGTTGCTGCACAAGTACGAAACAAAAAACATGAAGAACAGCACAAGGTGTTGACCTGGCCTCCAAATTCACTAGATCTCAAACTGATCAAGTATCTGTGGGATGATCCACTGAGGCCCCTCCCCTCAAAGGCCCCCCCACTAACAACAAGAAACCCTCAGAAGGCCCATGTCCATTCTCTGATGAGTCACCACAAGGGAGACCTGTACAATATTAGGAAGGTGGTCATAATGTTATGCCTGATCGGTGTAAGTTGACCTTAATTATTAATTGTCCTCCTCTCCTACAGTGAATGTCTCCCCCTTCAAACCTCCATTAACCGATGGTTTTAGTGTCAGAAGTGTTAAATAAAAGTTACTGTGCGTGATAATTAAACCTCTGCAGTTTTATTAACCTCTTTACGGTGATATTGTGGACTCCTCAGCATATTTACTGATTGCAAACTTTTCAGTCCCAGTTTTAGGAGCAGCCCGCAGCTGTTTTAAGTTAAAAAAAAAGCTTTTATAAATCCAAATAGCTGACGGACAAAGCTTGCGACCAGCTGGTGCAGAAAGTGGAACGTTTAGCAGCTAGAAAGCGACGTTTCTCAGGTAATGTAATGTTACTGCTGGATGTTAATGTAGACCGCACCGCATGTAAAATGCAATACGTGTGTAATGTGTATTTGTACATTTGCTGTGGGTGATGGATAAAAGAAGTCGTTTGATCTTCAAGCCTCTGGGAGACCGAACTGACGTGAGGCACAAGGAAATGAACATCGGAACGTGGGATATGGAGGAGTTGCTTCTTTGCTCCTTAATCACATGTACAGTATGTGTAGGATGAATCAATAAAAAACTCCCTGGAATCTTCTACTTCCATGGAAGCTCGTGCAGAATACTTTTGAAGTCATTATGTGGTTGCTGTGACAACGGCGATTTTAGAGAAATTCCACCTGGAAAAATAACAGGAGGCAGAGGAGGAGAAGGATGGAGGGAAGGGAGATTATAAAGTAGGTGTTTAAAAATCAGAGGAGACGTTCGAAGAGGGAAGGAAGGAAGCATGGCAGGGAGGAGGAAGAGAATGGAAGGAAGATGAAAAGAATGGAAGGAGAAAAGAGAGGAGGAGAGAAGGAAGGATTAGCGTGAATGGGTGATGCGAGGACAAGAGGAGGCAGATGAGGAGCGGTTAGAGCTGCAGGAATAAAAACATACTGAGGTATAAACACGAGTGGAATACAAACGATGAATGATTTAGATTTATTGGTCAGGCTGTTGGACAGACAGACAGGCTGAGAGGAAGATGAAGCAGAGAGGGTCTGGACGATGGAAAGATGAACCAGACGTTTGGTTCCACGCAGCATTCTCATCATTATCTTTGCCGAGGACATAAACGGCCTCCAGCAGCCGCCTCCGTGCCTCCAGGAGAGCTGGAAATCAGCTGAAGTTGCTTTTTCCACCAAAAAAGAGAGATGCTTCTCTACTCCCTGAAGAAAATATAATCTAAGCTGCAGCAGAAGATGTTACCCGATCATCCGTTGGTGCTATTAATACGCATAATTTGTGAACGTCCAGAACCCTCCGGCCTGAAAAAAGGACGAACTGCAGCTCCTGACCTAACTGTGAGGTCTGGCCGGCTCCGTTTCTATTCTCTGTGTCAACAGCCGTGCACCGAGCTCGGCATGGGTTTCAGTTCAATTAGGTTGACAAATAGACACAGACAGAAGAGCCCAGTCTCACGGCAAAGTGTGTAATAGACCCGCCGGTTGACTTGAGGACACTGTGACGGAGTCTGGTTTTCTCTTGAGAAGTTGTGTGAAAAGTGCTGGAAGCCAGCACCTCCCCCCGCTGCAAATAATATTTAACTCTTCAAATAAAATCTTTGTAGCAGAAAGCTGGTCTGGAGGCTCTCCATTAGGAACTGGCAAAGACCTGCCGGGCCAATCAAATCGTTTGGGTGTGGCTAGAAAAGTAATAGTATGTCCAAACCCTATGTAGACGCTAACGCCGTAGCCAGACGTACACCTCCCCAGAAATTATACCATGCTTCGCGGTGATGCAGACTGCAAGAGCTGTGATTGGTCCACTTGGTAGCAGTGTGTTTCCTCTTTAGTATTTCCAGCTGCTTCTGCATCTTTGCAACTTTCAAACTGATTGTTTTGGATCAATAAATATGGAACTCAGCCGCCATCGTTGAAAATGAAGCATGAAGTAGAAACGAAAATTAACCCGACTGGTAAAAAAGACACAGCGCCTCCTAGTGTTTGGGTGGAGTTGTTACAGAGCGAGCCAGACCGACGAGAGCACAAGTATAAATGGCTCGCACCGGCGCTACGTATGCAGGTTACGGTGTCTATGTCCCACATTACCTTAAATAAGTCATAACAGCACCTTAGAGTTTAATTTGTTTACAACTAAATGGCTCTGATTGGTTGGAGGACTGGCCAATTGCGCCCCATAATGAAATCCAAATGCCAGGATAATGCACATGTGTTGCAGTACCAGCAGGGGGCAGTAATTTACTCAGTGCCGACAACTCTGTGAATAGTGTTTGTGAAGGACTATATTAACCAACATGACAATCTTTAAACAGGGTCTTTCAGTGGTTAGAAATATTCTATCTGAACCCAAACCATGATCTTTTCTTAAACTAAACCAATAAAACTAAAGAGACAGGAAATATTGACATGAAAGTAAAACTGAGAGAAAACGAAAAATAAGAAATAACGGTGCCACGTGAAAATCCATCCCTCTCAAACTTCTATAATTCAGAGAGCCCCACTATAAATGTCTATGGGGAGGATTCTTTGCCACGCGGTCATTTGACCATTAAAGAACATTTCTACCAGTAGACACGAGTTGTACAACTACCACAAAAAGAATCAAGTCCAATGTGGTTACGAGATAGTGGCTCTGAAAAAAGGCTTTACTCCTTCCTCCTTTTTAATATGCTCATCTACTGTACATCATGAGCTCGCATGCAAAGTGAACTGGGCTAAGCTACGGGACAGAGGGACTGGATGAAGGACGACCGAGGGAGACTGACTGAAGGAGAAAGGGAGTGATTTTGCTGCTTCAGTATTCTTAAACAGGAAGGTCAGTGTGTCCAGAGGACATCGAGGAAGACAGTGGAATAAAACACTGTTAACCTTCTGGTAAAAAAAAAAAACAAAAAACATTTTATAACAGCAGACTGGAAGCCAGACCGACTTCAGCCTTACAAATGTTGTGTGGTGGAAAGTCGGTCTGGAGTCTCTCCATTGGGAACTGATTATGACTGGATCGTTTGGGGGCGGGGCTTATGTCATCTGAGCACCGTGGAGCTGAATTTGTTTGCAGCAAAAATGGCTGCCGTCAGACAAGAGAGAGGTTTAGAGTCACGTCTGTTGTAAAACATATTGACAGGAAATAACTTTAAAGGATGAACAGTTAACAGCGTCGTCTGCTCCATCATTTAAAACATGTGATATATCAGTATATGCATCTATCTTGAATCATTAGCTTCACCATTAACCAAATAATTACCACACAATTAGCCGGATAAGTTCTAATTAGGTCTACATGTTAGCGTGAGTGGAGCATAATGTTAATTATAGGTTCCACCCACAAAGCTTTGACAGAGGGAACTACTGGCTTGAATCATTTGCCGGTGGTTTACGTTAAGAACTCTAGTTGTGTTTGAGAGGTAAAGAAGTGGACGGAAGAGGTCTGAGCCTCATTTAAGGAACATCAGTCAAGACTGGAACGCAGATTTAATGTCTCCAAGTCATCAACTCAGACTGAGGCGAGTCAAGTTCCTAAAACACAATGGCATCACTGCAGATGTATTTTATGTATTTTAGAAAATCTGTTCATGGTCCTTCCCTGACACTACGTAGCCACAGCGGCGACCACTGAGGATGAGGAGCGTCCTCGCCTCTCGACCATCGTGAATACACCGTCGTGGTGCACTGCGAGTCAGCGTCAATGCAATTACGCACTCATAACTGCACAGAATAACGTGATCTGACACACTCCGTTTGGGCCTTGACGTGACCTTTCTAAACCTCCAGCAGAAGCAGCCGTGAGAGAAAATCAGCATCACTCCACTTTTTTCCTGATTTCCTTATTGCTGCACAGCGGTGAAGCATGCGCCTCGCTTCTACCCGTTCAGTGGACGGACGGACGGACGGACGGTAACGTGCACGTGTGCGAGCCCGGCTGTCCTTGGAAAAATGTGCGTCAGCGTGTGCATTGTTGTGGCTTTCTCGAGTTGTCAATACCGTATTGTAGATCGCTACGTCAATTACGATTCTTGCTGTTGAGTGAAGGAGAGGAGGGACGATGGAGGAGAGGTGAATGAGAGGACAGAGCAAACAGAGGAGGCAAAGGACGGAGAACAATGAGAACTGGCTGCCAACAGAGAGAGAGAGAGAGAGAAAGAAAAAAAAAAATCAGTTTCTATAACAGGAGAATGAACTCTGTGTGGAAAATCTTCGTCCGAATCGTTTCAAACTGCATCCTCAATCTGGTGGATATGGCAACTTACTAAAATTGCATTAAACGTGCTGATACGAAGATGCATTCACTGTCAGTTTGCTTCTGCACCAATGTCACAAGACAAAAAATTCCCGTCTGCTCGCTGAGCGCGGCGTTTTCCATAGAGCCGAGACGAGGGAAATCAGCCGTCGAGATGAGCTTAGTCACAGGAACACAAACATCATATACATGATGTCAACACGACTTAGCGTTAACATTAAGAGCAGCACAGTGAGATGTGAGGAGACAGGGAGGCAGGGAGGGGGGACCGCCGTGGGTGAGGCAGAGATAGGGAGATAGGGGAGACACAGAGGGAGAGTGGATTTAAGTAAAGAGGGAAATTAGTCATCTGCAGGGGGTGTGGAGGATTTCAAAGTGGCATTATGCCTTGGCTCGGTCCTTTCTCTTCCTCTTAATCCTTCCAACTTCCATATCGCAGGAGGAAAAGTCTCTGCAGAAACAACAGAGAGGATCCTCTTATCACACAACTTTAGAGCTGCACTGACGATAACGGGAGGCGTGTGGAAGAGGGATGAGAGACGCTGCAAAAGAAGAGGATCCTGTAAGAGCGCAAGAGGTCCGACGTGCAAACTGGTTTGAACTTTCGGGCGAATGTTTCTGTTTTAACGTCGTCAGAGGCAGCGGCACCCGCCTCGGGACGCCTCCGTCCAAGAGCTCGCCAGCGCTCGACGTGAAATATGGCAGCGATCGGACTGGAGGCCGAGACGAAGCGCGCTGACGTGGCTCCGGTTACATAAGACGTGACACTGCCTCTGTCCCCGAGTGTTTTTAATGAGTATCAGCAGGAATGGTAGTAGTGCCCGTTCTAGCCTGGTGATCTGGGGCAACGGTTTTTAAAAACACAAGCGCGTCGCACTGATCAGCCGCAAGATTAAAACCACTGACGGGAGAAGTGAATAACATTTAAACCATCTTGTGACAATCCAGTGTTCTGCTGGGAAACTTTTGAGATGGATGCGTCAGGCTCTGAGGAAGACATTACTGATGAACTCTGGTGAAAGAACAGAGAGAGATATAGGAAATAACCAAACAGGATGGACATTTATTAATATGTGTCCTTGTCAATCAGAATCAGAATCAGAATATTTTATTACTCCTTCAAGGAAACAGTTTTGTTGCTGTTGTTCCCATAAAGTGACAGCTGCAAGGAGATAGAGTCAAAAAGAAATAGAATAAAATAACAATATATAAAAATAAAATGCATAAAAAACAAATATTACACAAGTATTTACAATTTGCATTAAATTACAGCAGAGTCTGAAGTGCTAGGAGTGACCAACACTCAGTGGGAGTTCATTCATTCATTCATTCATTCATTCATTTCTGTAACCGCTTGTCCTCTGGAGGACAGGCCTGGACAGGTCTCCAGTCCATCGTAGGCGGGAGGAGTTGTGAAATGTCATCAGTCAGTACTGTTTCAAATCAAGATACATCAGACCAAGAACAGTCTGAATACTCTGGTGTGTCCTTGCCCAGGCTGTTTTATCGAGGTTCGAGGAGGTGACTCGTGGACTTGGTACAGCCAGGTATCCCAGAATGACCGTCCCGTTAAGTCCGAGCTACTGCTAAGAACACAAGGATGAAGTATGCGTAGCCTACCGACCACTGACTGGTTGAATAATATTTAAATGTGAGCCATGTTCACAGTGTTTTCAACAAAAGTCCCTATGAGCTTGTGGTGTGCACATCCTCATTAGTGGAAATGTTTGGTGAGGTCAGAGATCACAGCTTGCTGATGTTTTCTGACACGGCATCAGTCACATACAGTGCCCTCATCTTTACATTAATGCCTTTGGACTTCCCACATTATGTCAAATGGACATTAGCTTCGGTGGCTTCTGACCCTAACAGTTGCCTTGCAGTGGCAGGGGTGTAGCTTGAGGGCCTCGAGGGCTGAGAGTGGAAACACGACTGCACCAAATTCAAAATCAAAAGAAGTTATACCCGCGAGTCAAAAACTAAAGTGGACTGCAGTGTTTTTCTAGGCTCCAGTAGACTAGAATCGCCTCTGTGCAGCGGTGTTCCCGTGACTTGGACACCATTTTATTTGTACACGACGTTCCTGGTGTAACCACAAGATCACAGATTCCATCTGAAAGCAGGAGCCCACGTCAAGAACCCAAAATATGGGGTATGAAAGAGGGAATCTGTGTTAATCTTAATGGAGATGGAACTTCCAGTGAAATTAGGTTGAATTTATCTGTGCAGTCGTCAGATAAATGTTTGCTCTCCTCAAACCTTAGTCACATCCACTATAAATTAATAGTAATGACAGAACTGTAATAAACTAAAGATTTAATTGGACGTGATTTGAGTTAATACCAGACCAGAGCATAGACTGTATATAAATATGGACAATACGTCTCCACTTCCTCTCATTGGCCAAACTGATGCTATTTTTCCAGGGATACAGGCGGCGGAATCTTGCGACTTTGGAGCCAGAATCTGATCAGCACGGTCCAAGGGTGGAGCCACGTGGAGCCACGATATCGATGCCCCGCCCACACTTCCTCCAGACTCTCGTTTTCATTTAATTAATACTACGCTCTGCTCTACCTCCACCAGTTACAATAAAATGCTGGATTATACACTGGACTTATTTGTTATTATATATTTTTTTACATCTCTCAAGGTCTTTACGGAGTGGTTGGCATGGCAACTGGTGGTCGCCAATATGTCACATCCTTTTTCTATAGCGTCAAATAACTAAAATGAATCCAAAAATTGACACTTGAACATTCATCAACATTATATTAACTACCTAAAATGACAGAAACCATCCTTGAAAATGTATTTTAGTGTTTTAGTTTGGCCCAAGTCCTGCCCACTAACATAGAGGGGGTGGGGCTTATGACCTATACTGCAGCCAGCCAGCAGGGGGAGCTCTACTTGCTTTGGCTTCACTTTAGAGGAGCAGTTCCGCCGTCCATCTTTATACAGTCTACGAACTATAGACATGACATCAAGTGTAAAACAGGTAAATAACCTCCCCTCCTCCCAGGCGGGACACCTCTAACAAAAAGTCATTAAGCTTTCCGACGTCACGATTAAACTGACCGACACGTCTTACACTTCCTCTCCACAGACGCACGTAGACAGACGGTCTTGTTTTTAAATTGCATCTCTGGAAGTGTTTCCGTAAAAATAGAAGTCTGCTCAACAGCAGCTTCCTCTTCCTCGCCGCTTCCTGTGAGAGAAACGCCCGGGAGCCACATTGAGTTGGCAGACGCTGCCGAGGCCTGAAGGGACCCGGAGCTCTGAACTGACTCCTTCCCTCCAGACTGACTATATTTACACCAACCAAACACACACACACACTTATTGAAGGATATGCAAAATAAAAATCACATGTTCTGACACATCAATGTGAAAGCAGCAAATAATTGATAATGACAGCGACCAGAATAAAGAACGTTATCAGCTGCTGCTATTCACTTTAGACAGAATAATACCACCCACAGTCCAGACATTTAAATGACAAATGAGACGGTGTTTTAATGTTTTCTAAAGATGCCTCGCGAAGAAATGCATAAAATGTGACCTATGAATAGTAAAACATGGCTGCTCTGCTCTGCTGTGTGTGTGTGATGGAGTGTGTGTTCAGGTCTGTGATGCCTCTGACCCATTTAGGGCCTCCTGTTCAGCCAGATGAGAGACAGAACGTCTGAATGTTTTTTAGCCTTCGGCCTCTCAGCTCAGGCACATCTGTGACAGACTGCTGCACTGGAGGCTGGACCTCCAGTGTGTGTGTGTGTGTGTGTGTGTGCACGTGTGTCGCTGGTCTGAAGTTGAACTTCTGTGAACTTGTGTGACTTATACAACCACATGGTTACGCAAATTTAAAATCTGTACTGTAACACCGCAGAAAAAAAAAAAAGTCTTTGCAGAACATTTAATGTGCAAGCTTGTGTGTATAGTGTACGTGTTTGTGTGTGTTGTGGGGCCAGTGTTGTCCTTGTTGGGACCCCGCAGTAGAATAGAATGCCTTTACTGTCGATTGCAGTTTTCTAAAGGTTATAACATGGTAAGATTTGATGTGTGGATACATAAAAACATTGTTGGGGTAAGGTGAGGATGCATTATGTCAGTGTGTTTGCAGCCTCGCAGTCAGAAAATGAAAAATGAACAAAATGAAAAAGAAGGTGCAGTTGCAGCATGTTGCCACTAGCTGGCAGCAAACCATCTTCCAACTGGAGTGCTGATCATGTACAGTAGAAACCTCTCATCTCATCTCCGACCAAGACAAAGCAACATGTGTCACCTGCAGTGTCATCCATCATTAATCACTGACTCTGAATTCATTATGAACCCAGAATATCGCCAGAAATGTGACTGACTGTCATTAATTGCACCGTTAATGATGCAGGCCGTGAACATTAAATAACATGTTTATTTTTATCGTCTTAATGCAAATGTGCAAAGACGTCTTGCAAATATATTGCAAATCATTGTTAATACAGCTGTAGTTATTTATTTATCTTGCTCACATTTTTACCTGTACGTACGCCGATCAGGCATAACATTATGACCACCTTCCTAATATTGTGCAGGTCTCCCTTGTTGTAACTCATCAGAGAATGGACATGGGCCTTCTGAGGGTGTCCTGTGGTGTCTGGCAACAGAATGTTGTTTGGGGGGGTCTTTGAGGGAAGGGGCCTCTGTGGATCATCCCACAGATACTTGATCAGTTTGGGATCTAGTGAATTTGGAGGCCAGGTCAACACCTTGTGCTGTTCTTCATGTTTTTTTTTTAGTTGTTCCTAAAGTGTTTTTGTGTGTGTGTCTGTGTCAGGCTGCATCCTGCTGGGGATGGCTGCTGCCATCAAGGGGTGTCATTGCTATGGGGTGGGGGTGCCTGGTCTGGTCTAGGTGGGTGCTACATGTCTAAGTAACATCCACACCAATGAATGCCAGGTCCAGAAGTTTCTCAGCAGAACATTGAACTGTCAGAAGATGGTCAATGTTATTCACTTCTCCTGTCTCCGGTCATAATGTTATGGCTGATTGGTGTATCCCCTTCATGCTTCTACACTGAGAGCAATAAGAAACCGGAGTCAAACTGCTTTTGCGTGTGCATGTGGCAAAATAAAGCTGATTCCGAGAATGAACACCCGATGAGGAGGAGTCCTGAAGAGCTCTGCAAAATGGAAACAGGAGCTTTTTCATTTCCGCAACGACTCGAGATACTCCAGCAGCTGATGAGGATCATGTGAAGTGGTGAAAAGCTCCAGAAAACCTTCTACATGCACCTTGTAGTCGGGTTGTTTTAGGAGCCATGGTTTCAAAAACACATAAGACGTAAGACACAACACAAACATAGGCCACAGAACAACTAATAATCAAGTTAAAATACAATGAAAGGTACTTTAGATGTTTCTTACACTATTCCTGCATCCATTTCTGAAGTTTTAATTAATCTGATGATTCTTTAAATCGTTCCTCAGGATGTTTACACACTGTTCTCTCTCGCTCTGTTAATGTTGAATTAATTAATGAGTGTATTTTCTGTCTGTTTGTCGGTGGAGAGAGAGTCCACGGCTCTTAACCTCCTGTCAGGTGTCACTACGTGCTCCCACCATCTGTCGCTCCAGGTGGCGGTGATCATGTATGATGTCACGGTGCAAGGTGGCCATCTTTACATCCTTTAAACGCGCAATGCATGCAAACAAACACGCATCGAAACAGAAAAATGAGCCGGTCCTCTGATTCTCCAGTCCTGGGCTCGTCGTGAAGCTCTGAGCCCGTTAACTTGTTCGTTAATTAACAGATTTTAATTGCTGCAGAGACATATTGCAGTGTCACACACCTTGGAGGCAGACCTGACCTTTGGGAATATTAATTTTCAGGATTCATTTACTGGCTGGAGTTGTTATAAAGTGCATTTTCCTATCTTTGTCAAACACTGGTGCTGCTGCTATTGTGAGCTGCTTAAAATTGCCCGTTTTATTTTATTTATTTTTTTGTGTTATTTTTGTATTGAGTGTGTTCTGAGTGCTTCTAGTCCGTCTACACAATGAAACTGTTTTACCAAACGTGAAGTGCTATTGATTAAACGCTGCTTTCACTTCCTGCAATTTAGGACTCGTTCTCGTCGTTTAAAGTGTTTTGATGTGACTTCGTTTGAGAACTGTGTTTTGTGCCAAAGTTTACAAAGAGGGATCACAAAGCTTCAGTTCATTTCGCCCGATTGTAATTCTGCGATTACTGTTGCTAACGTTCACTTTAAAGAACAAACTGGTCTTGCAAAGTTAGTTTTTTTTCTCCCCCATTTCCATTTGACTTTTCTTTTTTGTTTCTTTCTCTGAGAAAATGAAATGAACAGAATCAGCAGAAACAGAAATGGGAAACAAATGAAAGTCATCCATTAAAAAACTTTATGGTAACCCTTAAAACTCTGAGCTAAGATTTACTTTGGGTTCACTTAGGGTTTAAACTCTACATGAAGGGGTTCAGATCATGTCTTAAACTGTTTATTTCCAAATTGTTTGGGACTGTGTGAGTTTGGTACCTTGAGTATGACGTTATCAACCCAATACAAAGTGGACAGGACCAATGTTGCTTCCCAAGACTGTTGGACACGATTCTTTTAACATTTGAACCATATTCAGGACATTGTTATCTGATAAATACTTGGTTGAGATTGTCCTCTTGAGATCCTGCACGCTTCCCTGTTGTTGTTGTTCCAACCGTTTCTGTTCTGGAGGAGTGGAACAGGGGCAGCTATGGCTAAGTAGCTAGAGCGTGCTGTCGATGAACCAAAGTACATGGACCAAAATACTGAACCCTGGTTGCTTCTATTTTATCTAGCGGGCCACCTTTTGACCCAGCCTGCTTCTTCCGACTAGAACCTAACCCTTAATCTTATAAGGTCAAGTCAAAAAAACAAACTACCTACAAGCGTCTACAGCAGGGGTGTCGGACATGAGACTTTGGAGGGTCCAATCTGGTGCAAGTGCAAAAGAGAGGGACGCACAGCAGATAACATTGCACAGAATTGCATGACTAGTATTAGAGAAGAAATTAGATAAGAAATTAGAGCTTGGTGCCAGAGAACAGAAATTAGAGGACAGGAGCTCGGTGCCAGAGAGAAGAGAGTAGACGACATGTGCTCAGTGCATCATCTCCTAGCTGCATATAGGCCTATAGCAGCATAACTAAGGGATGGTTCAGTCCAGCTCTAACTATAAGCTTTATCAAAAAGCAAAGTCTTAAGCCTGACTTTAAAAGCAGAGAGGGTGTCTGCCCACCAAACCCAAACTGGGAGCTGGTTCCACAGGAGAGGAGCCTGATAGCTGTAAGAGCCGCAAGTAGGTCTAAACTTTGAGATGGAAGTGATCTGTTGGGATGATCTGGTACAATGAGGTCTTTAAGATGCGATGGAGCTAGGCCTGTAGGGCTTTTAAATTCTGTTCTGTTCATTGAGACTAAATGTAAACATTTTCATAATTATCACACTTTTTCCTCTTTGCACTAAAACAAAAGGGAAAATTATTAGTTATTTATAGGTTATCCTGCTATTATGTTACTGGTAAGTCCACACTGAGATCAAACTGGATGAGTTGGACATCCCTGGTCTACAGGCTACTGCAAACGTCCTACTACAGCCCAGCTTAGTAAAATTAGTCCCTCATAGCTGCTGCACAGACCTGGACCGTGCACAAGACAAATGTTATGCAAGAGCTTTTATTGTTTCCCTTTTAAATAAAATATAAACTCTGACAACATCGTCACAGTTCATGGTTCGGGTCCAGTCCATTGAGATCAGATATTCAGATTCGGTTGAAATTTCAGTTTTCTATCCAAATTGGTTCTGTGTTGGTTGCCTTTGTAGCCTCTGCAGGTCAAGACTTGACTCTCTGCTCTGAATGAATGAGGAAGCACTTTAAATCTTTCCTGATTCAAGCCATGAATAATTCCCCATCCGAGTCATACAGGTAAAAACAAACAAAACAAAAAAAAACTCAACTCAACGAATAACCAGAGTCTGGTCAGAAATACTTTATATCTCAACCAGTAAAAGGTCGAGTACAAATTTGTTCCGACGTTTAATTTGTTTTCTTCATGCGTGTTGCCACAGGGAGTCGACCCAAACCCAATAACAGACTCACTCTGAGACGTTCATCGTTTACATTCATAGTTAAAGACTCATGACTGACACACAGAGCTGCCTGTTCCCTATCCACCTCCTTTATTCTCTGCACACACAGACTCACACTCTTACCCCCCTCCGTCGTCCTCATTGCTGCCTGTCTCCTCTTCTCTCTGATGGAGTCGAGCTCAGAGGAGGCGGGGGTGTTTGATCTCCTGCTGGCCGTCATCAGCCAAAGCATCGCCTGCACACACACAGAGAGAGAGAGAGAGATGCCCTTAAACAAAGACATCACTGCACCTTGAGTTTATACAATAATACAAGCATTTATGCACACAACAATGGAAGAGCATACGCACCAAAAAAATATCCAAAGCATCTCTGGTCCCCTCAGCTCAGGTAATAGAAGCAGACACAGTCTTAGTCTCTCCTTCGCCCTCCTGCAGCTGCCAATATTAGACAGCCAGCTCAGACTTTATTACCACGCCATGAGATTAGATTGAAGGACATTTATTGTCCGTCTCTCTTCAAGGTCCTTAAAGTCCTGATCTCAGTAAGACTTTGCATATTCAAAGCAGCGAGAGCGGCTCCTCATAACGAAGGCTTTGCAAGGCCACACACGTTTTCCCTCCCCGTGATCTCAAGGTAAGGCTCGGTCTGGGTCTGTTTGCAGCACACGTCGCATCTCGAGTAAATAAACGATATTGAACTCGGCAAGTGCACCTCTGTGTGGTTGGAGTTACGAGAAGTCGCCGGGGCTGTCGCTGGTCTTTAATTTTCTAGTCACTCACAGATTCAACAAGGACCGAGTGTCTCCACTGTTCCGCTAAAAGCTTCTCAGGACGTCAGGACCGAACACGGCAACCTTCGTTTTCAACGTTGTTCTGAATGGATCTTTTTAAGGAATCATATTTTATTTGAACAGAAATTATAGCTCTTTGTTTTGATGCCAGACATTTGTTAAGTACTGATGACTGCTTAACAATTCCTGTGTTTGCATGAACATAAATAACCAGAATAAAATGCCTCATGTAACCGCCTCAATCAGAAGAGACTGAATGGATGTAGAGGGCTGGTGTAAACCTTTAATAATCATGTGTGCAGTGACAACCACCTCAACCTTAACACCAAGAAGACAAAAGAAATCATGACTGACTCCCACACTGCACTCAGGCCTGAGCAGCAATGGGGAAGAAGTGGAGTTGGCCACAAACTTCAAGTTTCTTGGACTGTACATCTCAGAGGACCTGGGCTGAACTGTGAACACCACCAGCATTATTAAAAAGGCCCCACAGCGAGGAGGAACAAACTCCTTCCATCTCTGCTGAGAAACTTTTACCACTGCATAATAGAGAGTGTCCTGACCTATAGATGCACAGTGTGGTATGCCAGCTGCACGGCATCTGAGAAGAAAAAACTGCAGTGGGTCATCAAGACTGCTCAGTGGATCATTGGCTCCCCCCTCCCACACCTAGAGGAGGTCTACTCGAGTCATCTCGACGACCCCGCCCACCCAGGACACTCTCTTTTCACCAGCCTCCCCACTGGCAGACTCAGAGTCATGCGAGCCTGCACAAACAGACTTTGTCCACAGCCATGGGGAAGAAGCTGTGTTTGACTGCTGCAGGAACCATGATATTAATATTTTCTATGCTTGTGACATCGTAGCTGCTACAAGAGATGCTGCCAAATGAAATTTCGTCCTATTCTTGTACGATGACAATAAAGCTTAGTCTTAGTTCTTAGTTTGAGTAAACCAGGGGTGTTAAACTCATTTTAGTTCGGGTGGCACTGGCCACATACAGCACAATTTGATCACAAGGGAGCCGGAATAGTAGGAACATAATAACCTATAATCCCTTTGTTTTAGTGCAAAGTACATTATAAAGAATGTTTACATTTAATGATCTGTCCTTTTATAAAACATTTTATGAAAACCTGAAATCTTGCTACTCTAGTTCTGGGTCTCAGTGTTGTGTTATGTCTGCAACTCTTACTAAAACAGAACAGCCCCTAGGGGACAAATTAGAAATAGCAGTTATTGCAGTTAATGTCTAATATGTAATTTTGCAAATTCATCCCTCGGGCCAGATTGGACCCTTTGGTGGGCCGGTTTTGGCCCCCAGGCCGTATGTTTCACATACCAGATGTAAACTCTTCTCTCTGGTTATTGGAATAAATCCATAGCCTACTCTCTGAGCATGTCTGCACCACGGGGGGTTAACATCATCATCGTTTCCAGGAGGGACAGAAACATGGAGGTAGAAAAAACAAGATGAACCAAGATGGAATCAATGTGGACAGAGATGATGGAGATGTGGAGACATCTTGAATCAATTCAGTGTCGTCAATAGCTCTGCTTGTCATTTAAACACGTCTTGTTGTATCAGTTTATCAAGTTGGAATAAGAATTATTCATTCATTCATTTTCTGTAACTACTTATAGTTAAATAAATGGTTAAGTTGTCAGGTTAAAGAAATAATATGACACAGCTCCATGTCTTGTCTCTGTATAGAGCCACAGAGCTGTGTTGCTGCAGTGCTGTCCATACACCATATATCAGAGCAGTGTGGTCCCTGATAGCAGACCTTATTTCTTTTTTTTTTTTTTTTCTACAGATCTGGGTTCTCACACACACTAATGTGACCTAATGCCTCCTGACAGCACAGTAGAGTTGTCATCTCGGCTGCGGGAGCTGCGGCAGCACTGATGTGGATCTTGGGACTTCCCAGCTCGTTCCCTCTTCATTACAGCTCACCTGAGTCCAGTTCAGTTCATGCCATTGGATTTCTGTCCATTCCACTCGGCTGGCTCTGCTGCAGCCCACTCAAGCCCACTCAGTCCACCCCAGAGTTAAAAAAAAAAAAAAAAAAAAAAAGAGGCACGACGACAGCTGGTCAGTAATTACACTTCTGGCCCTAGTAATGTGATTCATTAGGCCAGGCTGCAGCAGTGAGTAAGTCACTCAGGCAGGTAGGTGCAGAGGGATGATGATGATGCTCCTTTATTCTCTGCATCTGGCACCCTCTAGTGGATGCAGCATTGAAGTGAACCCCGTGTCTCTGAACACCATGTACCATCTTTTTCTGCCATTAGCTTAACAAAATTAAGCATAACCTAAGAACTACTTTGAGTGACAAAGAAAAAGATCTATAGACTCCGACCACAGAATGCATGTTTTTCTGCCGTAGGGACGTCTCACCTGGAAGCTATATGCCAATGAAAACAGGAAAATGTCAGCACCTTTCTGAGTTTTTATCTGACATGGGGATTTAAAGGAGACCTCAAGATGTGGAGAGAAGGTTTAACTGCACCTGTCAAGAAAGCAAAATAAATCTCCACAAGGCTGACAATCCTGAAAAGAAGCTACAGTATGACATGAATGGACAGGAAGCCCCTAAACTCACTGCAAGAATACTATATAGCAACGATGCTAATCTGCATCCGCGGTCCCTAGGTAGGTAACACAAGACCATGATAAGACATAGGACCTGATATCCTCAGGCAGATCATTCCACAGCCACGGAGCCCCTGGAACAGACAGAAGACCTCGCAAGGTACGTGCTGGCCTGTATACTGCTAAAAGGTCAGCGATGTAGTCCAGGGCACGGCCATGAAGAGCTTTAAAAGTGATCAATAAGACCTTAAAATCGATTCTAAAACATACTGGGAGCCAGTGGAGATTTGCTAAAACTGGATGTGATCCCTTTTCCTGGTTTTGGTTAAAAGCCTGGCCGCTGTGTTTTGGACCATCTGGAGTCGTGAAACTGCTTTAGTGCTCAGACAGGTAAAAAGGCTGTTGCAGTAATTCAGACGTGATGAAATAAAAGCATGTAAGTTTCAGTGTCTTCAAAAGATAAAACAGGCCGGATGTTGGAAAATGTTCCTCAAAAACAACTTTGAACTGTCTTGGTGATATGGGACTCAGAACGTAGGTCACAGTCAATCCAGACACTGAGGTTATTCACAACAGTACTGATGTTCTTGCAGAAGGAATCAGCCAAGGGTACAACTTGTTTTGGCAGCTGTTTGGGCCCAATAATAATCATTTCTGTTTTGTCCACGTTTAATTGCATGAAGTTGTTGTTCATCCAGTTTGAATATTACCTTGATTAAATCTAAACTTGCTTATATCAGACTGAACTGGAGTCGACTCCAAGGTAATAAGTGTGTGGAAACCTGCAGTATTCTAGACTTTGCCTTTTTTTTGCCTTCAGTGGAACTTGTGAGCTCATGGTTTCGACACGGGAGGTGTAGTCAAAGTGTTTGGTGTTCAAGTGGTAAGTCGTGAGAAGTCCGTGTCGGACAACTGTTGGATTCTAGGGGTCGCCAGGTTTAAAGAGCCAGTGACTTGTTCACTAACTAAGACCTCACCTTAATATGTGAGTGAAATGATTGGAGGAATGAGAGGGGTTGAAGGGAAGGGTAGATGGATGATGGTAGAGGAACCCAGGGAGGGAGACTCAGGTTGGTGGAACATCTCAGGAAGCTTCTTGTCCCCCTGGTTCATGCAATGAAAGGTGGAAAAGGAGGAAGAGGGATGGGTAGATTCGGGGAGAACTGAGACAAATAGAAAGCAAGAGAGTTAAGACACACGTGGTCTAGTTCCTGAACTTAAGTTATAATAACTTCATTTGTCAGAAAAGGCAAAGGCATAATGAAAGGATGAGGCTGTTGGGAATATCATCGTTTCCTTCCTATTCACATCCAGCACTGATGCCTCGCAGCTAGAAGGTTCCGGATTCGAATCCATCGGCGGGGGTTCTCTCCAGCTACTCCAGCTTCCTCCCACCGTCCAAAGACATGCTGGTTAGGTTCATTGGTGATTCTAAATTGGCCGTAGGTGTGAGTGTCTCTCTGTGTTAGCCCTGTGATAGACTGGAGACCTGTCCAGGGTGGACCCCACCTCTTACCCGATAACAACCCCCCGCGACCCTCCAGATGAAACCACTTGTCTGATTTTCCTGCAACAGTTTGGATCAGTGAAAAGTGTTTCCTCAGCTCGGTGCAGAAGAACAGAGCTTTGACCTCAGCCCTACAACTCTGCAATGAACAGGAACGCCTTCACCGAGCCCCAGAGCCAAGCCTTATCACCCACCATCAGTGTTGGACCTCTCTTATTCTGTCAAGGCTTAGAAGCTGACAATCTCTGCAGCCAGCTTCAAACTGCCTCAAAGAGTAGAACCTGCAGCAGCAGCAGATTAACGCTCCAGCTCTTCCTCCTCTTGGCCTCTGCCTGCCTGACTATCACGACACTTTCTCTTCACCTCACTGTAATTAGAACTGGATCATTCATGGTACATTTGCTGTACATCTGAGGCTATCGCGGCTCATCAGCTGCACGATACTTCAATCAATGTCAAATCAGCACATGGCTGTCGACGAGAGAGCGAGGGGTTGCAGGTCAGACCGAGCTCTGTGCATTTCAAAGGTTTTCAATCATAACCGTGGTGTGTGTGATGCTGATAAGTATGAAAGGCACATGAAAGGCCATCATTCACTCGAGTGTGCATGGAGAAGTGTATCACACGAGGATTTCAATCAAGGTATGCCGGCATTTGTAAGTGGAACTCACATGAACTTCTCAGTCCATGTACGGTCCAATGCGCCGGTGTACGTGTCACTTGAAGTTTGCTTTCATTTTCAGCAGTGTGCAATCAGCTGGAGGCCAAGGAGGAGCATGAACTCCACCCAGGCTGCCCTCCTCTGGTCCGTTTGGTGGTGGTGGTGGTTTGGGTTGTTATCTGGACAGCCCAGTGAAAGGGGCAATAAGATCTTTTATTGGTCCATATCTCACAAAGACCATAACACTGCATCTGCAGCTTGATACGTTTATTGATTAATACAAATGACTTGGCGAGGGCGGCCTTGTGTAGTTTATTGTCCACAATAGAAGAAATACAAAATGCTATAACAAAGTGTCTTTGTAATTTATCCTAGTTGGACTCTTTAATAGTCTTTATTACCTCTAGATGACTAGATCTGCACTTTTTAAACATATATCTGTTCAGAAAATATGACCTTTTCCTTTTAAAGTGTGCAAAGTGTTCAAGTTTTCTTGTGGCTATATTTAAAGGCAGAAGCCGGCAATTCACAAGCAATAGAAGAGGACAGAAGTGGTGACAGACAGACAGAAAGAAGGTAAAAAGAGACAAATACAAGCAGAGGCTGGAACTCAATGGTTACGAAAGCACAGCAAGCAACGGCAACTTGTCAGGGAATGAGACAACTGGGAGCCACAGAACCATGAAATGATAGATGTTAGAAAATGCCAGATATTTAAAGTAAGTAGACAGACAACCACACTCCACACACCTGGCCTCCAAATTCACTAGATCCCAAACTGATCAAGTATCTGTGGGATGATCCACAGAGGCCCCTCCCCTCAAAGACCCCCCGACTAACAATATTCTGTTGCCAGACGCAACAGAACACCCTCAGAAGGCCCACATCCCAATTTAGAATCACCAATGAACCTAACCAGCATGTCTTTGGACGGTGGGATGAAGCTGGAGAACCTGGAGAGAACCCACACAGACACAGGGAGAACATATTACCAAATACTGCAGACACAGTGTGCAAATTAAAGTTTAAACTAACAGGTAAATGTATTTTGAGGCCACTATTAATAGGACCCGGAGATTTGTATCTATTCAGTCAATCTAACAGTCTGACAAAGTACGAGCCTTTGTTCAAGCTGTGAGAGTCTGTCAATCAATTCATATACAAGTCATTTCTTTTCATTTTCCATTTGCCTGCCAGCACACAAACACAACGGCTCTCGCATATCAATGCAGGGGGAAATTATTACTTCTTCAGAGGGGAGCCTCTCACAGAGCGCCAAGGAAACGGAGGAGGGGAAGGAGAGGGGGAGGCGGTTGGATTAATTTACTCTGCGGAGAACTTTTCTTGTTTCGGGCGTCTTAATAAGCTCCCGAGTTAAATGAATTATCACCTTCACAGGATCTCTGACACCGAGTGAAGCTGGAGGGCTTTCGAGGAAGGGAACGCTGCGAGAACGCAGAGAAACTGATAAAGTTGACAGCTTCAGCTGCAAAACGGGAGACTCGCCACGTGACAGATGTAACACTTTTAATGCAGTTACACACGGTTACGATCAGGAAAAAAGTGTTGTCGTTGGAGAGGTGTACCCCAAGGAGTAAAACACCTCAGATCAAAACCTGCTTCACAAACCTGATGAGTGATGACTTCCAATTAAACATTCAAGTCACTCAGGCACAAAATAAACTTTGATGCACTTTGCCACGGTTTGATTTATAATTCCAGAAAGTTCCCTTGGATGTTTTGAAGTCTCCTTTTATTTTCTCAAATTCCAATTAATCTAATAAATGCTAAAAGAACACTCAGTATACAATTTAAAATCCTCCTCCTTACATACAAGGCCATTAAAGGCCTACCTCAATCCTATCTTAAAGACCTCATTGTACCATATTATCCTTATAAATCAGTTCAGTCTCAAAGTTCAGGCCTACTTGTGGTTCCTAGAGTTTCAAAAAGTAGAATGGGAGGTATAGCTAGCAGGCCTTCAGCTAGCAGGATCCTCCCCTGTGGAACCAGCTCCCTGTTTGGGACACCCTCTCTACTTTTAAGATCAGGCTTAATACTTGCCATTTTGATAAAGCTTACAGTTAGTTATGCTGCAATAGGCCTAGGCAGCTGGGGGATGACGCACTGAGCACATGTCCTCTACTCTCTTCTCTCTTGCACTGAGCTCCTGTCCTCTAATTTCTTATCTAATTTCTTCTCTAATACTAGTCATGCAATTCTGTGGTACTACTGTATAGCACATTACCTGCTGTGTGTACCTGCCTGCCCTGGTGTCAAGCATTAACTGCTTCCTTCCTGATAGTATGGTTTATGCCTAGAATGCCCATATACATTCCCTCGAGCCTAACCTATCTCTAGAGTATTTTTAGATCTTTGTTCAGCTGCTTTTTTAAAGAAAAAAAAATAATAAAATAGACAAGAAAGTTTAGTTTATTTTATGAAAAGTTTATATACTACTTGGGTACAATACCAGTGTTGCTTGCGCAAGCAAACTTACAAAAGTCATACTGTATATGAGGAGATGGATTTTCAAGCTAAAATCAGTTGTTCTCTGGAGGCAGCTTGGGTTTATCTGCTGCAAACTTGCTGTACTCAATAAACTCTATTCCCCACGTCTGAGCCTGACTGTTCCAGGATCCTTCCTACGGAATAAACTTTAGACTGCAGAGATCTTCACTGAAGACTAGTCACTACACTGCCGACTTGACGGTTTATACAGTGATATGAAGAGTGAACACATCATCTGTGCTTTTAAAAAAAACTCTAAAGAGAGTTGGTGGAAAAAGAGAAAGAAACTAACTACAAATGATAATACAAAGTAACTGCATTAAAACAAGATTCATGCAGGTGTATGCGACATGGACTAATCTTGACCGTAAAAAAAAAAAAAAAGGAAAAAAAAGGATATAATCAAAACGCCACAATGGTTGTTAAAATCAGATTAAAATATGTAAAACCCAAATATAGGAATATTCTGTGAAAAAACAAATAACCATTTATTCATTTTTTAAGACACATTCCATAATACATTTACATCTTGCTGGTTTCTGACTATTTCATTGGACTTTTATGATAAACTCTTAACACCTCACAGTCACTCGGCGTACAGAACCTGATAATTGTCTAAAAGAAACAACGCGTGAAGAGGAAAATGACTCCATTATTCACCTCTCTTGCACTCTGTGGCCTGTGACAGGATTGCAATTATACTGGGCTTCATTTTGCAGAAGCCAAACAAATACATAAATAAATAGCGCATCTCAAATGCATGAGTGCAGTTTATTTTCTCAAGAGATCAGACTCAAAATCTGAAAAAATATTTCTATAACAAGATCGCTGTTTGAGTGTTCGTAGGCTCAGCTGAAGGCTGCAAGGACTAAAGACCTCTCCTGGCATCATTAGTATTATCAGCCGAGGTGGGCCATGTTGTTTGGGTCACTCACATTAAAAATTACAGTCTTGGTGATACACTAGTGTAATCGAACCCGATGTTCAAGTGGATTAAATACCAGATACTCATCTAGAGGGAGTTAAAAGGAGTATAAAGATGACAGCAGTAAGTCAAAACAACATTTAACTAGAATATAAATCAGTAACATGTTCCTCTGAAGTTCCATCAATGGTGTGACAGAATTGACCTTTGGCTAAGCCCTGCCCCCCTTAGTTACTGTTGCTACGTCTGACATTCTCTTCTGGGCTGTGGTTTTCTGGTTATCTATAAGGCTCTGGTATCAACATGGCTTATGCTGTGACAGCTCTTCCTGCTGAACTTTTGTCAAACTTTTATAAAGCAGCAAATAAAGTATCCGATAGAAGTAGGCAAAAGGGGCTGCAATATGCGTTCGAAGGCTATATTCAGGACATACAAGTGAAATGCAACGAACAACAAGGCATCCAAATAGAGGCAAAAGCATACCAGTCACAGTCAAAAAATGAACCACCGCATATCCTATTAATCGAGACGGAGGCTGGGACTGACAATATCAAGGAGCAACACTGTTCATGCAAAGCTGGGTACGTCTCTATTCACTTCTATAATCGTTATTACGAAGCAAACGGACTAACGTTACGCACGTATAACGTTGTATTTCTTCAGCGAGCGCTAGCGTATCAACAACTATGCAACTTAAGCTGTAACGGTGATGTTTTGGTTAGCTCCACAGGGTTTTGCGCGCACATCATTGGGCTTATCCATACCCTGGATATATACCGACAGTAGCCTGCCGAGACCGAAAATATGAGACGCCTGCGTTAAAGTCAATGGAGCGCTGTGAAAAAGTGTCGGACCCCTGTGGGAGCTGTGATTGGTCAATCTACATTCTAGGGCGGGGCTTAGCCAAAGGTCAATTAAAGAGGAAATCAACACACAACGTTATGAAGCTAAGGTGAAAGTTCAACAAAGACGATCTGTTCCCCTCTGGTGAATGCTGGGCTGTTGATCCATTTCACTTCAGTTCAATTCAATTTTATTTATATAGCGTCAATAACAATACAAATTGTCTCAAGACGCTTTACAAAACCCGGCCTGAAACCCCCAGAGCAGCCGGAAGGCGACGGTGGCAAGGAAAAACTCCCTTTTAATGGGAAGAAACCTTGAGCAGAACCCAGCTCAACCCCTTTCACTTCCAAAGTATTTTAGTTTGAGAGTTTACCCTAAAGAGTAAAAACACCTCAGCCATGAATGACGGCTTCCAATTAAGCTTCAAGCCACTCAGACACATGTTTAGCACTGCATGGACACATTTGGAGACAGCAGAAGGAAGATATAGAAGAAAGATTTAAGAAACAAAACATGAGCTGTAGCACAGATAATCAGGCAGATGAGTGGCAGAGAGCTGGAGCTTTACAAACTGACAGGTTGATTAGCTGGGTGGAAACAGGTGAGCTGATTGGGGAACTAGGAACAGGTGAGGTGGGTGTGTCATGTCAGGCTCCGAGGAAGACATTACTGATGAACTCTGGTGAAAGAACGGAGAGATGTAGGAAATATTCAAACAGGATGGACATTTAGGCTGCGTTCAGACTGCCAGCCAAAATCCGATTTTTAGCCCATTCAGATTTGAATCGGATCTCGATTTTGAAGTCTGAACAGTGACAGATCACATGAAATCCGATTTTTGCCAAACGATTGCAAACCACATCCAGAGGTAGTTTCATATCGCATTCGTATCGGATATGGACAGATGCGTCTCAGTCTGAACAGCTCCCAACACTCAGATGGGTTTTGACTGTCCGTGACGTCACTTACGCGACGCCAGGCCAGAACCAATGCGCCAGACCGCGTGCCTATTTCCGTTGTGGAGGAGCCACGTTACGGCCACGGACAGTGATATTACAGCTATCACAATGGAGGAGGACTTTGAAAACAATTCGCCTTGGACAGAGGAAGAAACTGCATGCCTTATAAATCTTTACACTGACGTGACGTACATCCATCGTGTTGTTTGTTGTTGTTTTGCTTGTCGCTGTCGCAATTATATGACGTCTGACAAATACACGTGCTGAATGACGCTTCCGCTCGTTGCTACAGCAAGCTATCAGACCGGTGAAGAATGTGGCCCAGTCTGAACAGAACCATATCCGATTTGGACACTTGCTAAAGGCAGTGTGAACAGTCAGCCCTAAAAATCGGATATGAGAAGGAATCAGATTTGAATCAGATCCGTCTGCAGTCTGAACGCAGCCTTATTAATATGTGTTCTTGTCAATCAGAATCAAGGTGTTGACCTGGCCTCCAAATTCACCAGATCCCAAACTGATCAAGTATCTGTGGGATGATCCACAGAGGCCCCTCCCCTCAAAGGCCCCCCACCACTAACAACATTGTGTTGCCAGACACCAGAGGACACCCTCAGAAGGCCCATGTCCATTCTCTGATGAGTCACCACAAGGGAGACCTGCACAATATTAGGAAGGTGGTCATAATGTTATGCCTGATTGGTGTATTTTCTCAGAATCTGTGCTTTCAAAAATGTACAGTTGGTAGAGAAAGAGAAAAAAATTTAAATCTACAAATGATAATGAAAGGTCACTGTATTAAAACAAGGACAATGTTTTGTTAAGTGGTTCATGCAGACGTATGCAGCATGAAATAGTACACACTGTACAAGAAAAAAAAAGTATGGCCCTAATGAATAACTAATAATTATTTTTTTCTGAAATATTCCAACACTGGAACATCTGATAGTACCGTTCTGCCTTTGAATCACTATGTGGGACATCTAATAAGTGACACCAGGTGCAGAGACAAAGACTGAAGGAAACCAGGAATGAGAGCCAGGGAACAAACTGGGCTCTGGGTGAAGGCTGGAGTACCGGCGCTGAGAATTAGACAGGTGACGTTAGTGCCAGGGTAGCAGGTCCAGCAGGACTGGCAGGGAGGTAGCGGCAGAGCTGGGTATATGTAGAGACCTTGATTGCTGTGATGAGGTACAGGTGGTGTTGCTCTGCGCCGACTCTGGCACACCTGCTTCCACTCAAACAATCACTCACACAGAGAGAGCGAGTGGGGGCAACTGAGAAAGCAGCGGTTGTCAAACTTTTTTTTAGCCAATCACATGTTTAATATATATATTTTTTAAATTAGTCCATACAAGTTTTATATTTTCAAGATGAAGGACAGAGATTAAGGGGTTGCTGTCGTCTGTTCTCAGGTTCACAAGCCATTGTCCTGTTGTGTGATGCCTCCCTCTCATATACTTTCCTAGTATTGTTCCAGCATTATAATTATAAAGAGTTTTTACTTGGCAGTTTTGCTTGTTGTACTTCTGTAGATCCGATAGTTTGCTAATTTCTTTCTGTGTTGCATTGATCTTGGCCTCCAACCATCTTTTCTCCATGGAGGATACTGCTCCTGCTATAGCCTAGTGTCTCAAGGTTCCCTGTTCCTGTGCAGATAGGCCATAGTAGGGATTGTTCGTAATGCTGCATGCATGACTTTCAGAAGGTCCTTCACTTAGTCTTGGTAAGCGGCTAAAAGATCTGAAGCAACCACAGCAACATCAACAAAGAGTCCAAAAGTGAGACGTTTCCTTTCCATTCTTGTGACTTTAGCAAAGGCATCCCAACTGCAAAAGAAAGAGAGGAAGACCCAAGAACACCTGGCGCAGGGACCTTGAGGCTGACATCAAGCAGTGTGGTATGACATGGAAACAGCTGGAAAAGAAGGCCCAGGATAGAGGACTGTGGTGGACTGCGATCAATGGGCTATGCTCCACGAAGGAGCGCTAGGCAAAGAAGATCCCAACTGCATTCATATTCTGTAATTGCTTATCCTCTCTGCTTATCCCCCTATCCCAGCTGTCATCGGGGCAAGAGGCGGGGTCCACCCTGGACAGGTCTCCAGTCTATCTCAGGGCCAACACAGAGAGACAAACAACCATTCATGCTCACACCTACGGCCAACTTAGAATCACCACAGAAAGGAACCAGTTGGCCCCATGGACTAGAACCCAGAACCTTCTTGCTGTGAGGCGCCAGCGCTAACCACCACACCACGATTCTAATCATAATAATTCCTGGAGTGCATTTAACTCACATCACGACAGCATGCTTAAGCCGTCACTTTGGACGCAACCTTTGTTTGACCATATGCCTCTCCCCCCGTTCAGTGTTTGATTCATGACCTCCTCCTCTGCTTATCGTCAGCCAGCTGCCACAGTCTGAGCGCCCGTCATCCCATTTCCATGTGTCAGTGCGCGTCGTGCTCCGATGCCGTATACGTGATATGTCTCTGCTCCGCTGTCACTTGAGTTTGACATGTGATGTCTTGCTCTGACTGCCGGGTGTTCAGTCCTCGACAGATTCTGAAGCAGAGCGAGCGAGCGAGCTAGTCCCCTCATCTTCAACAAGACGCTTTCAAAGCAAATCATTTTTTTATTTATTTTTTTAAGGTGGAAGTGGCCAGAAAATTTGAATTTAAATTGAACGAGTTTGAAGAATTGGAACTCGTTGATGAATAAATATTCGGTGCGATTCAACCTGAAATTAATGAATAAATAAGTTCTGCTTCTTTCATTCTAGAATTAACATAAAAAACTGTAATATACCGTATCAAAAAGAAAATGTTTATCCTCACAAATGTACTATTAACACTTATATCTCAATATCACTGTGTCATATTTACTACGCAGCAAGATTAAATAGATGCACTTTGATAGAACAACCTCCTTAATATCTTTGGAGCTGGCCTCAGAAACAGCTGCCTACTAGGACAACCAGCAGAGACATTAGCATTGAGTTTGAGCAGTGTTTCTGGCAACCTGGTGAGTATAGGGACAGTATTCACTGCAGTTTTTGCTCCTTTTCTGGTAAAAAGATGCCAAAACCCTAGACAGAGCTGAGAGGAACAGCCTTAAAATGATGTGCACCTTTAAACGGAAAGATGCCGACGATCGAAAAGTGACATATCACGTATATTGACTATGAGGTGGGGCATGCTGCCCAGCCCACTCGTTTGTGTGATGTTCGGTCTGAATATGCTCGTGTGCAGAGCAGGGGTTGAACCGACTAGATGACTTTACTGCAGCGCCGTGACGCTTTAAGCAGTAAGTCGACTTGTCGCCGATCACGTGACAATAACAACATGAACGCCTCCTAGAAGACAGGCGAAGAGCCCAAAGGGTCGTTGCAGCAAACTAGCAGCGGTTCATCAAGTCTGTGGAAATACTTCACTAAAGATGAAGCCCATACTACCGTGACATGTCAGTCCTGAAATACAACTAAAGTACTACTGCAATGCATCTGAAAAGGCTAACGCAGAGGAACGCTCCAAATCCTCTGGACAGCAGTCAGTTAACAACTTCACCAAACGTCCTGTGGTAACAAAGAGAAGGAGGCTGCACATCAACTATTTGATAAAATTATTAGACCTTTACCTGCAGGACACAGAAAAGGCTTTGGAGATATACCGCATTTTTTATTTTATCCCGGCTAAATTATCCTATCTTACAACACTGTGAAGTACTATTAAATGCTATTGATGGTGCTGATTTATATAGGCTATGTACGTCTGCAGTGCACAGTATTGATAAGCTCATGTGTTTATGTTTAGTTCTGTTGTGTTCTATTAGTCGACATCACTGCTATGGTTTTGAGAGCTTAGTGTTTTTTGTCCTTGATGTCAGTGAATGCACCATGAGAGTGCTCAAGTTTCAATTACCTTACAGAAAATCCTCCGCAGCTTCCTTCTTTTACTTTACGCTGTGTGACATCATCAACTAGTTGACGTCGACTTTCACCACATATTAGTCGACTTCAAAAAAAATCTTCCCCTAGTGCAGAGGCATATTGATGATGTGTCCGAGCTGGTACGTCCCGCTGATGCAGTCAAAGTTAATACGCAGTGAGGTGACGTTGGCCTTTGTCTCTGGTTGTCCCTTCGCTGTCAGTTTGACACGTCTGGACGTTTATATTCACAGATTCCCGCAACCAAAGAACCAAAATGAACGAGTCTCTCCCTGCAGAGTTGTATCTAACCTGATTTAATGGAACTAATCATCAGTTTAAATGACACGAAGTGATTTGATTCAATGTTGATATTAAAAAAATATGTCTGGAGACAGATTTGAATCATCAGAAATACCCCGCAGAGTATTGCACGGCCCTGAAATGTGCTTTCAAAAATTCAGATGCCCCAATTTGAACTCATAAATGTTGCTTTGAGAAATGCATGAGCCGGCGATGGAAATTTAATGTTGTCTGTGTTTCTGTTTAAAGTTCAGCTCAGGTCTCGGCTGAAAGAGTTACTATAGAGACTAATGGAAAAGAAATGATGAAAATCCAATGCAGCTGGCAGAGAGTATCCAACCCATCTCTCTTTCTCCCTTTCTCTACCTAAATCTATACGTTTCCACTCTCCCTCTCATTCCCTATTTTATCTCATTCAGTTTTTATTAGACACCTCATCTTCTTCATTGGACCGACAGCACCCACTGACCCCTTCACGTCTCGCCCCCTCTGCTGCAGTGATATCAGTACATTTGTACGATCTTGCCCGTCATGAGCAGTGCTCTATATCTCCACCAGTCTCTATTTGGCTCATTTAACTGCACATTTAGGAACGCTTAACATTGATGGGTGATTTGCTTATGACCAGAAATCACATTAAATGTTTACTTAGCTACTTTTTAAAAGATGTAATGTAATTTTTGTATTAATATGACAGCCATCAACTTTGTTCATGAACCCAAACCTGTGTGTGTGTGTGTGTGTGTCCCTCAGATTTAATTTTAAAGCGATAATTTGGGTTATTTGAAATGGGGTTGCATGAAGTCCTTATCCATAGTCAGTGTAGGAGGATTTTATCTTGCAGAACACAGGAGTTACTAGCCTGCCATAGTCACACAGCTGTCACGCAATAACACAAACAAACTACCCAATTGAAGCAGGAGTACACCAGCAGGTCTTGTGGAGTCCAATGGTGGCTTTGAAGAGAGCATGGATCAATATAACGGCCTCGGTTCCTCATTGGAAAAGGCTGTCTGACAGCAAAATAAAGTGGTGATAATATTCTTAATGTAGTGTAAACCTCCAACACAATTTACTGCTCGTGCCTTCCACAACAGTTCATTGTTCGGCTTCCAATTTTTCTGTCTGCTTCTCCAAACAGAGGTTGGGCTGCCCACCATCTACGGACTACGTTTAACTTCCTCATACAACATCACTTAAACCTCGTCCCATAAAGGTTCCTTTGACCCTTTATGGGACAAGGAACCATATACTGTAACTTTAACACACAGTTTTAAATCGCGTCCCTGTGCTTCTCAGTGAAGTTTAGAAGCATGTGGTCTTCACTCAGCCAATCAGCGAAGATCGAGGAAACATTCTCAGGTCAAATCAGGGTCTAATGTGGTCTGCAAGATGCACGCAGTCTTCTTATGACCTACAATAACACTCTAGGGTTGAAATTTAGAATTTCCAAGTATTTCAATGAGTGCCCTATGAAGAGTTAAAACAAACAGAGCAGTTTTTTTTTGTTGTTGTTGTGGGGTGTGGCTTCTCTAACCACTAATACAGGACAGCACTTTTCTTATGGTGGAAATGTAAGATTACATCTTTAGAGGAATGTGAATATCATTCCTTTACCTTGAGAAGCAGCTGGACTCTCTTTCGCCAAATCCTCCTTCCAGAAGTCAAGCCCGGTTGCTGAGCAGCACAAGCACCGACCAATCACCTGTGAGGAACTACTGACACATATGGGTTGGTTTTAGATGCCTCTATCTAGAGATGCTTTATAAAGACGCCAAGAATCATCAACATTTATTTTGTCACTGTCCAAAGAAAGAAGACTTCACCAAATGGTGCAAACCATCTGCCGTGTCATGTTTGTAATTTCAATAAGAAGAAAAAAGGTTTATGTGTAGCATGACAGATTTTTATTTTTATTTTACTGTCATATCCTGCTAATTATTTTATGATGCCCCAGTTTTATGAACCCATTGGTTTATGTAGACACATGTGGCATTATTGGCTCTACCTGCAGTACCGTAAGAAAGTCATAACCAGGTGGGTACATTCATTTTCTGTAACTACTTGTCCTCTGGAGCCTATCCCAGCTGTCACTGGGTGAGAGGCGGGGTACACCCTGGACAGGTCTCCAGTCTATCTCAGGGCTAACACAGAGAGACACTCACACCTACGGTCAATTTAGAATCACCAATGAACCTAACCAGCATGTCTTTGGACGGTGGGAGGAAGCTGGAGAACCTGGAGAGAACCCACACAGACACAGGGAGAACATGCAAACTCCACACAGAAAGGAACCAGTTGGAATCGAACCCTGAACCTTCAGTGCTCACCACCACACCACTGTGACGCCCAGGTACGGGAAATGTCAGTGGGAATAAAAAGTAAAAACATAAGGTCACCCAGGGGTTAAAAAAAAAAAAAAAAAAGAATTTGTAGTTTCCAGCTCTTTCATCATTAAAAGGATGCAGACACTGGTGCTTTCAAAGTCAAACTTCACATCTCATTAATACGAAAGCGCAAAGCAATAAAAGTACGGCAAAGTCGAAGAAAGAAAATAACAAACAGTAGAAATAGTGAAGAAAATTGCCCTCAACAGGTGATGACGAGTTCGGGGAGCGTATATGTCTTTTTTCATCAGCCTTTCCTTTTTTCTATCCATCTTTTTTTCCTTTATCTCTCTACCAACCGTCTGTCTCTCTCAGCTCTGCCTATCTGTCTATCAGCCATCTCTCTCTCTCCCTCCCTCCCTCCCCAGCTCTATCTTGGGCTCTTATTTCTGTTTCTTTTCTCGTCGTTCTGTCACCTCGTCTCTCTCCGTCTCTATCTTGGCCTGATTTTCTCTGCCTTCCTGAGATAGAAATGCACAACACATGTTTTCTTTGAGTTCCTATTTTTTATTTTTTTTTGCAATGGTACTAAACCGTATCCAAAGCAAACATAAATATATCGTCGCCAGGAATTCAGTCCCAAAACAGCGTTCGTGCTCTCACGCTGCTGCACAGTCGTCTATCCGAGGTACAACCACAGAGGCAGGAGTCTGTCTCTTCTCACAGAGTATGTGACAAAACTGACAATCTGACTTTACAGTGGTTTGCAGAGACAAACACAGCGACTGTCACGTCTGGTGTTGAGGAAAATCTGTGAGGAAACAGCGAGAGGGTTGAAGTGTTGCTTTTATGCAAACGTAGAAAAAAAAGAATTTCTTATTTGATCTCAACATTATCTGCTGCCAGAAAACATTTGGTTCCTGTTCGGAGAATAGATTTTTCAGCTGATATATTTTTATGATTCGATTTGTTTTTGTTCTGCAACACAGTCACTGTTCAAGACTACTAGATTATTTTATAAGAGTGATGGATAAAAGGCATCTTAAATAAAGTTTTCTATCAAATTTAAGCAGTTTTTTTTTATACTTTAGTTATGGATATGACAAATATAATGTTGAAAGCTCAGCACTTATATATCGATGGGTTTTCCACTGGAGTATTTGCTGAGTAAACAAGGTCATTTTTGGTTTTAGTAACTCAATGCTTTCCTAGTCTGACTCAAATCAGAAGTCATCTGGTCCATCTCCACATAAAGCTGCGTCCAAACGATTTGATCGACGGGGCAGATCTTTGCAGGAGCATAATCAGGTCCCAGCGGAGGAGTTCCAGACCAACTTCACCCCCAAAAAGGTTTTGTAGGGGAACAGTGCGTCATGACAGCACAAGGTTTGAACCCAAATGCACGACTCAAAGACGTTCAGAATCACTCAGTCTTTATTTCTGTGGAAAAAACTAAAAATCATCCTTCATGAGGCAAAAACACGATAAGAAAATCTCTCTCGGGGAAAAACGGATTCCAAGGTAAAATAACAAAATAATAAGTAAACAAGGAAAACTATGACCTGGTCAGATCAGAACAAGGCTGAGACAAACTAGCAAATGACTAAACAAGACGCAGGCAGTATATACATGCTGGAGTAATTATGCACAGGTGAAAACAATCAGGACGGGGAAGACAGTCATAAAGGCACGAACAAACAGGAAGGGCAAGCTAACTATGACACAAAAGGAAACGGTTAACAAAATAAAAGCAGAAATAACGAAAAAATAAAACACAATGTAAAACATGAGAAGCTTTACTTCCTCAGTGTGACACACTGGACTGTGGTTTAGTGGTTAGCACCGATGCCTCACAGCAAGAAGGTTCTGGGTTTATAACTTCATTTGTAAGAAAAGGCAAAGGCCCGATGACAGGATGAGGCTGTTGGGAAGATCAACGTTTCCTCACATATATTCATCCATCTCTAGCACTGATGCCTCACAGCAAGAAGGTTCTGGGTTCTAATCCATCTGCCGACTGGTTCCTTTCTGTGTGGAGTTTGCATGTTCTCCCTGTGTCTGCATGGGTTCTCTCCAGGTTCTCCAGCTTCCTCCCACCGTCCAAAGACATGCTGGTTAGGTTCATTGGTGATTCTAAGTGTTAGCCCTGTGATAGACTGGAGACCTGTCCAGGGTGGACCCCGCCTCTCGCCCAATGACAGCACCAGAATGAATGAATGAATGAATGAACATTGGTCTGAAACTCCTGGCACCAAATGCAATGTCCCCGTCATAATAAAACCATAAAATGACTTCTATGGACAAAAGAAAACACTGGTTGCAGTTGCAGAGTATCAGCTGTATACCAGTGCAACAACACTTTTGCTTGCCTAAATTTAAAAATGTGTTAACTTCAAGGGATGCAGCCCACTGGAACAGTTCAGACAGGGGTGGCTGCACTATTGAGAACTAACCCAGTGTCTTTCTGAAATTTGACTTTTTAATAGAATTTTTAATAGGGTCAGCCTCTGCACCTATAATGGATCAGTGCATCCCTGTGACAGAATGAACAAAAAAACGCTTCCAGCAACAAACTGTTGCTTTGGCGTGGGAACATACTGCAGGACGAAGCTCTATCAACTGACAAAAGATAAAACCATAAACTCATGGCGCAGAAACGGGATTGAAAATGAACAAAATGGAAAGAAACTGAGGGAAAACTGGGAGTGAAAACCTGAAAGGTGAACTTCCAGTCACCACTGTGTTAAAAAGACATAGAGGGGATTACAAAATAATAGCTGCTGTCTTTTACTCACAGTCTTCTGTATTTCCACTGCTTTCATATGCGATATTGATGTAGATTTTGATTATGAATATATTAAATAAATGTTAAAATAATCATAGAGAGAACGCTGGTTCACAGGGGGAAAAATAATCTGAATCCTAATTGCAGTGGTCCAATCACACATAGTTAAGAGTTGATGTTATTTCTTTGTGTGTTCTTTGCCTTCGTCGTATGAGAGCCATAAAAAACTGCACGTCTAAAACTGAAGACAGCTTCGAGGTGAAAACGTCTTTGGCCGTCTGAGTGAGTGAGGACGGTAAATTAGTCTGAGGTCGCAACGAACTGTGACTTATCTGTTCAATATGTAAGTTTTACACCCAGCGATTTAATACTGAGACACATCAGTTATGGTTTTTAATAAAACCTTAACGACTTTCATTAAAAGTCTCTTCTCATGTTCCCACTTATTGCTTCATATCGCTTGGAATATATTTAAGGCCAAAACCAAACGGAGAATTAAGCAGAATCACAGCAGCTACAGGGGAAAGGAGGCAACAGGGATCCAAGAAATCTGCTCTTAGATAAACTTCTAATAAATCGGTGAGGGATTATCAAGACAGCCGACTAATTTCACTTTAAATTATAACTTTTAAATGTTTGTGCCTGCAACAGCATGGGTCATTTTTTAATGTCCTACACTGAACACAGCAAGGTCAAAGCTTCTGAACATCTGAACGGCTGCTGTGCACAGGAGAGAGCATCCTCTCCTTTATCCTCACCTGTCACCCGAATACAAACAACACGTCTGCACCGGCATCAATTTCCCAGAAAGTAGGACGCAGAGGGGGGATGGAGGGGCGATTTTAGGTGCTTTTAGACACGCTCAACGAGGCTCATTTGTCAATCTGAGCCTGCTCATGTCCTCCGAGTGTAAAATGTGGCCGTAGTGTCTCCTCAGTGTTTGTCAACCAGGTGACACCGAGGGCTTTGGTAGTCGAGCACCAAAATAAAGTACTTATTAAAGAGACGTATTTAAAGCCATTGTTGTGGTGACTGTTTCCTGCATCATTGCTGCTTTTCATACATCTGTGCATGTTGAATCAGCAGCAGAACCCGGTCGTTTGGAGAGAACATACGGTACGAAGAAAAGTGACGAAGGTAAGCATACGACAAAATCAAGAAGGCACACGCAGGAGGCTCTTCTTCTTTTCCATATTCATCTCGTCTGAGCACTCAAATTGCTCTACAAGGTCAAATTCAAGCAAAATATTTTCAGAACAGCACGACTGTCTGGAACAAAAGGAGCTGTAGACTAACTCATCTGCATGATCCCGCGGAGGCCTGCTCCGAACGACGGTTTGAAGCTCTCCCCAGTTTTCCAGCACTAACATTCCCGTCCCCCCTTTAGAATGACGAATGCAGACCGGTAGTTGGCTCTTAACTTCAAAACCACAATCAACCTTTCATGCTCCTAGTCAGTTTTGCTGTGCATGGGCACATAAAGCTTTGTCGACCTTCCTTCCCCGAAGGGAAAACTGTAATACTGCAATTCAACGGCATCTAAAAAACAAAGCAGGAGCACCATCAAATGGAGCTGTAGAGGTTCTTGTTTTGCCACTTGTCCAAGCAGCCTCTTCTGCTCCATCAGAGCTGGTGGGGAGTTGGGGTTTAAATAGGAATATATGTGGGTGTTGTTGGGTGTTGTAGACCCTAATCATGCAAGTTCCAGGATGGCAACACCCACAGATGTTCCTAATGAAAACCCCAGCTCCTCACCAGTCGTTTATAACAGAAGAGGCTAGCTGGATTAAACATCTTCACGAAACTCTACAGGTCCATGCTTCAGATTGTTTTTTTTGGATATATATGGAATGAATAAGAATCTTCACAGACATACAGTTTAACTGCATCAAAACTTCCTCCAAAGTGACCATACAGGACAAACCTGCAGGACATTTACATCGGGGGCGATGCAGGACGAGGGCATCCACCATCCAATCAACAGCCTTTGTCAGATGGCTAACCTCTGGGAAGCAGCTCCGCTCCATTATGGCCTTCTTCCCTCAGGCTAAACGGACTACGACAACCCTACTTACTGTACAGGAACTCATCTTAGAAATAGCTGTCATTTTCATTCTTTATTTTATTCCTTTACCTCATTTAATTTAATTCTCAGACACTCGCTGAATGTGCCGAGTGTGGGCTGTTAATTTAACCTTGAATCCTTGAATCCAGCTGAATCTAAACCTGTCTAAATTAAAGCATTCCAAAATAAAAGGTTGGATTAATGAATTAAGCTGCTTGTGTTTAAGAGCTGGCACCTGCGCAAACAAACACACATTCATTTCATTCCAGGACGTGAGAACCTTGAACACAACTGATACTCTTCAGGATCAATGTTCTGCACCGCAGCAGCCTCAAGGTGGAACTGGTAATCATGAATAATTCGTATACTGTGCACTACTGCTACACTACAAATAAAATACTTTGAATTCAATAAAATAACAATGAAAATTAAATTAAAAAAGACCATGCAGTTAATTTAATGTATTGATCCCTGGGGAGTCATTACAAGAGCATTAAGTGGAGGTTGGTGAGCTGTCAGTAGAGGAAGTGAATCTTACATTTTAGTCTGTGGAACCATATTAAACCCTACTACAGACTCCTGTCTAAAACTTTTATAAACTTTAGAAACAACCTACTTGATAAATGGGATTTAATATCCGTTTGAAGTGATGGATTAGCAACACAAACACAAAAACAAGTCCTCAGTGTGTTGAGATACAGGTCAGACAACCTATGTGGCGTCAGTGCAGGGAGTGCACACCGAGGAGAAAACAAGGGACCTGGCAATAAATCAGCACATATCACAAAACTCCAAATGTATCTGTGAGACAAAGCGATCAGGATTTAAAACTCTGTGCTCCCAAGCTCCTAAACTTGGTCAAGTTTAACAATGCAGATACAGCGCGAGGACGTAATTGGAACCTAAATTTGATGGGCTGTCAGACTCCTCCAAGCCCACGCTGAGCTGTAATTTCACCCAGTGATGAGTTACGTCTTCACTAAGTTCTCAGCACTTTTCTGGATGGAGGAACGTCTGATCCGGTTCACTTGAGGTCAATAATCGCCTTTTTTTTCTGCTCATACGTAAAATTGAACTAATGAGCCTCCACATGAAGGTGAAATCTGAATCTCGGAGATTAGGACGTAAGGCGGGAGAGAACAATTCAAATGCATTTTTCATCTGAGGCAACGAGCGCTGGCTTCTGCCTCAAAGGAAAGACTGGGAAAAAGAGGAAAAGAGGGGAAGAATATTTCAGTTTCATCAGTCTTAATATTTTGAGAACCATCTCTGGAGAATTCCCTGCCCCGGTAATTAGAAGTGAAATCATTACTGTTGGCTCGTTGCTGGGGTTGTGTGAGAGGTTCAACATTTTAATAGTTCATTCTTTACTCACAGACAGAGCTGAGAAAACCTAATAAGGACCACGTTTGAAAGTAAGTAAAATCCTGACATCTGGGAGGTCTGTGGGCTTAATTACATGTGGAGTGCCACAAGGTTCGAGCTCGGGCCCAGTCTAATTCCATTAAGTTTCCCCTCTGCCTCATCATACACAGGCTTCACGCAGTGTTGCAATTACAAATATTGGTAGTTGTGGGTTGCGTTTTTTTCGGGCAAATTTCTAAAGTGTAGTTGCTTATTTGGGCTTGTTCCCAGATCCATAATAAGTTGTCAAGCAGATATTTTCGATATGTTATTTAAACGCAGGAGTTCGTCTTGCCTGTTCCCTCTGTCCCTCCCCTTTCCCCATACACACAGGAGACAGCAGAGTTCTTCCCCACCCGCATCCTGCTTCTAATTGGCTCTGACCCAGATGGTAACGAGTACGAGCCAATCAGAGGCAGAGCAGGGCAATCTGTTTCCAGTTAGGACGTTTAACTAATAATACGGGCGGATGATGGTGCGCTTTAGGAGAGTTTTTGAGGAACAAACGCCTGGGACAAAGTGGTCGAAAGATGGGAACACATACAACAAAGACTGGGAGAAAGAGAAAGTTCCTGAAGCTCAGGGGAGAGGAAAATAAATAAACTGTGTACAACCGTGGGTACAGTTTTGCAAAACTGGGCACAGTTTACCGATCTGTCCACATGGATGTAAATTGACAATCTGTACCCACAGTTTAAAATCCATCCCTGGGGGGTCTGGTTAAGGTTTAGCAGAAATTTCAGAAATTCATCTGTAGTTAAAGTTTGCATTTCTTGTTTTTGACCTGAAAACAAAAACAACTAAAGAACGTGTGTGTTGTGATTCTAGTCTGGTCAAATGTATGACCAGGAGATTCAGGATCTCCTCTACATTCTTTTATCTGAGAGTTCTGGCTGCAGAGGTCTTTTAATAAAAATCGATCTAGAAAAGTGGTTTAAAATCCAGCAACACTTTACAAGACAGACACATTTAGGATCATGCCCTCCGAGTTTTGATTTTCGGGTGCATGGAGAAGTAAAGAAATAGGAAGAAGCAGCAGAAATACAGCTCCACCTCAACAGGTGTAAATCACAGATCTAGAACAGTATGCTCACTTTTCATCTAAATCCAGTTTTATGTCAGTTTTAGCATCATGACTACATCACGTTTTGGATTAATTTTAGATTTTATTCGTTACTTTTTAAGGCTCTGTATGGCCAGGCTCCAGAATATGTTTAAGAGAGTTGCTTCTCCCCCGACTGACAAGAATCTGCTGGTTGCTCCTGGGTCTGGATCTAAGACGAGAGGGAAACTGGACCAATAGTAATGAGTGTCTCTGCTGAAGACAAAGGTTTTTAATTTTGCTTTTTCACACCGCGCCTAGTGCTACTACATTTTAAATGTGGCTCAGGCTGCCGTTGAAATACTGTCAAAAACATCTCTTCTCTCTTCTCGGCCCTCTCCAGTCCCGTTTCAACCCATCTCGACATATTTTCACCTGATAATTACCGAATCATTGCTTCCTGCACACGTTAGGTGGGACTCTGCAAGTATTTCTGTAAACTAATGAAAGCGTGTCATTACCAGATTGTCTGTGATGGAACAATCATGTGTTCCAAGGATGTGCAGGTTCAAACTCCGACAAATCAGTACACCAGGTGATTTCACTGATTAACGCACCGCCAAGCAGACAGGACAAACTAATCAGTGGAATCAGCTGCTCCAGTCCGTGTGTGTGTGTGTGGGTGTGTGTGTGTGTGTGTGTGTGTGGTTGACTCTGCTGCAGCTGTTTTTACCTACGATTTTATGTAAATATGACAGACAAATAAATCTCTGTGTTTTCAGAAAAACCCGACAGGCCTGTGAACGTGTCCCGAGAGACGTATGGAACGCAGCAGAGAGGCGTCCTCCAAGCCCCTGCCACTTATCCTCCTGTTACCTGCGTTGCCCCTGGATACGGCAGCGGCCTCTTTTCTTCTCCGAGCATCGAGCCCTGCCTTGTATTCCAGGCACGCAACCCAGGAGTTGTTGTGTGTGTGTGTGTGTGTGTGTGGCGGTCGAGGGCGTGCACACGCTCAAAGACATGGAACAGAAAGAGGTGCACGGTTACAGACTCACATGGACACAAAGAGACAATCACACACACAGAATGGGGACATGAATGAGGTGGCTGCATCAGAGCGACGTCTCTACCTACGACTGAAAATCACACAAGTTAACTACATTCAGATGAGGCCGGTGTGCGCGTGCATATCAATGCACCAGGACTACTGTGGCTGCTGTAGCTGCTGAAAGCACACAACATGAATATTTGATGTTGCACGCAGGATCACTGCGAAAAGCTGGATTGTAGCTGAAATCACAGACCACAGGGTGATGAGTGCACGCAGTAGTAATATTGGTGCACACGTCTGAGACTGATCATGAGCTAAAAGCATGGACGCTTTCAGGTTTTATGTGAACGTGTTTATCTGTAAATGCCAGATTCAATACTACAACTCAGACAACACTGAACCTGTAAGGATAGACTTTTTTTGTTTTCTTGTTTTGGTGTCACTGCAGACATGGATTGAGGATAACTTGTGTTCATATCTCAGGTAGGTAGATACTGCAAAATACAAGAAGAGTTAACAATGAACTGCTTCCTGAATGCCTGTTATCATGGTTGTTTATACACTGCCTGGACAAAACAAACAAAAAAAGTCATTAAAAGGCATTAAAATATGCATTCTTGTTAATAACAAAATAATGTCCATATTAGCTAATTAACATTTATATTTTTAACCTCCTAAATCTTCCTGTGCTGCTTGTGTACTCAATCTTAGTGACTAGCTATGGCAGCTATCCCCAATTAGCCGCCTCATTAATCATACAAAAGCGAAAAACTTGGCAAAAGAATACAACATTTACATGAAAATATAATTTGGCTATCTGCCGTCATGGTAGCTTACACTGCTCCTGCTTCCTTCTTTCTGAATTCTAAATAAGAATAAGAGGGCCGGTCTGAGCTGCTGTTTGACCCATCCATTTGTTCACACAGTAGTGTGTACAGTTGGAGCAGTGGGCTGCAGCAATTTGGGGTTCAGATGCTTGCTCAGGGCACCTCAGCCATGGACACGGCTCCCCCTGTGGACGGTGAGTGTAACTTGGTGGAGAAACTGGGATCAGTAGAAAGTTACAAAATTCTGGGCCTAACCCTAAAGCCCTAGTCACACAGGTAATTTGTAATGAGGTAGTCTGTGATCTTAATCCCATGTCATGTCCGTTCACAGTACCTTGTCCAACACAACTTGCAAACTTTACACGTACAGCTGATGCAGAGCAACACTAGCTCAGATTTGAGTTTGTGACCACCGCGCAAACATAAATCTATAAATCAATTTGTTTTGGTCTCTATCAACTTGTGCAAATGATCCCCATGTTCTCTAGCTACGCTTTAGCACTAACTGCCTGCAGTTCGGTGCATACAGAGGACACATAAAACCAGCTATCTGCCGTGTTACGGAGTCTGAAACCTCACCCGGCTGGCCTCAAGCAGATGGGTGCCTCCATATGAGTTCGGTTCTATGAGTTTTTTTCTTGCCACTGTTGCTTTAGTGCCTGTTCTGGGGGTTTCAGGCTGGAGTCAGGCTATATAAATAAAACTGAATTGAATTGAAACCGCTAAACCACTAAAACAATCTGCGTGAATTTTTCTGTGATGTTTCCTGAACAAAGAAAATGCAGAGGTGCATTTACGTGCAGGAAGGTGTCTAGGTGTGTTTAGGTGCAAAGCATTGCCTATAGAGTATACAGTATCTGTATAGTAGTACTGACTACACACATACATTCATTTTTTAATCATTGATTGTGCGGATGTGCAAAGAAAAAATCTATATGATGAGTGCATTTGCAAATAATTAATGAGACGACAGCGTTTCCAAACAGCTCTGAGCGCAGCGGCAGCCTGATGTAACATGTGCTGCTTCCATCAAGCAGATGATGCGTGCCGTTACTGCGATTGCACCTATTAAGAGAATACTGCAGCTTATTGAGCCCTTTGGGGACATTAGAGGAGCCGCGGATGAAAGGGAGGAGTCCGAGCTTTAAAGATTCTTTATGTGGTGCTTTAATATCTATTAACATCACCACGGCGTGAGCAGGAGTCAAGAGAGAGGATCATCACAAACACGGCCGGCCTCCAGTGGGCTCTGTGGAGCAGTTTAAGGAAAAGAACGGAAAATCTTATCTTATCTTATGTGCAATGTGTTTTAGATGTTAAGGTCTTGAGCCATTACCTAATCGCTGCTCCTTGTAAATAATGAGACACACAAAACCAGCCAAGCGTTAGGATACTGCTTATTTTTGAAAGGTTTTTCTTTATTTTTCTACGTTGTAGATTCAAACTGAAGACGTCAAAACTTAGAAAGGACACGTATGTTATTATACAGTTAACAGAAACTGTCAGACAAACCAGACGATGTTTTATATTTTTAGATTCTTCCTCTTTTGCTTTTGATGACAGCTTTGCACACTCGTGGCTTTGCTGAAAAAGGAATTACATTTCTTTCTTCTCGCCTTCAATCTCTCCTCGTATAACTGAGTTCTGGTCAAGTTTCGTGCCCGCCAACCGCGTCGCCCCGCCAACCGCGTCGCCTCGCCACCGTGCAAACAATCGGTCATGCATCCTGCAACTTCAGAATAAGTTTTTGCAAAGAAGTTCCAGAGGAGAGCAGACGTCTCGTTACCTCAGCAGTCTGCCCTCCGTGCCGTCGGCACGCCTCTTATTTATTCTCATGTGCAGCCTGAATTCACACACACACGGTATTTTACCACCTTGGCGTGACACCAGAAGTTGGTTTCATCTCAGCGTTGCGTTGCCTGTAGCAACCAGCGCTGACAAAGATGCGTAGTAATTATACTTTATCCGACACGGCTACAGTGGTGGTTGTCAGATCTGCTTTAAAAGCTCTTGCAGGAGAATTATCTAGAGGTGCTGTTTTTAATTACTGTGCTGTGATTGCTCATTGTAATTTAAGTTTTTTTTTGTGAGATCAGTTCACTTCAAAGCAAACTACATATTATACTGGCTGTGTGATTTACCACTGAGGTAATTATTTACTTATGTTCTTTTCCTGCTAAGACACCAACGCTCCTCAACACTAGTCTGACTCTGACAGTCCTGTGAATCCATGTTTCTTGTTAATTAGTCATCATCAGACTAAAACTAAGCTTCCATAATTACATTTTCTTCATTCTCTCAACCGGACACTTTCTGTTTTTGACCTGGACAATTAGGTGATGCCTCCATCATTATCATTATCAGCAGAAATTGAACCTGAGGAAAAGGGTTGTAGGGGGCAGTTAACCCCAGCATGAGCATTATTGAAAAAAGGACTAGCAGCAAACCCGTGCAGCTCAGCTGGATCAATAACTGCAGGAACATATGAATATATGATAGTCAGATACTTATATATATATATATATATATATCCAGGTTCTTGAGAGACAAATGCATCTATTGCGATTCACTGAAGTGTGTGTATGCAATAGCCTATGCTCACACAGGTGGCCTGCACACCACAACCTTAATTGCAATGAAAAGCAAGAACATTATTTGTGCTTATTTTCCATGCAAAGCTGTCATGATATTGTGTTTTGTTACCTCTGTTGTTTCCCGTTTCTCTTCTGAAACTTTCTTCCTTCCTGTGTTTCCCCCTCCTTTGACTGGTTTCTCCTCAGCCCATGTCAGTGGAAATATAGTCCTGCCTTTCCCTTTTGGTCCTCGGTCAAGTCGTCTGTGCATAAACCCCCGTTGATGTTTCGTAGTGTTTCGGTTCGGCTCAGTTTTTGTTTGGCTGTTAACGTTCTGAGTCTTGAGGTATTGAGAGGTAGAACCCAAACGCAGGGCACACACAAGCAGGCCGAATAACAATATTGACTTTAATGTGATTTTACTTGGAATTCAAACATTGTTCAGCAAGAGGTAATCCAACATAAAGTAGTTCAACAAAGTGATCAAGAAACCCATAACCACAGACGACTGGACAAAGAACGAAGGGAAAGACGGAGCGAGGCAAGGCACAGGTGGAACTAACGAGGGCGGAGCACACACGGAGAAAGCAATCGACCAATCAAAGGAGGGGAAAACACAGGAAGTAGAACAAGGCAGGAAAGACCAAGAAAGACAGCCCTGTGTTGGGTCGCTGTTTATCTAGATTTATGGAGCCGTGTTCCTGAAGCGATGGGAATGTTGTGATCCGTTCAACCGAGAAGTGTGTGTGACAGAATTTGTGATCATTACGAAGCTCCATTTTTGCTCTTGTTCTAGCGAGGTAGCTATGCAGGAATATAATGTCCCAGTTCTTAATCCGGCCTATGAGCCGTGAGTAGTTCATCTTTCAGTTTTGTGTGTCAATGAGAGCAAAGCCAGTCGTATGTGGACGGCTGCACCTTCAGAAGGAGCCATGCTGCTCCGTTCCAGGTATCTTTGTAGATACAGAGTGTTATCGCCACTAGTTCCTTTACAACCATGACCTCAGACATCATGCATCTCAACGACACAACACTCTGGATTACAGGACGGCCTGGCGCTGCAGGGTCTCATGCAGCTAACACCACTGAACCTGAACTCATCCCACACAGCAGTAAATCAATGTGACCCAGAGCCTTCGCCCATAAATCAGACACATACACGCCTGCTATAGTAATATGACGAAGGTATTCCATACATCAGGGTAGCGGTGTCTGTGAAGCCATTTCTCCAAGTGCTCCTTCTGTAACGCCGCCTGTCCCATCATTCTTCACTTCGGCCGACTCTGTGACGGCTGATGGCTGATGGGTAAAACGCCCTCTTTACGGAGTGTGTACGGTGCAGCGCAGACGCAGAAATATCAAACGTGTGTCGTGGCATTTTACTGCGGTAAAGTAAAGCCTCATAACTCGTCAGACTTTCCATCAGGGGTGCCGGGGAGAGGATCTTTACAGTTACTCGCCCTCACTTTCACACTTAGAGGCAATTTAGAATCGCTAAAGACTAAATGCACAGCGCTGAACCGCCTGGTAGGTTTGTACTTTGGGAGGGAGCGCCCTGAGAGAAAGCAGCTGGAGGGAGAACATGCAATAACATGCAACATGCAACAATCAGAATAACAGTTGGTCACATCCACTACACCAGACAGAACAGATTGATCCAGCTACAGGACGTCATTCGTACCCTACTCTATCCAGCTGGATGACAACTTCTCATGTTAATGCACATTATTGCACCTTATTAATCCTTCCTGAGCTACTGTGACCAAGCAATTTCCCTTGTGGATGAATAAACTCTGTCTAAGTCTAATCAGACTAAAAATACATCAAAAGGAGTTGTCGATCAGATTGCCAAAGGGTCACAAAATCCTTCTCCGTCCGGTACGTAGAATAGATTAGCTCCTAATAATCATGTAAACCGGGCGTGTCTGAACTACTTTTTAACTTCATTTCATTGAGCTGCTGCTGTAAAAACTGCGGAAAACAACCGAAACACCTTGAGTACACTCAGGTGAGTTTAACCGACTGTCTGACCTATGCTTCAGGTTTGTTCAAGCTTAACACTCTGACCTTTCTCTGCACTTTTGGTAAAGTGTAAAAACAGCCATCTCACTCGCGTTCAAAAAGTAGTTATTTCTTAAAGGAACTGTACGAACAGTTCACTCCTGGTTTATCTGCTGACAGAAGGCTACTGTACGTCTTTGTTTAGCGTGCACCCATTAAGGTCAGCATTATCATGCGTTGGCATTTGCAGCCGTTTAAAACGGGCCGTCGTGCCGCTTCCACCCAAACAGCTTAGCGCTTTTCACGCCATCTCGTAAACGCGACACCGGAGGAAACGCTCCATCTTGATGAACTGTGACCCTGACATTTTACCGCCTTTCACAGGTTCATGTAGACCCGCGTGTACGCACAGCGGGAGAGGAGACACGTTAAGAGGAGGCATTAATCAAAAAGAGCCAACGTTTAGTCTTCTCTAGCGAGCGCTCAGCGGCGGCGGCGGCATCTCATTTACTGTCAACACATTTGAACTCGCGAACCTGCCGTCTAATTATAGGACTGCAGAACGACAGGCGGAGGGAGCATTAGATCGCTGTGCCTGCTGTTTGAGGACGACTGCAATGTGTTTCAGGGGAAAATAAAAAATAAATGCATGTGTATGCGTGTCAGGTTTACTCCCATTTCCTGTGCTGCACTCAGTGGTGGCGGACTGTTGGCAGAAATGACAACCGGCTCTATCTTGCCCTGCAGGCTGCATGAGAACTCTCTCTTCAGTCTTTCTTTCTTTCTTCCTCTCACTTTTTCCAGTCCTTATTCTATCAGCGCTGCACCCCCTCTCCCTCTCTCTGTAACTCAATCTTTCTCTTTTTTGTATTTTCTCCCACTTTGCTCCATTTATCCGTCTGCATTTAACCACCAGAACTTTATCATCCCCCGTTACTCTCAGACCCATTATCGTCGGTTTACCCACAGTAGCACCGTGTCATTCGGGGACAGGGCTAAATTTTGCCTCCTCGCTGCTACGCTTGTAATCTCTGATCTTGAAACGGAGCCAGAGTGTTGTTGGCTCCGTCGTAAAATAAACTCATCAGCCCCCGACACAGAATGGATCTCATTAACTCTGATGAAATAATCAATTAACTGCTTTGCCAGAGTAATTCTTGGCATTTGGTCAAAAAAAAAAAAAGTAGTTGGTGAATGACAGCATGTGTGGAAAGGATAAAAAAATAATAAAAAAAAGGTTGACATTTGTCTACTGGGGAACTTATTTTGGGTTGCCAGGTTCAGTCCATTGTCTCCGGTGGACAGCGCGTTAGAGTTGGAGCAGCATCTGTGTCTGAAAATAACTGATTCTTTGTCAAAGGGACACATCCTGTGTTCATGAAAACATTAATTTAACTCTGACTGCCACAACAACAACAAAAAAATCTAATTCTGCCGTTTGTGCTTCTAACAATTATAAATTGAGCAAGAATGGATGAATTTGCTTTTGGATTAAGGACCAGTTCAGGGTCAATTTTTGCAGCTATGGTGCCATATTTGGTTCACACGGTTCAGTCCGTCTCAAACTGCAGACATGTAGGTAACAAGCAAGGAGGCAAGAGCTGCAGGAGTCCACATCATTAGGGACAGCAGCACCTAGGGACAGAGAGTTGGTTTTACATACAGGCAGGTTAAATATAATATTCTAGCAGAAGATCAGGGATGAAGTCAATGTGCATTTTTTTCTGTTTTTGTGTTCTTGCAAAAACATCATCAGTCACTGTCCAAGAACTATTTCAATTCAGCCCCAAATACCAGGATTTGTTCCTTCCCCTCCCGATGACATCCTGCGTCCTTTCACCCTCCCAGGGTGCAGAGTGGGTATGTCAGAGTGGAACTTGTCAAGTCCAAATGACCAAGTAGTTACTGATAAACTGCCCTGGATTCCACAGCACTACATCTGCAGACATGTAGGTAACGAGCACGGAGGCAAGAACAGGAGTCCACATCGTTAGGGACAACAAGACCTGACAGGGAGTTGGTTTTACACACAGACAGGTTCAAAATAATTGTGAAAATGGGAAACAGGTGTGTGAGGGGGCGGGGACTATCAGAAGGTAAGGGGTAATTCATCAGTTCTTCTTTTCTGTTCTTGTGTCTGTGAAACATCATCAGTCACCATCTGAGTACTATTCCAGTTCAAATCACAGTCCAAAAACTACACTGTAAAAGAAGTCAGTAAAATTTAGAAACCAAATTTCCCCTACTGCCTTAAAAATGTGATAAAAATTCATATCAACTGCTATTGTAAGTTGAGAGCACTAATGTTTTTTGTTTCTCATCTCGATGACTAAGTTTATATAAACTTCAAACATACTCCACTCACATCTTCCCCGAAAATTAAACATTTATTTTATTTAGGCCGTTTAGAGAGGAGAACATTAAAATTTGATCTACCAAAAACAGCCACTGTGGAATTCATTCCTGGTAGAGAAACGGTTTCTAAAATCCAGCCATCCATTACACTCATGGTGCCAAGTAATAGGTCTACATTAAAACATGAGGAAATGGAGGCAGCCAAGTACAACACTTCGTAGTTCAGACTTGAAATATATTGGCTTCCAATGATGTACCAAGTCCACACAGGACAACAACGACACATCTGCGTATCTGAACCATTTGGATAGATGCGTACTTTGAACCGGGACAGTACTTGGACAGAACAGACAGATGCACATATTGATAAATTCCCTGTGACAACTGCGATAACAAGAGGATCTGCTTGGGCTCAGATTCACTGATGCCTGACATACAAACATAACTGGGGAAAAAATAATAGTTTATAGTAATTTTGAGAAAACCAGTAAAAGGAAAAATTGCACCCCCACGTGGAGGATACATTGGTGGGAGAAGAGGTGGATGGAGCCAAGGCAGTGGGTGTGGACGAGGAGGTCTTCACTGAGGAGCATGTGACCTTAAGGAGTACGACTATTCCTCCAAGGACTACAATGAGCCAATACCAGAGACTGGAGAGACTGATGCCAATATGGGCCCCGTCCTGTCCACTGTGACACACGAGGGAGGCGTAAGTTGCTTATAAATATATGTTTCAACCAACCCTGACTCTTAGTCTTTGTCAAAATGTATTCAGTGTCAGTTTGCCATCTGTCACAGGCTGTTACAGAAAGACATTTTGTTATTACAATTATTATTATTTGACCTGATGTGGATCATTTTAACATAGTAGAAATAGGACATACCCAGCACTTTAACATTCGACCGTTGATAGCCATAAAAATGTATAATCAGTAAGAAATCTTTACAGTTTACAGCAGGCAAACTCAAGTCACAGAGAAATATATATCTGAACGCATTTCAAGACTTAGTCCACGTATCTGTTGGTTTTATTTTATATAGTGCATAATGAGCAAAAGCTGTTCTTGCTGGTGAAAGCCGCTGGGGATCCTAATCTAACAGTAACATGAACACATCGTGTCACAAACGCTGGCATTTGGAAATCTGAGAGTAAGACACTGCTTCATTTTTTTTTTTTTAATTCAGAAAAGAGAGAGAAAAAAGCAGATTTTCCTGATTTGCAGCTCTTTAACTCTTCAAATTCACTGACACCTGTTACACGACTATGGAGAAACATGCAGATCACCATCAAATCTCTTAAATTGGAAAGAGATATGTTTAATTGGCTTCATATCATTTTCTTGTTATATTCTTGTTATTTATAACATTTGGTACGAAAAACTATTATCAAGAATAATAACATATATTATGTAGGGGGGCAGTGTCCCCATTAAATTAGTAAAATTTATTAAATATGAAGCAAAAAAAATAAATAGAAATATGATGTTAATCATATATTTAGGGACGTTAAACACTGAATGGGGTCAAATTGACCCCAAACATAATAGGAGGAGGGTTAAGGGACATGCAAACCAGTCAACTTTCTTAAAGTCGTGCCACGAATCAGATGCATTAAGAGTCGCTGTAGCGTGGATGTGTGGTCAAAATAAAAGTGATAATAATCTAGAATCTAGACCAGGGGTCTTCAATGTTTTCCAGGCCAAGGACCCCCAAAACTGATAGAGAGATGGAGCAGCGACCCCCTATTTATGTATATGTGTATTTAAAGACATTTCAGTTTGGGGGATATAAAAAAATATCTGATCAACCAAAACTTTCGCGTCCCCTCTGCAGTACCTCTGCAGACCCCCTACGGGTCCGGGACACCCTGTTGAAGACCTCTGATCTAGACTCATGCAATCTGCGAAAATAAATAAATAAATAATTAAACCTCAGACAACTGTTCTTTATTAAAATCATCTTTTTTTTTTATTTTTGTCTTGCTTGCAGTACAGCACAGTATTGTCATTGTCTCCACTCGTAGCAGATGTGGATGAAGCAGACTGGTGGCCGCATCTTACCACATCTGTGTGTGTGTGTGTGTGTGTGTGTGTCTATATGTGTGTGTGTGAATCTGAAGGTGTGTGTGTGTGTGTGTGTTTGAGTGAAGCAGTGACAATAAAGTGCAGCACAACCAGCCATCATCCCACACGGTCAGTCGATACAGCAGTATTAATACAAGGCCTTGAGACATTGTTCAGAGGCGTACAGGCAAAAAACTGTGGATACGCTTCCAGTGCAGGCTAAAACTGGGCTCTCCAGGGCTTGGACAAGGCAAATGCTTCAAATATTTTTATTCTTGAAAATGGTTTTATCTTTGAACCAGAGGTTGGCCCAGAGGAAAGACCTCAGGCAGTGGTGTCTCCATGTTCTAGCCAGGGGGTGGGGTCATAGTCGCCGGGGGAGAGAAATAAATAAGTAAATAAATAAAGAGGAAATACTCACTGTCGTTTGAAAGTGACCAAAAGAAAGCCCTGGATCAGCCACTTTTGGCCGTAGTGGAAACCACACTAGCGAGCAGATTTAGCTCCGCCCCCTGACATGTCTTGTATTAGCTTTACCAGTTTTGTAAAATCAAGAAAGAAAAAACGGTGTGTTTGTGGTTGTAGAATTCTCTTTTTTTTTTTGTCTTTTTACAGCACAGCAGCTTGGCAGATACAACACACTATGTACGTATATCAAAGTCCTTATATATACCATACAGGTTGGTTGGCAGGGGTAGCTGTGCATGTTCTGTGTAGTGATACAGCTACTAAGAGATGCAAAAAGGAAAGCCTGTGCTGCTCGCTACATCGTGTTTACCTCACTGTACAACTACGGTATAAACTCACGGGTCCCCCGACGGACCCGAGGCGGGGTCGGCGAACGCGACCCCTGCACGAGTGAACGTTGTGGTAAAAGCTGCTGTATCCATAAAAGGTTTAATTAGTCGTTAATCTGTAGCCCCAACCAAAAAGAAAGGCCCCTCTGGGTACACAAACACACGCCACCACTGCTACAGTGACACGGTCGTAAGACACTCGCGCACCCCTCCAGGTTGTCACTTTGTTGATTAGCGTTAGCTACAGTCGATAGCTAATGGAGGCGGATGGTTGGTCTTAAGTGAGCAAAAACACAGTTACATACTGGTCTCTGTTTTTGCTGGGGGGTGGGGTGGGGTGGGGGGGTAGGGAGCTGAGCAGGGGGTTCGAGACGAGGAGAGACAGACAAACAGACGAAAAAGACATATTCATTGAGATAATACTGTAAATTTAGTAGACAAACTTATATAACATAGATCTTAGAGTCTTGAAATATACTATCATATATATTAAGATATTTTTTTTCTTCTGATGAAATAAATATATCCACAGATACTCTTCTTTTTTTTAAAAGAAAACAGACCAGCTTTACAACTGCTGACACGCACCAACACGATGGAAGGACATGAGGAAAAGAAGCGAGGGGGAAAGAAGGAAATATCGGTGGCACATTATTTTTATTTTTTTCCGAGGAAACGTCCAGACGTTGTGTTCACACCGCTAACAGCCGCCGCCGCCACGCTGCTGGCTAACAGCTCTGATGAACGGTAGGCCAGACGAGCCCGAGGATGACAAACTAAAGCTGCTTTGCGATGCGAATGCACAGAAACACTTCCTGCTTTTCCTGGTTTCACTGGCTGATTGTAATGAGCAAAGCACTGAACTGTCTCCAGCTTGGTTTAATACAGTCGCACGTAAATCTGTCATTTGAAATTTATCGATTTCCCTGTCGTCAGTGAATACGATGGTGTAATATGTGTTTTTAACACATAACATTTATATTTTTATTATAATAGAGATGAAATGAGAAACAATATCCCCAAATATCAAGATGCTAAACAACAATTTTATCTAATGCTACCAACTGCCACAAATATATTTATATTTATATATATATATGATATATATATCTAGATTTTTTTCTTAAAGAAAGTCAGACAAACTCTTCACAACAAGTTCATGTTAAAAATGTAAAATCTCTTCTTGTTTTCTGAAGTAATTTATGGCTCAGATGCAGTTCTAGGCAAACAGCATGAGCTGACCAGACTTATGGGATAGATGGCTCAGGCGTTTTTGTCAAACTGAAAAGCAGTTTTTGTGTGAGCGGTTCTTTTCCTGCCCCCCATATCGCTAAAATCCACCGGTGCCTCGCGTCATCACCTAATGCTAACGGTTAGAAGTCCGTCACTTCAGCCAAGTGCTTGACATCGGAGTGTAACTGCTGGTGTCAGCTCGGTCACGGATTAAAAAGCTATAGCTCTTGGTTGCACATTTACAAGGTGAGATAAAAATAAATATCACGGGAGGCGTTACTGTGTCTTTCATACGCCATCGCTCTGATTCGCAGCGCCTTCCTTCATGCTAGCATCCAGCCCAGGCACGATCTCTTTGACATCAAAACGGCACTCGCACTAAGATCTGATTTTGCACCGGTCGGTTCCCTGTGCGACCACACTGTCCCGACATTAAAATACTTCATGTTCATGCTTTCATGGCGGGAGCAATTAGCATAAGGCTGTAAGTATTTATTTCCCTGCACCTTTGGCTAACAATCTACGTAGCCCACACAACCTGCTTTTTTTTTTTTTTTTTACAAACGTTTGGTGCCAATCGAACCTCTCGGAAAACTGAAAGCTAACCGAAAGATCTAATTGTTAAACAAACTAGAGTTTACCTGCAACCTCAGAACTCCTTTTTTCACATCAGGCTGTACCGACCTTTGCTAACGATGCACGCTAACCACTGGTAATGCTACAGTTCCCATCTTCAAGTGTCTTAGTTGTTGTTGCAGCTCACTCGTTTGGCGGCTGACTATACATTCATTCGAAATACAGGGAGGGAACAGACACTGTCATTGTCGTAGCTAGGTAGTTGAGATAATGTTTCGTGTGCGCCCAAGCTTCAGGGGTGTGGCACAGTGCTCACGTTGTATTAGATTTAATACATGTCTTAATATACAGAACACCATCAACGACAACAACGACAACAAGAAGTAAAGGTTCTTCAAAGTATAAAGCCGGGACATGAACACGGGGGTGAATTATGTATTGCTCAGGAAATAGAACAAATGAATTGACTTGTTAAGGTTTCGCGTGGCCCTGCATGTGTCTGTATGCGAGCGTTTGTGTGCACTTTGATATATCTGTGTGTGTTTGTGTTTGTATTAGCATGTGCACGCACTCCGTGAGATAAAAGGAAAACGCAGCAGCTAACTGTGTGCAGATTGATGTCGAGCTCTACTTAGGTTTGGCACTCAGCTTGTCATTAAGCCAGTAGAATTATCAGTCACAGCTGACTTACCCTGTTGTCAAGAATACAAACGCGTAAAAGCACGGACACACGACATACTCACGACGAGGAGAGGAGCCGAGAGGGGAGGACATGTGAACAAAGGTGGAAATAGAGTAGAAAAATAGAAAGTGAAACAAAGGAAGGAAGAAATGGGGGAAAGAGGAAGTGAAAAGGGGGGAAAGATTAAAAAAATTAAAAAGATGGATACCAGAGAGGACGAGGTGGCTATCACCCTCCTGTCCCTCTAAACAAGAAGTTATTGATCAAACACAACAAAGGTGCCTCGGGGTGGGCGTCACAGTCCTGCAGGGGGTGTAAACAGTTTGTTTTGGATAAAGGAAAAACGGGGGTAAGCGATTGTTTAAGGGAAAAGAATAAGAACACTGTTCTGTGTTAAAGGCTTCTGAGAGCAGCAGGCATACAGTACTACAAAGTTCCTGAGCCCTCAGTAAGCGTTAAGAATCCTCTGAATACAAACTACTGCTCTGCTGCAACATCCAAAGCCCTTTACTTTCCATAGCAAAGGAGTCTCCTTCATGTTGTACCACTTGTGATGTCTGATTTGCGTCGAGTGTATTGGTTAACTCAGTTCAGAATGCAAGTTGTTGCTGTGGTTGGTGTCTTTCACATACTGAGAGGAATCGAAAGGAAGCAACACGAGACGCGCTCCTGCTTTCCTTTCACCTACCCTCATGGTTTAGTTTGGCTTTCTGGTTTGTTTGTTTGTTTGTTTGTTGTGCAGAACATTAAGAAAAGGGCTCAGCGCGTGTACTGAACTGACTTGGCTGTGCAGCCATGTTTGCTGCCGGGCAGATTCAAATCCAGAATCCAGGGCTTCCTTATGACTTGTGATACCTTGTTGAAGTTCAGACCTCGCTCTCCACACTGGAGAAATGGGCTGAGCCCCTTCGCGAGCAAAGGCTCTTGGCTTTGAGGGGTAAATGAGGGGATTGAGGAAACCTCTGGGGTTGGGGTACAGAGCGCAATCTCTGGTACTGCAGTTTGGCACTTGCCGAAGCCATGGAGGACGACTGTGGTGCCCCCGGGGCGGACACTACGGAGGGAGACGATACAGAAGAGGAGGAAGTTGGGGGAGCATGGATTGAGTGAGACGATGACGGGGGAGCCGGAAGGGCAGGGAGTGGGGGCGGTAAGTTGGGTACAAAGGTTGGAGGTGGGGATGGCTGTCTTCCTCGATCTCGATCCCTGTCTGTCCTCTGTGTCCGCTGCTGTATACTGAGGTTTGACTGACTCCCAGACTTGGATGGATTCTGCGAGCGATCGGGTTTGGATGAGGATGAGGAGTCGTGTTTGGGCTTTGAGGGACCACCAAAACTCTGGCAGTGGTGATACAGCTCTTCCTGGCTCCGCGAAGTGATGCGGGCCCATTTGGAGGAACGGGAGTGCGGGTGGTGCCGGGGGGAGTGACAGGAGGAACATGCTGCGTTTGCTCTTCCTTTGTCCTTGGACTTGCGTTTGCTCTTTTTCTCTTCCTGTATGTGGAGCTTGTCCACGGACCAGTAACGTCGGGGAGGTGGAGGCGTGAGAGGCGGCTGGGGCCAATGTGATCCAGATCCCCACCCTCTCTCTCTTCCATCTCCACCTCCTCCTCCACCTGCACCGGACCCCCACCCGCTCTCTGCCGTTCCCCACCTCTCTCCTCGCTCCAGAAACAGGTCGTCTCTACTGTTGATGCTGCCCGCTTTATCCCTGGACGGATAGGTACTGAAAAACCAACCTCCCCCTCCAATCCCCCCCACTGCCCTTCCTTCGTGATCCTCCCAGTACCGCTCAAACTTGCCAAACTCTCCTGAAGAACCGTCATCATCAGAATATATCCCGACTACCTTATCACGTTCACGCTCCTCATCAGACATTGTCCTTCCTCCCCGCCTTTTCCCGTGCTCCGCTTTCCTCCTCTCCTGTTCCGATTCTTCTTCGTCGTCCTCTACCTCGGACTCCCACTCGTGGAAGGACAAACCCTCCTTGGAGTGCATCTCCCCTCTTTCGGTCTGTCCCAGCAATGGCCTCCTCTCTCCGTCCATTCCTACGGCTTCCCTGTCGGAGCTTTTACTCTTCCTCCTTTTAGAGGAGACAGGCAACAAGGGCAGGAAGGCAGATGGAATGGCATCAGAGGATGGGTTGCCCCCTCCCCAGAACTTAACAGATGTAGAAGGCTTAATGCCAGAGCTGTGATAGTGCTTGCTGTTCCTTCGTCTGTCGTGTCTCTCCTTTACTCTGCTGTCTTCTCCGTCATCCCTCTCTTTTTCTCCTCTTTCCTTCCTCTCTTCATCACCTGGGATGTTCCATCCATAGCTTCTGATTGAGCTCTCACTCTTTTTCCGATAGGACTCTCGTCTCAGGCGCGGGTATGATGGGTAATCAGGTGTCCCTGATTTGAGGGGCTCTCTTTTCTCAGGATCGCCTCCTTCCTGCTCTGACCTCTTCCGCTCCCTCTTCTTCACCTTATCGTCCTTCTTCCTCTTCTTCTTTGCCTTGCGCCGCTTTCGCTCTCTTTCTCTCTCCCTCTCCTCCCGCTTTTTCTTCTTCCGGCCCTTCTTCCTCCTCTTCCTCTCGCGCTCCCTCTCTTTGTTGTGTCTCTTCTCCTCCTTACCCACTCCTCCGTCTCCTCGGCTCGTTGTCCCTCCCCTGCCTCGCTCTCTGTCGCCCCACGATGCCCACCACTCCTGTAGCTGGGCCAGCTGGCTGCCTGTCCTCTCCCTGCCATAATCTCTCTGTGGACGCGGTTTGCGTGGCGGGATCGGCGGAGGCGGCGGGCTGCACGGCAGTGAGCGCGATGACATGCGTCGTGAGCGAATCTTCCTCCGTGATCCCAGGAGTAGGCTGGACTCCTCCGTTAGAAGATCTGAGTCATAGTCGTCATCCACCGTAAAATCCCGGTCACCCGCTCGATACCGGAAACTCAGTGAGGAGTTGTAGGAGCTGTCGCTGGAGCAAGAGGACTGGGAGTTTGACCGAGAGAGCGACACAGACGACGACGAGGAGGATGAGGAGGATGTGGAGGAAGAGGAAGAAGACGAGGCACTGGAGCAAGTAGAGTAGAAACGGCATGGGGAGGAGGGAGTGGTAGGGGTGTGCGTTGGAGAGGACAGGGGGACAGGAAGTGGAGGAGGTGGAGGGGGACGACGTCCTCTCCTTCCACCTCCTTCGCCTGCTCCATACCTCCCACCTCCTCGCCTGCCCAGAGGAAGTATATTCTCGTACAGGGGACCTCCTGAGCCCTTTCTCCTTGCCTGAGCTAGGCTTCCTCGTCGCCAGAACGGAGGCCTTCGTGGGGATGATGGGATAGGTGGAGGAGGCTTGGGGATTAAGTGCGCTGGGCCTTGCAGGGGGCCTTGCAGGGGGCCTTGCAGGGGGCCTTTCGGAGGCGGCCGTGGCATCCCTGAGGCTTTGGAGCCTCGAGGATTGGCTTTGGGAGTCTGTTGGGGGCCTCCAGGCTGTTGGTCCGAGTTAGCTCCTAGCCCCTCTGGATCTATTGGACCATAATAGCGCTTATATTCATCTAGCCCTGTGTCACCTCCTCCCCCTGCTCCGCCTGCAACTCCTCCTTGCAGGCTCCAATGCTGCCCAAAGTTCTGCTGGTACTGCTGCTGGGCCTGTAGTTCAGTAATCCCTCCAGCTATCCCCCCAACACCTACTCCTCCACTACTGCCTGCACTGATGACTTTCTCTGGCTTGGGCCTATTCCAGCGATCAACCACAGCCAGTCTGCGGTCGTGGCGAGGCAAGAAGGAGGAGCAAGGCATGGGGCCTTCCAGTAAGGGGCTGTTTGATGGACCCAAAGCCATCGCTGAATGTCCTGTAGTCGGCGGCGATCCCGGTAGCATGGTGGTATAGGTCGGCCCCGTTTGCTGTTGGTGGTGCTTCTGCTGCTGCTGCTGCTGCTGAACCATGGCGATGGCAGTCGTGTTGTTGACCGTGGCTGTGACGAGGTGCTGCTGGGCTGCGGTAGGCATGGTGGCCACGGTGTGGTACTGGGGCAAAGAGCTCCCTCCTGGCGCTGTCTCATCTTCAAACTGGCAGCAACTGTACATCCCCTAGGAGGAGAGATAACACAGAGTTTGTAATTAGACCAGCGGGCTCCAACTATGATAAGGAGGAACTGTTGCACTCGCATGTGTTAGGCACAGAAATACAGAAAAGGTTGACATCCCAGATTCTGAAAAGGAAATCAATACAGCAGCCTCGATCTGATTTCTACACCAACCATTTGAAACATATCTTTAGAAGACTGTGTACGATTATCAACAAAAACTCAGATGTTTTGAAAGTTTCAGATCTATTTTTGGTGTGTTCTAGTGCCTTTATTGGGTAGATCAGTAGAGAGAGACAGGAACTCATGGGTCATAGAGAGGAAAGGAAACGGCACAAGTGCAATGTAGCCTCCTCAGCTTGTGGAGCACCCCTTCAATCAGGCAAACGAAACAAGCACCCAAGCATCCAAAAGTTGTAATGATTCCAATGAAAAGCTGTACAAGGTGCAACACACAAATGAGGAAGTGATTTATTAGCACAACCAGGGAAAACAAAACAAACCTGTGGAGAAAGGCTTTACATTGCAAATCATTATTCAGTGCATTGCAGAAAAACAGACCGCATCACTCTGGTATCGGCGTGTCTGAAAAGAAAAGATTCCTTTCTGAAGAACAAATCGATATTCTCTCAAGACGCTGGGAAATCGCTGTAGGTGATTTACCTCAACTTGTGCCACAGCATCTCCCACAGAGGCAGACAGTCTGAGAGTACTGACCATTAAATATTAAGGATAGTTTTCGGGAAAAACCTTGGGCTGAGTTTACCGTGGCTCTTGGAGTGCCAATTTTCACACCATCAAACCAAACAAAGCAACTGCAAACAAAGTGTCAGAACAGGACTGCATCTTCACCGAAGGCGCTGTGAGAAACAATTGTACAGAGTGGTGTGTGCAAGGAGTTTACAGAGTCCGAACAAAGGGGGAGAGCAAAAGCAACAAAACCCTATCTTCTAATGGTGTAAACAGAACGAAGCGTGAGTGAGGCTGCGCTTTAAGGGAAAATGTACTCATATTGTGTCCTCGTTTTTTTAATTCCAGTGCATTTAATAAAGATTAAAAACTTTATTTTCTGAGCTAAAGTAGATTTCAGTGGCAGCAAAACAAGTTCCAGCTCCTAGAACTTAGATGTCTTGCATAACAATTCCCTGATCGCTTTAAGGTACACTCTAACCTAATTTTTTAAGGCAACTGAACACTTTAGAAATATGAACCTCACACTCAGCTGTTTGATTTTTACTTGTTTTTTTGTTTTAAATTAGTTATGATCTTAATGACAACAAATTTTTGCTCTAACATAAAAGGAGTTTGTATCGGTGTATTGTCCAATAAATACCAAGAAAGAGGAAACTATAAAATATAAAAAGCATATTCTAAAAGTCTGGTTTTAAATTGTGCATAGACAGACTTTCTCCTTCACATGGACGTACACAGTGCTGCTTCTTCCCCTCAAAATATTCAACATTTCTGCATAAAAATGACTGAAAACATCAGCAGATTTTCATGTAAACGAGAAACCAGTCAAACAAACTAAACCGAAAAGTTAAGCTAAATGTTGCAGAAGGACCTGAAGCAAGCAGTTCATGTGAGGAAACCAACATCTCAGAACTGAAGTGGTTCTGTTCTTGAGGAATGGGCTAAAATTCGTCCAAGCTGCTGTAGACCACTGATCAGCAGTTAACAGAAACATTTATTTGCGGGTAACTGCTGCACAAGGACGTCACAGCAGATACTGAGAACAAACAATGGTTCACTGACTTTAGCACCTCACAGATATGTACAAATTAAAGAGTTCCTTAAATAAATAAACACAAAAACAGAATATTTCTACCAGGAGAGCTGATGTTTTGAGTCATTTTTATGCAGAAACCTTAGAAAACTCTGAGGGGTGAAAATACTTTTTAAGTGGTACTGTATATTCTGTGGTAATTTCTTGTAAGTGGCTCTCACTAACATATATTAGGACAGAAATGTCTTGCTGGGTATAAATAAGTTTGACGTCTCTTGGTTTTAATGAACTGCTCCAGCCTGCGGATAAAACTTTAACTCACCAGCCCGGGCTTCTTTCCACCTCAGCAGCAACGCTCACACACACAAAGTTTGAAATGAATGAAACATGAAATGAAAGAATCAGAAATGTGCATGTCAATGACGAGTGCTTCATGACATCTTTTACTATCATTAATTATAAAACTGTGTCAGATGAGCAGCTCTGTCTCCACCGTGTCTGGCTGCTCCTCCTCCAGTAGCCTTTGTGTATTTACACCTCGCTGGGACTCAATTAACAGCGCTGAGGAGATGTAAATCACAAAAACTATTATTCCTCATATGTGAACATGATTTATATGATCCCACTGTATCTGTCACATCTTAATAATGAACCGTGTTGGGCTCTTGTAAATCTCTGCCCGCCCCCCACCAACCCACGGGACACCGTTTTGATGGAGAGACTGTAATAATGGCCCTTCCGGACGTATGAATCAGCAGCCCCAGCGGCAGAAGCGCTATCACAGTCCCAGGAGCACGGGATGCAGCGCACTGTGAAATTGAAACTCGGGTGAGTCACTGATTGGGTTAAAGCAAGTCACGCAGTTCCAGCTGCAGAGACTTTTAAAGCAAGCACAGCACAATGCTCGGGAGATAAGAAGCTAACCAGTCTTGTGGGGTGTCCTTTGCATGGAACTGATGTTTTTATTCTCAGAGTATTCTCTACGGATCAGAGTTCTGGCGAAATTGGAACAAAGAATATCTGCACGGAGATCAGAGACCGCAAAGGACAAAATGGATTTTGGCCCAGACGGTCAATATGAAGTCACACTTTGGACTGAGAAGGGTTCAAGATTTAATAAAACATTAATATCTTTTTTTCCATTCATTATTTTATCGAAGTTATTATTGTTAGACTTGTAAGAAGCTGTCATATTTTTCTTTTCCCTGAAGTACAGTAACACTTAGCAAAGAATCTGTGAACGATGTTCCAACAGGTGAGTCAGGAAGGACATTTTTCAACAACTGGACCTTGTTTCAGCTTGTTTTTTTTTTCTGGATGATGGGAGAGTCTGACCACTGCACAAAGCCTCTCTTCTTACCCTGATGCCCCCATCACTCTGGAACAGGGTAAATCTGGACTCATCAGACCACGTGACCTTCTTCCATTGCTCCAGAGTCCAATCTTTATGCTCCCGAGCAAATTGAAGCCTTTTATTCTGGTTAGCCTCACTGATTAGTGGTTTTTTTTTAAGGCTACTTAGCTGTTCAGTCCAGACATATGGATTTTCACATTACTACGTAAATGTATGCAATCATTCAGAATCTGAAATGTTGCTGTTAACAGTAAGACGTTGACAGACTGTGTAGTTTAAGCTTATTTTTTACAGATGAGCGTTCTTCATGATCTTAGAGTTCTAGTCTGACTTTCTAAGTGCAGAGGTAAGGATTTTGTTTTTCTGCAGGTTGAAAGTCTTGACTTTATTATTCCACTCATACACTGGAAGCATAATTTCAAAAGTAAGAACCGTAATGTTCTCTTCTTTTTTATAGTGCAATTACAGCGCTGCTCTGCTCTGCTCTGCATAAATTAACCATTTTCTCTGCACTGCATTGTCTTGCTGGATCTTCTGAGGCCGCTCCAACAAGGTGGTGTCACCCTTAGAGCCGGTAGTACCTTTCACACCAGCGCCTGACTAATAAGAATATCTCTGCAGTGCTCCGTGAAGCCTGTTTCCCACTTCAACAGTCTCTCCTCCCCTCCACCTCACGTCTGCCCTCCCTTGTTCTTTCAGTCTCTACGGTTTCTTTCCCTTCTTTACCTCCGTCTGGCCTCCTCCCCCTTCGCTTGCTCTCCTCCACTACCTCGGCCAGTTCTGCTCTCTTCTTATCTCAGCGTCCCCCTTATTACCTTGCTCCTTCTCCTCACTTTCTTTCTCCAGTAACACCCCCTCCTCCTCATGCCTCCTCTGCTCTTCCAGTCAGTTCACGTCCTTTTTCTTTCCTGCAATACTTTCATCCTCTTTCCTTTGTCTTCTCGTCTGCACTAAATATTTCCATGACCCCGAGCTGAACTTACAGGAACAGGATTGGCAATAAAAGAAAATAGCTGTGCAACAACTAAGTGATCGCTGTGCCCTGGACCCTTTGGCACGATGCCGCAGATGTATACCACCGCTGTTCCTCTTTCTGGCTCGAGCCTCCCTTTGTCCCTCCTGGAACAAGTCCCGATAGTGAGTGACACCTTCTTCTTCCGTGCAGCCCACATTTTGATTGTGTTTTCAGACACATTCTTGTGTGGCATAGTTTGACTGAAGTGAATATCACCCTCAAACGTCTCTACACCTTCTTCAGAACATCTGCACCTGCACACATCGGTTACCGGTTCCTCTCAAGAGCTGTTTTGTGAATCTGCAGCTTGTTTCACTGATTAGTTTTTCCTGCTCAGGTTGAGGCTGTTCAAATCAGCGAGAGCAGCTGCTTAAGTGTGTCTGAAATAAAAAATTTAAGCCTCTCATGAGTTTACTTTCTCTGGTTTTCTTAGTCAGTTCTGCTTTTACACCTCAGGGGGTGTAATATCACCTGTCTAAGGGATGACCCCGATGAAGGCCACTACACTGCCTGGCCAAAATAAAAGTCTCCATCTGGATTTAACTAAGCAAACAGGTAGGAGCCTCCTGTTGGATAATTACTGCATGGGTGATTATCTTTCAGCTGGAAACAAGTCATTTAACCCCAACTGATGCAATGAGTAGCTTCTCATTTCTTAAACAACCATGTCTAAAGACACATCCTGTGGTCGTGGAGAAGATGTTAGTCTGTTTGAGAAGGGTCAAATCATTGGCATGCATCAAGCAGAGAAAACATCTAAGGAGATTGTAGAAACTACTAAAACTGGGTTAAGAACTGTCCAACGCATTATTAAAAACTGGAAGGATAGTGGAGAACCATCAGGGTAAGAAGAGAGGCAGATGAAGTGATGCACCCATCATGCCTAGTGTCTACTGTACAAGCCTGTGGGGGCAGTGCTATGATCTGGGGTTGCTGCAGTTGCTCAGGTCTAGGTTCAGCAACATTATGTTGTCCAAAGAATGAGGTCAGCTGACGACCTGAATATACTGAATGACCAGGTTATTCCATCAATGGATCATATTCCAAGATGACAATGCCAGGATTCATGGGGCTCAGATTGTGAAAGAGTGGTTCAGGGAGCATGGGACATCATTGTCACACATGGATTGGCCACCACAGAGTCCAGACCTTAACCCCATTGAGAATCTTTGGGATGTGCTGGAGAAGGCTTTGTGCTGTGGTCAGACTCTCCCATCATCAATACAAGATCTTGGTGAAAAATGAATGCAACAAATGCTTATCCAAACAATCCAGGTCCAACAAAATATTTTTTTGGCCCGGCAGTGTAGAATGAGAAGAAATTCAGTTTTCTTTTTTTACTTTTTCCATTTGGGATTGTTGAGGAAAATCACTCCATTATTCCACTACTACAGAGTTTGCAGTAGTCTGTGTCTGGGGAGGTAAGCCAACCTAGAACATTGGCAATGCATTCATACAGATCGACTAAGGGAGGGGGTTATGGAGGTGGTGCTGTGAACAAAGGATGGGGTATGGATTTATATGTAAATGGAAAGGTCTTGCAGAGTCTCCACCAGAAAGTTACTACAGTTGAGCAAGTGAGAACGACCCTACCAAAATACTGTATACGCTGGTGCATCCTGAACTTCAATGTTTGGGTTTTTCTTGCACATCTACGAGGCTTAATGTGGTGAGTAGCATTTGTGAGTATGGCATCTAAAGTAAACTTAAGGAAACCTATTATTATCGGTGCTGGCTGGTTGTGTCTTACCCTGCTGAGAGCCAGGAGGAAGTCCATCCCACCAGATTTCTTAACGCAGTGCCGCAGCTTCCAGTACACCAGATGCTCCCAGGCAAAGACCAGGAGGCTGAGGCCCATGGCCACCAGCAGCATGTAGAAAACCCCCGCCATGTTGTCAATGTCCAGCTTACTGCTCATCACCTGGAAGAAAGGCAAAGTGAGGAAAGGTTATGGGAGGTTAAAAAACAAAAATTAAACAAAAACAAGGAAAAAGATGTAAAGGAAAACACGATTATAGGAACAGAAATGAGACAGGAAAGTGTATTTATTACTAACGAGGGGCAATTTGTCTCCCAGACAGCGGATAATAAAAAGCTAATTACAGCCAACAGTGCAGAGGAGAATCCTTTTCCTGTCATCAGATGTAAGGACACCCATCTGTGATATTTTAGAGCCAAAGCACTCACGACACTAACGATGCAAAGGCCAAAACATGTCAGTCAGAGCAAAGCATCTATTTGGCGTCGAACAAAGAGGTTTTTCAGGCCGTTTAATTTATTCATCGCTCTCATCTCCAGCCAGGCAGCATTCCACTCCGGATTCAGTTACCATTAATGCTTTATAGCAAAGGTTCCTGTGGGGGCAACATGTCTGTCGTTTGTTTTCCCTGGCTAAATCGTCTAACAGTGTCATATTTATTATTTAAGTGGAAGCTGGATAAAAGATTAGACTACCGAGATGAATGAGGGACGGAAAAAAGTTCTTCATGCACTCAGTTACGAAAGATAACGGGAGTATCAGCGGCAGCAGGATCAGCACAACGGCAACTTAACATCAGGTTGGGCTGAATGTAAAATCAGTCCAGAGGGAAATGTGTGCGTGAGGTGTAAATATGTCGTACCTCGATCTTATCATTGTGGCAGATACCTGACAACCAGAGGCGCTCCAACATGTCAATCTCATCTGGAAGAGAGAAGAAGAAGAAGGAGGTGGTTATAAAGAAGAGAAGCCAAGAGGCAGGAAGGTCGATCTCAGGTAGAGAGAAGGAAGAGGCAATGGAGTTAAAAGCAGTAAGGAAGAAAATAATAGAGGATTTACTGCGCCTTTGTTATGAGAGCGAGGTGTTTGATCCACGAGGGAGAAGAAAGAGGCAAGAGGAGGAAAAACTGGAGAGGGGAGATGACGAGGAGTGTTACAACAAAAAAGGAGACGAAGAGATGATGAAACACAAGCGTGGTGACGAGAAATGAGAAGAGAGACTGAAACCTTGTTGGTTATAGCGTTTAAAAAGGAAAGAAAACAACATTAATGCAAACCAAGAGGAAACGGAGTTAAAAGGAAATTTTAAACCTGTGGCACCATTGTAAAATGAAAGTGATATGCTACTGTTGATACTACAAGCATTTAATAAAGCCCACTCACTGGTCCACTGCACAGATATGCAAAGAGCAAATGTCATTTTGGAGCTTTAAAGGGGAACTACTGTTTTTTTTTTTTTTACAACCTGGACCTTATTTCTCACCCATATAACTTTGGTGTCATTTGGAGTCATTTGGACGATATGTAGTTTTGCATATATCCATATAGTGGGAGTGACTGGGGCACCGAAACACAGCCTCTAAATAACGCATTATCTGCCTCAAAACTCGTTCATTTCACCAATATTTTCTTATGAAACGCTAGTGCTATTACCCGTTGAGTCCGGAGTTACCTGTTATCATCATCCGGGGTCTGTAGATTGATCTACTAACCTCTGACCTGGATGATGTCATCTCTGAGTCCCGCACGCACCAGTTTTTTGCGGCATAGCTGAATATTTTTTTCCGATTCTGAGGTTGTGGACGACGATTTTGTTTATGATGGTCGTCCTTACCGTTTTGAGTCAAATGAGTACAAATATTGGTGAAATGAACAAGTTTTACGGCAGATACTGCGTTATTTAGTGGCTGCGTTTCGGTGCCCCATTCACTCCCACTATATGGATATACACAGATCTAAATATTATCCGAACGACTCCAAATGACACCAAAATTATATGGGTGAGTAAACGATCGTATTTTATGCCAGAAATAAGGTTCAGGTTGTAAAAAAACGGTAACTCCCCTTTAAGGAATCAAGAAATAGACGCAAATGTACCAAGAGAACGATTTTAAAACTATTCGCAGCTAAAGTTCATTAATTCATTCATTTTCTGTAACTGCTTGTCCTCTGGTGGAGGCAAAAGGCAGTAGGGTAAACCCTGGACAGATCATGCAACATGCAAACTCCACGCAGGAAGGCCCCAGTCGGCTGATGGATTCGAACCCAGAACCTTCTTGCCTGCTGTGAGGCATCAGAGGATTGGAAGAGAGAGAAGCCCTTTGAAGCAGGCCCAGAGTCTGAGGTGGGGACCCTGAGGGCAGAGTGATGAAACAAGGGCGGGGCTCAAACTGCCAGAAACATGCATGCACATGGGGTGAGACGCTCCGAGCCGCACCGTAACGGGACTCTCTCAGCGTTGGCCATTAATCAAACAGAATGAAGCAGCGGGGAAAGACATCACGCTTCCCCTTCTGCAGATGGATCCGGATGAGCGGCCTGCAGAGAACTTCTCAAACACCGTGGTGAAAACCCGCTCTCTCAGAGTCCGTCGCCGTGCACACTCTGAAGGAGTCAAAGGAGGCGCCAATCCTCAGCGCTCACAGTTACAATACTAATTGACCCCTGGGTTAATTAAGGCTGTCTGGAAGCCCCTCCATAAAGCCCCGCCGCGTGGATTAGACCACCACGACTCAGCCGTGTTGACTGAAACGTCAGATCTGCTCAGACAAAACATAAATCTCACTCCAACATGTATCGCTGTGTACCACATTTCACTTCCCCCGGTCGCCGTGCGGGAATCCAAACGTTCCTGACAGCTGAATTAAACCGGGCTCAACTCCATCGACCCTTTACTCATCTCACCAACCCCCCTTCTCCGAGCAGATCCTGACAATAGTCGCTAATGTGCATGTTCATTCTGTGTGCCGCCCGCTCCCATAATCTAATTCATCGAGTTTCAATGAGCGCTCGGCGGATTTCTCTCCCCCCTACCCTCCACCCGTCCGGCTCTCCGCCTCCCTCTCCCTTTATCTCCCCGCAAATACGTTAATCACGGCAGTCAGCGGCGCGCAAAGCTGCTCTTTGGGAGAAATCTTCCGCACAAAGAGCTGACAGACGAGGCTGGAGTTTCATCTGTATCCCCTCTCACCTGCTCTGAAGGGAGGAAATGCCACGGAGTGATGGAAGGGAACGGGCTGAACAAATGAAAGGAGCGGGCATGCAAACACAGAGGGGAGGAAAAGCCAATTCACGTCCCATTCTGCTGATATTTGACAATCTTGTTGTGATTAGGGAACGATTCCATTCAGTTAAATTCACTTCTATTCTGACCCAGTCAATGTGCCTGTACCCGTATGACGGCTTTACACTGGTCTGCAGCGAGGATTTAAGGCCCCTCAGTCTTTAATCCTCTCTGTGGCATTATAAATATATATATATATATAAAGAAAAAACGCCTTTATCCAATCTGTGCAGAAAAAAGCATTAAGGAAGGAGCATTATGACCTGGGGCAGGTTATATATCATTTCACCTGCATTACCCCCAAAAGCAGAAGACAAACTGCCAAGTGCCAGGACAGCTTCTGTTCTCCGTCTGAACTTCCTTTGCCTTTGTGCTCGGTGGCCGTAGTGCAAGAACTGTCCTGACGCGTCAATCCGAGCAGCAAATACATGATCGTTCTGAAGACAGGCCTTAGAACTGTGTGACAGTAAAAAGGGGGAATATCCTCATGTGTTGACAGGCTTCACCCAACGACGGCAGATTCTGAGACCTGACATGGTGTACGGACCAAAACGGGAACAATGGGCACGTGGGATTTTGACATGAGTCAGATTGTCCTCGCCTCGCTCTCACAGCGATGACTCAATCAGCAACGGTGTGAAAAAGAAAAGGGAAAAAAAAGCCTCTCAGGAGGAAGGTCGTGGTCAGTGGTTGGGCTTCAAACCGGTGACTCACATCCCAGACCTAAACTTTTAACAGCTTTTAACCACGGCTGAATTCCTTTCCTGTTAGGGAAGGGAAGGAAGCACTAATATACACTATATTACCAAAAGTATTCGCTCACCCATTCAAATGATCAGAATCAGGTGTTCTAATCACTTGGCCTGGCCCCAGGTGTATAAATTCAAGCACTCAGGCATGCAGACTGTGAAACAAGACATTTGTGAAAGAATGGGCCGCTCTCAGGAGCTCAGTGAATTCCAGCGTGGAACTGTCATAGGATGCCACTTGTGCAACAAATCCAGTCGTGAAATTTCCTCGCTCCTAAATATTCCACAGTCAACTGTCAGCTCTATTATAACAAAATGGAAGCGTTTGGGAAAAACAGCAACTCAGCCACGAAGTGGTAGGCCACGTAAAGTGACGGAGAGGGGTCAGCGGATGCTGAAGCGCATAGTGCAAAGAGGTCGCCGACTTTCTGCACAGTCAATTGCTACAGAGCTACAAACTTCATGTGACCTTCAGATTAGCCCAAGTACAGTACGCAGAGAGCTTCATGGAATGGGTTTCCATGGCCGAGCAGCTGCAGCCAAGCCACACATCACCAAGTGCAATGCAAGGCGTCGGATGCAATGGTGTAAAGCACGCCGCCACTGGCCTCTAGAGCAGTGGAGACGCGTTCTCTGGAGTGATGAATCACGCTTTTCCATCTGGCAATCTGATGGACGAGTCTGGGTTTGGAGGTTGCCAGGAGAACGGTACATTTCAGATTGCATTGTGCCAACTGTGAAATTTGGTGGAGGAGGAATTATGGTATGGGGTTGTTTTTCAGGAGCTGGGCTTGGCCCCTTAGTTCCAGTGAAAGGAACATTGAATGCTTCAGGATACCAAAACATTTTGGACAATTCCATGCTCCCAACCTTGTGGGAACAGTTTGGAGCGGGCCCCTTCCTCTTCCAACATGACTGTGCACCAGTGCACAAAGCAAGGTCCATAAAGACGTGGATGACAGAGTCTGGTGACGATGAACTTGACTGGCCTGCACAGAGTCCTGACCTGAACCCGATAGAACACCTTTGGGATGAATTAGAGCGGAGACTGAGAGCCAGGCCTTCTCGACCAACATCAGTGTGTGACCTCACCAATGCGCTTTTGGAAGAATGGTCAAAAATTCCTATAAACACTCTCCTCAACCTTGTGGACAGTCTTCCCAGAAGAGTTGAAGCTGTAATAGCTGCAAAAGGTGGACCGACATCATATTGAATTCTATGAGTTAGGAATGGGATGGCACTTCAGTTCATAGAATGAGTAAAGGCAGGTGAGCGAATACTTTTGGTAATATAGTGTACACTCACTTGACAAAACATTAGGTACAATAGTAAAAAAAAGAATGCATTTTATATAACAGCATTGCTCTAAATCCTCCTTCGTGACTGCTCCAAAGTTCAGTTGTTGATGTTGAAACAGCGTCAGAAAGGTGGTGATTCAACTGGTTGGTCATTTCGGACAAAGTAGTTTGTTAAACTGGATTGAATCAAAGTGTTTGTTGTGTGGCGAGGAGATAGGACCTAAATCCTTACTAAATCTGCCACCGCCACACCTCTAATTTCAAGGAACAACTTGTGCATCTCAGTTTGGACACGATCAGGATTCAGACTACTGCCACCTGCTGGTTTGGAGACTCGTTTCCTCTCATAGAGAACGTACATGAGTGTTAAAATGCAACTTTTTGACCGAGCCTTTTCGTTGCCATTTTAATCCGTGTCGCTGCTAATGCTGGCATCCGCTGTTTTCCCATATATAACAGTGCTGAGCCTCAGTCTGAACCCTTACTTGCCCTACTGCCTCACAGGCTCTACAGGCTCCCCCCCCCCCCCAAGGGTGTGTCCAGTCAACTTTTACTTTTTGTGCTGTACATGAACGACTGTCAGAGCACAGACGATTCAAGGTTCATCGTAAAGTTTGCAGATGATTCGCTTGTTGTCAGGACCAGGAAAAAGGGCACGGCCCTGTCATGGACAATGTCATTGAATGCTGCAATAATTCATGATTACAACTCAACGTCAGTAAAACTAAAGATCGATTTTTGAAAATAAATCCACCTGCCCCAAAACTCAATTCCATTAATGGTACAGCTATGGAGACTGTAAGCCTGTACAAGTATTTGGACGCCATCTTGGATGACAAACTGACTTTTAAGGCCAACATGGACTATACCTGCAAAAAAGCCAACCAGAGACTGTTATTTTTGAGGAATTTTAATGATGACAGATGACTTTTAGAAATGTTTTATTTAACCTTTACTGAGTCAATCCTAACTTTTGCAGTGATCTGCTGGTATGGGAACCTTTAGCCTGCAGCAGCTTGACAATGTCTATCAAGCAAGAGCCATTCAGAGGGCAAAGGTCATCGCAGCCGACCCACATCACCCTCTGTGTGCTGAGTTTGGACTTTTGCTGTCTGGAAAGAGCTATGTCTTCCCTAAGGGGGCCAAACCAAACAGATATCTCAGATCATTTGTTGTCTCAGCGGTAGGGTTTCTAAATAAGCTTTAGGCATGTCCTTGCACTGTAGGCTACATATATGGTCATGATAACTCACCTGATGACATTTATCATTTATATCTATGTTCCTGTGTATTGTACTGTATTGTTTTATGCTATGAATGTTGCTGTCGACTGCTGCTGCAAATCAAATTGCCCAAATCTAATCTACTCATAGGGGTGCATCGTCAGCATAGAGGCGAAACAAAAGATCCTGAAGTCTTCGAGTGACATCTCAATTTCAGTTACATAATACTCATTTAAAGTTTTCCGTTCTAAGCAAGATACACATCTCCAAATATCAGAAACCTTTTCTAACTATAATATTAACTGCTCCAGTCTGGTGTGTTCAATTTTATATTTGATTCAGTCGTATACCTTCTGTGTCACTTCAGACAACGGTAATATTCAGCACATAAATAAGTAAAAGTAAACTCCTCTTGGAGAAATGTTGGAGATGTCGGGGTCGGAAGACAAGCAAATCATTTAAAGTTACTGTAGCGGCTTTTTTTTATTTATTTGTGAGTGACAGAAGAACATTAAGTGAGCTACAGCCGCACGGTTCCTCTATCTCAGAAAGAAATTGCTTTGTGAAAACATCAACCTGTAAAGGTAATGATTGGAGGAAGCAGCCCCAGAGACGGAGGAGGTTTCTGAGGGTGAGAGAGGAGGAGACGTGAACTGGGAGGTGGAGGGGTGGGGGTGGGGGGTCTCTTAGGAGACGTGTTCCTAAAAATATATTAATCTTTTCCAGTCCAGGGTACTTGTTGCAAGACACTTGGAATTATGGCGGCGATCAAAACGTTCAACAAGCCAGCGCCGATTTTTAACTGCAGCCTTTATGACTCGCCGATCAGTCTTTATTCCTCCAGTGAAACCAGAGTGAGGGGACGGATGGAGGCTTCTGTTAAACAAACACATCAGACGAGTGAAGTGAACGAGTAAAAATATGTTGTTTTTTTTCATCCATTTTTAGATACTGTCCCCAAATAAGATGCATGAGATTTTGGTATCACTGCATCACTGTGTTATCGGATATTCATTCCTTCCTTCATTCATTCATTTATTTATCTTCTGTAACCGCTTGTCCTGTGAAGGGTCGCGGGGGGGGCTGGAGCTTATCCCAGCTGTCATTGCACAAATACACCAATAAATTATGTAAAATATGAATAAAATCGGGTAAAAATGTAGTAAGTAGTAAATTATTACATTAAGACTGCAGAGCAATAGGCAGTTTTAGGCTTCTGCGTCAATTTGACGCCGTAGCTATGGTGATAACCCAGATCCAGATGCCATAATCTGATGTGCACCTCCCCAGAAATGTAATTATGCAGACAACAAGAGCTGTGATTGGTCCGCGTAATAGTAGTGTGTTTCCTCTTTAGTATTTCCGGCTGCTTCTGCTTCTCTGCAATTTTCAAATTGATTGTTTTGGATCAATAAAGATGGAAGACATGGAGGAAAGGTGAACTGAGGAGGTTCAGAGATACAAACATTTGTACGACTCGTCTTTGGAGAAATTAGTTTGTGCCTTCAAGCTCCTGTATCTTCTGCAAGAGGGCAGGGGCTTTCTCTTAATCTACAGCTTTTGTTTCAATGTGGAAAAACAAACTAAATGTGAAAATGCAAACGCCGCTTAATCTGTTGGTGGCTTTATTCTCCATCTAAGAAATGAAAATCAACATCTGTGTCAAGACTTAAAGCAATTTACAAAAAAAAAGAAAGAACAAATCATTCCCCTGGTGTGCTGTGCTGCTATGTTTTGCTCCACCACCGGAGACAAAAGCCTTTAACATTACCGTTCTTTTGCGTGGGAGCTTTTCTTAACGGCTTCGCTCAGTCAGCATGAATCGGCGTGAGTGACGCGAAGGAGAGGAGCAGCGGAGGAGATGTTTGGATGCGCGCCGCCGTGGGATTACAGGTGCAACATCAGCAGTTACAAGAGTACACATCCCTGCATCTGGGTCCTTTTGAAGACAGTTTATTAGTGGGGACTCTACTGGAGCCGAGTGGGACTTGACACACCACTACCTCGGCTTCAAAAGGGTTTTATCATCAAAAGTATCTTTGTGACTTCTCGCTCTCTCTTTTTACAAATAAAGGGATTGAAAAAAATAAAAAACAGGATTCAACAGGTAACTGCTATGACAGATGATGGCTAAAGGAAGGTTTAATGAACAATGCGGCAAAACATTGAATTAAAAAAAGATGGATTTTAAATTATGCCTGTGCAAGTGGAGGAAAGACACAAATGAAATGAACATAAAAACCAAGTCTAGAGAATTATCTGTGTCATCTAATAAATTCTGCTCCTTCTCTGCAGCTGTTAACCAGACATCCCTGAACTTCAACACATCCTGCAACAATTTCACAGGAAAAAAAAAAAAGTGAAAAGGACACAAAGTGGAATGGAATTTAATTATCGTATCAGAAGCTACAGCCTCGGAAAGATGTTGCCGCGCTGATTTTGCTGATGCTGAAACAGGATCGCTTCACAGAGTAGTTGAAATCTTTTTCTATCAGCAGATTTGTTTGACTCTGGTTCTCATGCATCTGAGTTTGGACACGTTCAGGATCCGTGTGCCACCGGTTTCCAGAGTTCTTCCCTCCAGGGAGCCGCTGTCACTGCATGGGCACCGAGGCGTTTTCAAGCTTGGCTCAGGAGCTCACTAATTGCAAAAGAGGCTGAATGAGAAGCCAATTTGGTGAGCGACCAGTCGTGTGCTAAATAAAGGAAACAACAAGCTCCGACAAAGAGGTTCGTAACCAGGGGGCAATTATCGGACCCGCTGAGGGCCACGATGCGTGCGCGGAGCGTAATGAATTCATGGCATCTTTGGGGTTGGTTACCAGATTGCAGCGGCTCGGTGTTGAGATTCTACGTGGACGCTCAAGAGAGCACATTTAACAGTCATGGGATCATTACATGGACCATGGAGGATATTCACCTCGTATGAATCTGCACAGGTGTGGTGTTTACGTCTCTCTGGGATAAGCCGACCTTGCTTCCCAGGTTTATTGGCGTTCTACATGTATTCGCGTTAACATGTCACAGCTTTTCTGTGTTAATTCATGGGCTAAACTTGCCCCTCTGTTTTCTACCTTTCTTATGCATCTCCCTCTGGTGCAGTGGTTCCCAAAGTGGGCAGTTGAATGAGGCTTGCCTGAGCACTGCTAGCATACCGTGGAGAGGTTTGTGAGAGCTAAACGTGCAGCAAACACAACTTCCAAAGCAAAGACAAGAGAATATGATGAGGCAGACATCGGCCTCGGTTTCACCAGGACAACGGATGCTAGTGGGTCTAAAAATATTTACTTCTGACAGTTTGAAACCAAACAAGTTGGAGACAGTAGATCCAGAGCTTAAGGAAAAGCCAGTTGATTTCTTCAGGGGGAAAAAAATGGATAAACTTTCATGAATCTCTTTATAAGAGCTGCATCTGTGTCTTCAAATGCTCAACGTTGCCTCCGCAGTGTCACTACAGCAGAGTAATGAATGCTACCCTCTGCTGTCAATATAGTCTCAATAATGGTTAATGAAGCAACAGAAAACTAGAAGCAGTTTGTCTATCAAACAATGCAATCTATGATCTGTCAAAGGATCAGCTTAGCGACGAGGTACGAGAAAGACGCGTCTTTGCTCTGCAGATGGAGGAAGCGACTGACGGCGACAAACACTGATACAAGCTGGTACAAAAAGAGGGGCCTTGCAGAAAGACTTTGGGAACCGCTGCTCTAGCATATGCCGTCTTAACTGTGCATCCGCTCTGGCCAGTGATCTCAAAGAAGAGATTTAAATGGTGGCCGAGAGTAAGAGTAAGAGGGCGTCTTCATCGGTCTGACAACACATGTTCTGCAAGAAAAGCTCTGCGAATGAGAACGGAAAGGTTTCCAGGAGGTGAGGAACCTGCCTGGAACCTTTTTATTCTTTTTTTAACATCCCAATCGCATGATTCCTCGGGAGCTTTTTGCTTTTTCTTAACTTGTCCAATCCAAATAATCTGAAGATGTACTCCATTCATCTGCAGATGAATGGACGGCCTTGACGCTTGCAGCACATTTCTGCATTCGCTGCTGCTGTGAGCGCTTGCATCGGACTTCTTACAAGTCTTCTTACTTTGCTTGTGTTCTGTCTATTTGCATTGGTTTTCTTAAGCTGCAGTGCACTGAGCTCCGTCTTCCATCCCAGATTTAGATCTCAAGGGACAATCTAGTCATAAAATATATTTGTTTTCCCAGTAGAGATCAGAGCTGATCAGTTTTTAAAACTGGTATATATACCCATACCCACAGAAGCAGTCCTCTACAGTGTAGTGAACTCATTTTGCCTCTATTCATTCTCAGTTTATTAATATTGAAATACTTCTCATGTATTCAGGTTGGTGTTAATTCAGTCCTGGTTTTTCTTAACGGAGAATAAAAACTGTTTTCATGAGCCCTGACACCAGCAGAATCTTCCCTGTCATCATAAAGATATAAAAGGAGAGTTATTATTTTAATATTGAAGTCTGACTGCTGCAAACCGAATCACCGGAACCTGTCACCTGTTTAACGGTTAGTCACCGTCCCTCCCTGCTCCGTGTGCATCTCCATGCGTCATCTGAGGACCAGAGGTTTAAACGGAAGAGGGGAAATGTTTAAACGCATGCTTTAATGAAATGTTGCTGAGGAGAGAAAAAGCTTGTAATGTATTTTAGTCATTTACATTCATCTCCATCCATCCATCCATCCATCCATCCATCCATCCATCCATCCATCAGCTTCCACTTATCCGATGTCGGGTTGCGGTGGCAACGGGCTAAGTAAGGATATTCCATTTATCTATTTATCTATTTTGTCGTGTTTTGAAAGCTTAGACGTTCAAATCCATTCATTCTGTTGAACTGTGTCTGTGCTGTTATGATTGCAGCCGATTCCACCCGTCTGCAGGATTTAGATGCATGTATTCAATAGTGACGGCACAAAGGATTATTTTTTTTTCTCGACTGCTCCATCGTTCTCTTTTGAATCTCCTCTCCACCTCCTGAAATAAACATCGGGAGCCCGGGTGCGGAGCGCTAAGAGGGACCGCGGCTCAGACAAACAGGCAGGAACAGGCTGGTTAACAATGGTAGACGGTTAATTGTTCAATTAGGTCCAAGAAAGAGCTGAAAGAGCTGAGAGCGCCTCCGCTCCTCCGTCTTTTCTCACGGCCGTCTCTGTCGTAACTCCTGCACTTTACCGCTTCTCTCCTCCTACTTTCTCCGTCTGATCTGATCCACACTTCAACCTCTTTTCTACAGTTTCTTGTTTCCTGAGAAACACAAACTGTGAGCCCTTTAGCAGCCGGTATGATGGTCACACGAAGCGCAGAAAACCAGAGGGTGTTGGCTGCTCTGCCTTCACTCAGAAGTCATCTTAAACCATCTCAGTCAGGTTTAGTTTGGCTCATTGTGGAGGCCAGGTCATCTGACGCGGCACCGATCACTCCTTCTTGGTCAAATAGGCGTTGCATGTCCTGGAGGTGTTCTAGGGGTCGTTGTCCTGTTGAAGAACAAAGGACGGTCCCTCTAAGCTCAAATAAGATGTGGATGGCACGTCGCTGCAGAGTGCTGCAGGAGCAATTGTGGTTAAGTGTTCCTTGCATGTTCAATAAATCTCCAACAGTGTCCTCCTCCTCCTCTATGCTTCACAGGAGGAACGACACATGTGGGAACCATGAGCTCACCTCATCTGGGTCTCACACAGACCACGGTGGGTGGAAATGAAAATCTCATCAGAACTAAAGTCCTGGTTTCCGCTGCTCTGATGCATTCAGTCTGACTGACCTTCAGGTCTTACAGTAGTGATGCATCATAGTTCTCTCTTCACTTCGTTGAGTGGTTCTTGCCGTTATTTGGATTAGAAGAGCAGTCGAACAGAGAACTGTGTACCAACCTTACCTCTGCACAACACATCCGATGGAGCTAAATACATTAAGACGCTGATTGAGAGAAGGCCAGGAGTGTGAAAAGTTTTCATCAAAGCAAAATAAAACCTCTGATTGGTACATCACACAGACCAGGTCCGTGTCTACAAATGAATTTCACTCATCCCTGGCTGCATTTTACTTTCTGGTCAGAATTTCTACCACGATTCGGTCAAAATAATTAAAAATGAAAACTTCTCGTAACATTTGAGCAGATGATAAGAAACAAAACAGACAGAGGAACTGTTTAAGACATGTCACAACTAACATGGACGACAGAGCAGAGCAGAGCAGAGCCGGGGGAGAGGGGTCATGAGTTCAGAGCAATGAGGCCAGGCTGTGAGTGTTTAATCAGATGTTAGATGGAGAACCTGTGATCTGCTGTGAGTGTGTGAACAAAGAGAAAATGTGTCTGTGTTATCAGACGGCTTCATCTCAGATCACATCACCCTTCCTCTTCCTTCTTTTCACCTTCTCTATCGATCTCTCTCCCTCTCTCTCCCTACATCCGTCCTCCTTCGCTTGCTCTACTGACCTGCAAATAAAAACAATGCATCTCCTCAAAAGGCCACAGGATCGCAATGCTTTCCCAAAACTACGTAGCAGAACGCGATCAGTATTTTCAAATCTGTCCAGTTTCTCTCTTTTCATCTCTCTGTCTTCATTAAGGAGAGTCTTATAAAAATATATAACTTTACATCTATATGGAAAAAACACTACAAAGCATATAATTTATAGGGAACATGAATCAACATGAAACACAATGTACTCAAACCTGGAAGTCATTTTGTCATTACCTTACGACAACTCAATTCTTTTTAGAATATAAGTCTAGTAAAACTCCATTTGGATTTCATAATGGGACGTGTTTTCTCCATAGACTGTATATAAATATGGACAACACATCTCCACTTCCTGTCACTGGTCAAACTGACGCTATTTTCCCGGGGATACGGGCGGCGCCATCTTGTGACTTTGGTGTCTGATCAGTAGAGTCCGAGAGTGGAGCCAAGTGGAGCCGTGATATCAATGCCCCGCCCACACTTCCTCCAGACTCACTCACGTTTTAGTTTAATTAATCCTACGCTCTGCTCTACCTCCACCAGTTACAAGGAAACGTTGGATTATACACTGGACTTATTTTAAAAAAAATTCTACAACACTCACGGTCCCACGGGACCACTTTACAGAGCTGTTGGCATGGCAACTGGTGGTCGCCGTTATGTCACATCCTGCTTTTTTGGCGTCAAATAACTAACTAAAACAAAACTTTGACACTTGTTTTAGTTTGACCCAAGTCCCGCCCACTAACATGAAGGGGGTGTAGCTTATGACATATACTGCAGCCAGCCACCAGGGGGAGCTCTACTTACTTTGGCTTCACTTTTGAGGAGCTATCTATGGTTTGCTCACAGTTGAATAGTTCTTCAACCAATCAGAGCAACAAAGACATTAAGTGAGTAAGGCTTCATCTCTGTTAGATCAGACAGCACTCCTCTAAGGACAACCTCCTCTGAACCGGTGCCCACCAGGGCTGTGTCCTGGACCCCCTGCTCTACACCCTCTACACCAGGGTTGTCAAACTCATTTTAGTTCAGGGGGCCACATACAGTCCAGTTTGATCTCCTCTTTTTTTTTTCCATCTTCCCCCTCGTCTTCTCATCCTTTATCTACTCTTCCTCCTTTCCCATTTCCTCTTCCTCCTCATTCTTAATTTTCTCTTCCTTCTTCTTCTACACTTCCCTCTTCTTGTCCTGCTCCTCCTCATCTTCTCTTTTTCTTTGCAAATTCATCATCGCGGAATTCAGAGGACACAGTGGTAGTAGGGACTGATCTCTAACTGCAACGACTCAGCCTGCCTAGAGGAGGTGGAGGTGCTGTCTTGATCGTTTAGAGACGACAACTTGGACGTGGATGTCACCAAAACTAAAGAGGCTGTGGTTGACTTCAGGGAAGAGAAGCAGCGGCCCCAGCACTCACTGCTCCAGATGTATATGGGACTTTGTTCAAGAGAGTGCACAGTTATAAGAACCTTGGAGGACTGAACATGGACCAACCACAGATCCATAAAGGTAAAGAAGGCAAGGCGGCGACTATACGCCATCAGGCAGCTTTGAGGAAATTCAACATTTCCTCAAAGCTGAGCAAAGCCTACACCGTTACAATCCAGTCTGTACTCTCTGAGAACATTTCTGTCTGGTATAGAAACTGCAGCTGAGATTGCAGACTGTAAACTGTGGCCCGATACGCGGCCCATCCAACCATGTCATCCATATAACTTACACAACCTTATTCTACTTCCATCACAGCACAAAAAAAAGGGCTTTAATGAGCAGAGACATGCTTATTTAAATAGATTTATGACATGAAATAGGGTGAGAGTGCCAGAGGGAATGATCGGCTCTCCCATGAATCGGCTTTGAGGAAAATCCTTGAGACCTCCTCTCCCTCTTAAGCCTAAACCCTCGTCCCTTTTCGGTCTTACCGTCTCCGACCAGCTGCAGCAGAGCCAGGTCCAGCGGCCGTTTCCAGCGGGAGTTCTTGTGCAGGGCGATGCCGTAGCCCGTGGTGGCAAACACTTTACCGGAGCCGATGGTCATCACCTTTAGGAGTTAAACGCAAGCATGTAAACATCCATGAATCCATGCACACACACACTAATCCACCACAGACAAATACAGGAAGGCAACGAGCAAATAAAAATGTTTTATTTTGTCTTCTTTCTTTGCGTCTTCTGCCGCAGTCACAGCTCTGATATATATTAGTCCCCGAATGCCGCAGTGCCAGAGTGTGAGATATTGTTTCAGTGCAGGAATTAATATAGATCCACATCACTTGTAATAATTACTGCAGCAGAGGCTGTTGTGTGAGGCATCAGGGAGCTCAGGCCTCCCACAGACCTTATTAGAAATGATCACCGGGCAGGATTTTCATTCTCACTGTGGGAGCTGTATCGAATACAAACTTATAAATAAATCAACACCGGCGCTGTCCAAAGAATGACATTATTAACTAGCGACAGGCCGCGAGGGACGAATATAAACGCACAAGATGTGTTTTGATATATTTAATGCAGATGCTGCTCGCGTAGAAGGGCTCACTTAGCATGCTCCCCCTGCAAGAAGAGGTCGACATACTGAAGGGTTTGTGTGTTTTCCTGCAGACAGTAGCTGCAGGGCTAAAAGGGACCTCACCAGTGGCTGCCAGTGTGTATGAGAGCGTCAATGGAAACGACACAGATCTATTTCTACTCACCTTGCAGCCCTCGTCCTTCCTGGCCATGTAGTTCAGCACCGCAGCGTCGTAAATGAAGGCATCCAGTTTTCTGCAAGAAAATTACAACAAACGAATGTAAATGACGGACCTGGAGCTAAATGACAATGGAGAAGGTGCAGTTGATAAATGACAAGAGATGATGGACACGCCAGAACCGAGGCTCAGTGAAAAGACAGATGAAAAGAAAAGAGGGTCCTTTGCAACAATTTTCAACAATCACACGGGGAGGTATTCATCATAGAAGAACACAGAGATGTCGTTTCTCCTCCTACGAGAGCTTCCACAGAGCAGAACACAAAGCAGCAGCAGCAGCAGCAGCAGCAGCAGCAGCGGGGCGAGAGAGTTTCACTTTATCTCAGCTGGAAGTAAATGGTGATAATCTGCACCGGCGGCCGCTTACAAGAATAGAAAAAGGTCACGCACATGCATGTTAACGCGACGCTCTCGTGTTCGTCAGCGTTTCTAAAAAGACAGTGAGATCAGGAAGCATGTCTGCAAGACGTCTGAAATTCCACAATGATATGGAATCTCATGCGCAAAGGAAATAATATCAGTTTATTGAACCAAAGATCAGTCCATACAGTCAATAATGTCTTATAATAATATGGAATACTGTGATATTTATTCATAAGTGGCTCATTTAAGTCATTTTAAGCAATCTTTTTGAATGCATCTATTGTTCAGCCTTTTACTTTCCAGATTTGATGGAGGTGGCGCAGCATATCGACGGGCGTTGGGTTCCTGTTGGGTTTCTTGAAAACTTCTTCCGTTCTAAAAGGCTGGTGGGGAGTTGGGGTATAAATGGGAACATCAGTGGGTGTTTATGATGAAGTGTTGTCATTCATTTTTTAATGAACAGTGCATCCACCTTGCTGAAGCTGCTTTTCCTTCCTGCATCTACTCCAGTTTGCATGTCCTCCCTGTGTCTGCATGGGCTATATAAATATAAGTAAAAATCTAGTAAAAGAAAATAAAAAAGAAAATATGAGTAGAGATCTTTTAAAATTAAAATAAAATAAAATAAGTACAAATCCAGTAAAATAAAATATAAATAAAATATAAATAAAAATCGAGTAAAATTAAAATTAAAATAAATATAGGTACAAATCTAGTAAAATAAAATAAAATATAATTAAAACTTTAGTCAAATAAAATATAAATAAAATATAAATAAAAATCTAGTAAAATAAAAAAAAATATGAGTAAAAATCTAGTAAAATAAAACAATAAGATATGAGTAAAAACCTATTAAAATTAAAATTAAAATAAATATAGGTATAAATCTAGTAAAATAAAATAAAAAATAAAATATAAGTAAAACTTTAGTAAAATAAAATAACGTAAAGTAGAAGTACAGAAGTAAACATATATTATTATATATTATATACACAGGAACTGGTGGACAGGCTGCAGGCACTGACCCTAACTCTGACCCTTTACATTAAACAAAACAGAAATAAAAAGAATCAAATGAATTCTTCAAGTTTAAACATGTCATGTACTGGAGCAGAAGCAGGAACAGCAGGTTCTGTAAAATGATGGATCAGAGGGAAGAGCTCAGCTCAGACTGATGATTGACGTCAGGATCCGGTGACAGGTTTGTCACTACACCTGCTCTTCTGCTTCACCTTCATTTCTATTCACACTCAGGGAGCTGCACAGAGCAAGCAAAGAAAGGAGAGGGGGGCCGCGATGAAGGACGGAAGATTGAAATGAGGTGGAGGTGGAGACGTGCACGCAGAGCAGGAGGGGAGGAGGGTGAGGAGGAGGGCAACAGGAAATACAGAGAGAAAATGGGAGGTTAGAGACACTGATTGGAGGGATGGGAGGAAGAGCAACGCAGAAGGCAAGAGAGATGATAAGCTGGGAGCAAGGAGTTAATGAGGGAGGAGAAAGAAGGAGTTAGAAGAGGGAGAGAAAACATGAGCCAGAGACAGAGAGGTGATGCTCAGTGCTCAGACAGCCAAATCAAACAGGAGCTCTGCCTTGACGACGCAAACTAACGCTCCCTTCGTACACAAATGTCAGGATGAGAGAAGGATAAAGAAAGGGAGATAAACAGTGGATAACGAGAGAGAGACGGCGGAGAGGCTGGAGGACTGAGAGGAAGCAAACAGGAGGACGAGTGAGGAAGAAGAGAAGGAACGCCTGGTTTGAGTTTTAATAACACGCTACGTCAAACCTGCCGAGGACCGCGGCCGCCGCCTCTCGCCTCGCTAAAGAGTGTGTCTGTGTGTGTTCTCCTGTCCCATTAAACATTTGAATCCTCATCTGAATCAGCCAACATCGCTCCCCCCCCCCCCCCCCCCCCCCCCTTCTTTCAAACTCAATGAGCAAGTGTATATTTTACAGTAAGTGCTCTGTGTGTTTGTTTGGTCCCACAAGAGGTGCCTGAGCGTCAGCTGGTGCTGAGACGGCGTGATTTCCTCGACCGCACTGCGGCTGCTGCTAGTATGTATTATTTAAATGTGCTTTTTTTTTTTCACCGTCCACACTCATCACTTCTCCCGCTTCGTTTAGCAGCCACGATCCTGATTGGGCCGCGCAGGTTACAACGGTTGGCCGAGGCTCCTGAGGCGGAGCAGAGCAGTAGCATATAAAAAAAATAAAAATATTGAGAACCACAAGTAAATAAAATTTAAGTAAAGATTCAGTAAAATAAAATAAAAATTAATAAAAGTAAAAAACGTGGTAAAATAAAATAAACTTTAAGTAAAAATGTAGTAAAATAAAATACAAATAAAATATAGGTAGAAATCCAGTAAAATAAAATAAAAATAAGATTTAAGTTTAGATTTAGTAAAATAAAATAAAAATAAGTATAAGTAAATATGTGGTAAAATAAAATAAAAAATAAAATTTAAGTAAAAATGTAGTAAAATAAAATAAAAATAAAATCTAAGTAGAAATGTAGTAAAATAAAATAAAAATAAAATTTAAGTAAAAATGTAGTAAAATAAAACAAAAATAAAATATAAGTAGAAATCTAGTAAAATAAAATAAAAATTAATAAAAGTAAAAAACGTGGTAAAATAAAATAAACTTTAAGTAAAAATGTAGTAAAATAAAATACAAATAAAATATAGGTAGAAATCCAGTAAAATAAAATAAAAATAAAATTTAAGTTTAGATTTAGTAAAATAAAATAAAAATAAGTATAAGTAAATATGTGGTAAAATAAAATAAAAATAAAATTTAAGTAAAAATGTAGTAAAATAAAATAAAAATAAAATCTAAGTAGAAATGTAGTAAAATAAAATAAAAATAAAATTTAAGTAAAAATGTAGTAAAATAAAACAAAAATAAAATATAAGTAGAAATCTAGTAAAATAAAATAAAAATAAAATTTAAGTGAAAATGTATTAAAATAAAATAAAAATAAAATTTAAGTAAAAATGTAGTAAAATAAAATACAAATAAAATATAAGTAGAAATCCAGTAAAATAAAATAAAAATAAAATGTAAGTAAAGATTTAGAAAAATAAAATAAAAATAAAATATAAGTAGAAATGTAGTAAAATAAAACTAAAATAAAAGTTAAGCAAAAATCTGGTAAAATAAAATAAAATAGTGCATATGGACAAATGTACAAGAAACACCCTCATCACTTCTCCCACTTCGTTCAGCAGCCATGATCCTGATTGGGCCGTGCAGGTTACAGTGACTGGCCAAGGCTCCCGAGGTGGGACAGATTAATGTGCTAACAGGTGGGGTCAGGCAAGGGGGTCCCGTAAATGAAGCGAGTGGGGAAAGGGTGGTACCCGTTCAGAGTCAGAGCTCCCGTCAAAAACCTGCAGATTATGCAACGATCACATAAAAGGAGGCGGAGTAGATGAGGATAGAAGCAGCTTGCTGCGGTTTCATTCGGTCGTAAATTGTTCTACTTCATCTCTACTCTGCTGCTACTCTTCTACCCTGATTTTAAATGTAATGTATTTGACTCTGTTCTACTTCAGACTGATCGACCTGACTGAACTAGCCTGACCCAACTCTTATCAGAATATGAGTCTGGTAACAAGTCATTTGGATTTCATTACAGAACGAGTTTAATCTGAAACAAAGAAAAAAAGACCTCTGCACGAAACTGACTCTTAACAGATCCATTCAAGAAACATGGCCTCTGTCTGAAGACACCTGGACTTTTCCTTCCACCTCATTGAATTTCTGAGGTTCTGATTATGTCTGGAGTTGAAATATAATGGATGAGCGCTGCTGGCAACATGGACCATGGTAGAAGGTTACGGTAGCGCATTGTAATCAACGCTGGACCTCTGCAGCATAAAGCACCTGCATTTCTGTTATTTATCCAGATGAAGGTGAAGCTTCCCTGTTCCCACCTCAACTCTCTTCTCCTTTCCTTACCCAGTCTTGAGGTTGTCGATGGCCTCCTCCACGCCCTTCTGGTTGTTGCGGATCATGTACTGGTGCATGTTGGGATAGTTGGAGCGGATGTTCTCCTCAGTGCTGCCGTTGGGCACCGTGCCGAAGCGCAGCGGCGGGTATTGCTCGGTGGGCTGCTGGAACTGCAAGAAGAGAAGAAGAAGAAGGTGGGCAGAGATTAAAGCAACAGAAAGGAAAGAAGAGGGAGAGGAGCTCGTCCTCGTGCTGCAGGATGAACTGCTACGAAGATTCAAAGGCTTTCAAAGAGGTGTCTCTGCTTCAGGTTTCTGAAGAGCTGATGGGGAGGCTGATAAAACACACTAAGTTTGAAAGTGTCAGAGCAGCAGGATGCGGTTCTGCGGGTTCTACTGAAACGACACAGAAAAGCATAGATCGAGAGGAAAGTACAGCTCCCCGTTTCTTAACAATTCTGAAGTGTCAGAGAAACAAAACAGCCTCAGTAAGATGATCACTGTTTCTCTTATCTGTTCACTTTTAAACACAAAACCCTCGCACAGCCTGTCCGTCCGTCGTCCCAGATCGTACCTTCTTATCTGACAGCCCTGACACGGTGTCGATGTACTCCTCCTGGATCATGAAGGCAGCCAGGTTGGCAGTGTAGGAGGCCAGGAAGATGACAGCGAAGAAGGCCCACACCAACACCTGAAGGCAAGAAGCGAGATCAGTGAGGTTTGAGCCTGACAGCTGTGAAATCTTTTTAAGATTCCAGCCCCACCGTCTTTTTTTTATTTCCCCCTCTACTTTTCTGCATTTCGTTGCTAAACCCGGAGCCGAGGCGTCGTCTTTCCTGGAGGGTAGAGTCGTGTTTGTCAGCCACTGAGGACATCAGCAACCTCGTCCTCTCAGAACTTAAACTTTTAATAGACGGTAATGATAAAGTGGCGTGGGGGAGATTCCTCTGAGGAAATCCTCCTTCTCTGGCATTTAACTCCCGAGAGCATTGTTTGTCACGGTACGTAGAAATACTGTCAATTAGCATCTGAGCTTTATTTATTCATGCACAATGCTAAAGGCACTTTAATTGGTACTTTACTACTCTACTCCAATTAATTAACAGCTACTGTTACAAGATAGTTGGCAAATTGCAAAAGCATTGATCAAGGAGATCTTGATTTAGAATCGCACCTGCATGAATTGGAGGGTGAAATAGCTGATGTTTAGGGCCTTGTACAAGTTTCATTTCTATTTGTTTGGGTATAAATCAGAAAGAAAAGAAAAGAAAGAAAATTCTCTGTAAGGTCGGCGCCTGATTGACTGATTGTAAAACTGTTTGGCTGCAGTGTGTGGGAAAACAACGCTGAGATGAAACGAACGCGTGAAAGCAGGTGGCACAAATCTGACGCCAAGTGGGACTGATTGCCCCGTTGCCCCACTGCTCCGTGATTGGTTATTTGCCACATGCTCGTTGAAATTAATGGTTTTAATTAATATTTGCCTGCGACCGACCGGGCTCTCCGCAGATGAAGCTGATGGCTTTTGAAGAAAGAAAAATTAGAGGAGCAGCTGGACACTGCAGGGCGACGCTGCGACTCGCTGATTTCTTTCTTCCTCCAGAGGAACGGCGATACGAGCGTCCAAATCTAAAAACTAGACCTTCACATGCAACTTTGACGCTGCCCCTTGACTAGAAGAATCTCTACACATCTACCATCAGCCCGTTTAAAACCTTCAAAAGGTTGTTTAAGGACTTGGAGTGCAGACGTTTAGCGGCTCAGAAGTGCTGCACTGTTGACATTCAGCCAGGAAACAAGTGAAAGATTAGTCTTAGCGCTAAATTTGCACTCGCAGTCGGTGATGAACGGGGCTATTTGCTTCCACAGTACTCTGTGTTTATGCCAAAAGTTAATTTGCATAATTTTCTTAATGAATAAGATGAAAAATGTACACGCTTAGCTCTGGCAACTGAGGCATAATAAAGAATCCTCTTAACTGGAGGGCTGAAGGACGGACTCCTCTCTTACAAAAGCTCCCCCGGGGGATTTTTTTAATTTTTTTATGAACCTTGAACCAGCTACAAACGATTAAAACTTTAATACTTAATATCAATAATAAATGGCTGTCAATTATCCGTCCCGTGCTCGCTGCTGGGAGAGTGGCTGATAACCCTGAATAAGCTTAAATAGGTATGAAAAACGAGCAAATAAATGGAAGTCGTTTAGAGAATAAACCCCCATTGGAAATGAGATTTACATCGTGATTAGCTGCGGTCGTCTAATGCGTCGCTGGTAAGTGTTAAGAAAGTGGATCAGATTTGGATTGACGGCGCCGTGAAGGGGAAATCTCAAAGCCTCTTTATTTATTCCAGCTTCAAGTTGAGCGAAGGCCTCAAGTCTGATGAGCGCCGTTCAGCGTTCTCCGCCTCCCGGGCCGGCAGCGCACTCGGCAAACTTTCACTTCAGCTAAAATCTACAACATTTGCAGAGAACGAAGCTCAAAATAATTGCCTTTCCTTCTCCTCTCCTCTGACCCCCTTTTGTAAAGCCCATTGAGCAGCTAATGAGCCCTTGAGATGATTGGGTTTGCCACGGGAAGCACTTGGGCAGACAGTCAGAGAGGGAAAAACGACACCTTGAGTTTTCCACCTCCTGCAGCTTCGTGCTCTGCAGTAGAGGAGGGGGAGGGGGGGTTCAAGCCTTCCGCTGATTTTTCATCTCATGTTGCGAAGGGCTCCTAGTAACAGCAGGTATTAAAAAGACCGCCGCTGTGAAACAAGTGAAGGAGCATTGTTTTAGACTTCTAGAGTACTTTATGAGCTAACACTTTAATGGCTGTATTTTAAGGTGAAGAGGTCGTTTAAATCCCAGTGAAACAAAGGCTACAGACTTCCTTGGACCATTGAGTTGACGGGTGGCGTGCACCAATCGATCGAGTCAATCGGCTGAACGGTGGAGCCAGTGTTTACCATGATCTTGCTGGTGGTTCCTCTGGGATTCTCCACGGGCACCGAGTTGTTGAAGACCAGCGCCCACAGCAGCCACACAGACTTCCCTATGGTGAACTTAGATCCACCTGACTCTGAGAGAGAGAGAGAGAGAGACTGTGTTCACATATATGAAATGTAGAGATCCAGTAGGTGAACATGTTATTTCACAGCCACAGGCGTTCCAGCCTCCTCTCGTTTGGCTTTTAGACCCTTAAACCTGGTGTATGCACAGAGCTAGGTCTTCTTGCCATCACCGCTCTCCATTTTAAAAGAAAACACCTCCAGCGACGCCGCCTCTCCGTCCCGGTTCACCCAAGGTCCGCTATCAGCCTGGCGGATCCGGTTGGCGGGAACCAAAATCGCGTACGCCGTTTCCTGGAGCTAAACGCTTGGGAGGCTCTGTGTGTTTACGTCAGTCAAGTGTATCAGACGTTCTCATCGGCCGTCGCCTCCAAGTCGGGATTAGCTCAGCTTCGGGTCGGTGGAGGTTCATATCGCCTGCCATCTCCACAACTCGACAAATTTCATTAACATTCATGGTCTCTTGGGGCCACGTCTGTGCTCCTCTCTCCCTGTGACGACTCCCCGCTTTCTACTTTCCGCCTGGCTGCAGGGATTTTCTCCCAACTACACAGGAGCCTCAGTGAGGTCCAACATCAATATCTGCTGATAAGGTCCTGCTAGAAAGACGCGACATTATTAAAAAAACTTGTTTGGCGAGATAGATGCTCTATCTGAAACTGTATTCACAGGAGGAAAGACTAACTGGTTGGGTTTGGGTTTGCATATCACAAAATCTTCTCTAAGTATTTCCATTTGAACTTCTGGGACTACTTCCTGCAACAACAAGCTCTCTACCGCCTGAACCGTTGCCGTGCAGATTTCCATCAAATAGGAACACAGAGGCTCAGCACAGCAACATTAAAACCAAAGAGGAAAGCACAAAAAAAAGTGTGGTCACTCCTGACCGCATGCTTTCAGCCGCATGCTTTGGAGGAACAAAAGTGTCCGACAGTGAACTAAGAGCTGACTGATAGGGGATGTTCAAAGAGATGTGTCTGAGAAAAAGACTTATATGGAGTTATTAAAGCTGGCAGCGCACTTCAGTGTTTTGAGCCGAGATGCACTAAGATGCGAAGCCTCAGACGGAGTAGAAAGATGAGAGAGAAGGGAACAAACAGAGGAGATAGAAGAGGGCAGTTGGTGGTCATCATGTGCCAAATATATAGTGCAGATGTGACTAGTGAGGGTGCAGGATATAAAAGGATCGGGATGCGTCGCCAAAAGTTAGTAACTAGACTCATTCAGAAGCTGCAAAGAGGATGAGATTGAAAATGAAAGAGGACAAAAGTTGCAGTGCTTTAGCGCGGAGGAATCAACAGCAGTGACAGTCAGTGATGAAACAAACACCAACCTGTCACTCCAGTGCAGCTTAATTCCACTCGTGTCAGTTTATTAGAAAGTAATGAATAACACTTCCCTGCGATTATTTCAAATGATTGTGGCTGCACGGAGGAGCGGCCGGTAAATAACTGACAAGAGCTGTAAAAACGTCAGAGTCAACCACCTCTGTTTGTTCCATTAAAAAGAAATAAGCCGGATCGTGGGCGTGGGGTGATTGTTTTAACTCCTGAGCAGATAAAAAAAAAAAAAAAAGAAGAAGAAGAAAAAAAGAAAAGTGGGACGCTTTGCATAATTTGAGCAAACGCCTTCCTCCTCAAATCAGCCCCCCTCTCGCTTACATAACTGACGAAGTGACAAGTTGGTAATAACGCTGTGAAATGAGCAGTGGCGGCGGCGGGGCTGATTGGCGTGCCGGCGCCGGAGCGGCTCCGTCTCTTACTCTTGGCGCTCTGCAGGCTGCGGTTGTATCCCACGGGGCTGAAGAACTCAAAGATGAAGACGGTGACAGCCACCACCGACAGGCACATCACAAACATCATCACCCACACCGCTGGGCTGTAGGGCTCTGCAACGCACACAGACACACACACACACACACACATCAGATACAGTTTCTGAAGTTCGCCGTCTGTTGAGTATCACTTCATCGAAGGGAAAACCTGGACTGGACCGTGGACAAAGAACAAAGAGTAAAACAATAAATCTGTGTCATCCACTGCAGCCACTGCAACAGGTTGAGGATATCTGAATGTTGTGGATAAAGCAACCCACATATTGACTGCCTGTTACAGCCTTAACATGTGAATCGGTTCTGGATATGTTTAGTTTATAACATTTTAAACATTCCCGGCCACTTGGCTGAAACTAAAACTGTCTCGTAGGTGTGTTTCTGGCCATCTGCTGAGTGTAGGTTCAAATTTCTTTCTTATCCACCAGTTCCTGAGGGGCAATATCTGAGTGTTTAGCTGCCAAACTCTCCTCATTAGCTAGTCTGTAAGCGTCTACTGTCTACTGTCTACTGTCTACTGGTGTGCAGGTAGAGCTTCTTCCTCTGCCGGAGATGCCGGAGAAAAGTGCAGCAGTTGAAGAATGAGCTAAAACTTGCTTCAAAGTTTTGTAAAGTTGAAGGGGGTTGCAGGTGAAGAGTTACCACAAAACATACAGATCTCTGCTGTTCAACCCCAAGACCCAGCAAGGAAGAGAGCTGACCCATCAGTGGATGCCCCCCTCCCCCCAGACCCTGAGGAGGAGCCCGTTTGTTACTCATAGAGGGACCCCCAGAGTGACACAGATCATTGACATAGCAGTAATACTTGTTGCTTGTGCACACTGCCCCTATGTGTAAACCAAAAACACTTAATACATTTAAACATTTTTGCACGCTTCAGATTTTTCTACATTTTCGTATAAAAATGATTTTCACAGGTCCTGCAGGTAGACAAAGAGAACCCAATCAAACTAACTAACAGAAATATTATCAGTCTATTATACTTTCATTTGTGCAACAATAACAGCAGCTAAACATTTCCGGTAACTGCCGAACAGCCATTCCACTCCCCAGTGCAGAATCGCTTCTCGTTTGAGATGTTGGTGGGTTTCCTCACATGAAGTGCTTGCTTCAGGTCCTTCCACAACATTTCTATTGGATTAAGGTCAGGAATTTTATTTTATTTTATTCTTCTTTAGTAAAACCACTTGTGTTCTTGGGATTGTTCTCTGGATGCATTTATGCAGAAGTTTAGAAAACTCTGAAGGATGCTCTCAAGTGTATTCTGCATAACATGCCTCAAAACATCAGCTGATTTCAGAAATATTATACTTGTGCATTGAGTTGAAACCCTTGTTTTCTGCTGTGACCTTCTTGTGCAGCAATAACATCAACTAAATGTTTCTGGTAACTGCTGATCAGTGGTCTACAGCAGCCTGGAGGAATTTCAGCCCATTCCTCAGAACAGAACCACTTCAGTTCTGAGATGTTGGTGGGTTTCCTCAGAAGAACTGCTTGCTTTAGCAGTCATTATTATTAAAATAATAATACTTATGTGTGAGTTGCAACAGAATGTCTACCGGTGCTATCAGTATCTGCTGTTGTCTGCTTGTGCAACAACAGTAACTATATATTTCCAGTAACTGCTGAACAACTATTCCATTCCTATTCCATCCTACTTTACAAAGTATAATAGTTATTATTATTAAAATAATACCTGACATAACAACAAGACGGAAAACTAAATGTTTAAGCCTCTGAAAACGTGGTAATTGCTCTTTAAGAACTTAATCAGCTTCATTAGGACCACGCGGCAGCAGTTTGATCAGAAGTTGCTTGATTGACAGCCACCTAGCTGCAAAAGCCAACCCACAACTGTCGTCAAAATTAGACTCTAATTGAGTCCTTCCCACTTCAGATTGACAAATGCAACAGTGACAAAGCCTCTCATGTGAATATCTAAATCTGCTCTAATGTGGACAGAAGATCATGTTGATGTTAGACTGTGATTTAACCCATTTAACAGTTAAATCACTCGTTACAAACTATTAACTGCAGGGTTTCTGTAGCAACAAAACTTGCAGCAGCTGCCACTTGTTGACGACGCTGACTTTGATAAAACTCTTCTAATAAAGCTTCTCTTTGTGTCTGTAGAAACTGATCAAGGCATAAAATGCAAGCCTCATAGTCGAAGAAGAGTTGGCAGACAAAGTGCTTTTCTTCGATTTGTGTTTTAATGACCTCCACCTCTTTTATTTTCTCATCTTGCCACGTATCCTTGCTTACACTACGGGGAATCATTATTGATCGCAGTTGGCTGTCATGAAGTACGGCTCACTTCGCTGGCAAATTTCCCAGAAAATAGTTCAAGCAGATGGGAGGTTTAAAAAAATAAATTAAAAAATAAATCATGCATTCATATGAACAGCATTAAACAAAAATGAGCAAAAAGAGCAGGAGACGGGGAGGACTCCGAGTAACACCCTCCAGGGATAAAAATTAAGTAAAAGTGAAAGTGCCAAAAATTTCATTTTCTTGAATGGTCACTTAACGCCAGCTCCAAATGGGAGTAGGAGTCGTCATAAGGTATATTCACACGGGATTAGTTCTGCCTGGGGACGTCATGTGATTCAGAAATGACTAGAGCCCCCCCGCCCCCCATGTCTGAGTTTTGGCGCATTCACACGGGATAAATAAACTCTGTGTTTTACTCTAATTTACTGTCCATAGTTATGTCTCTGCTACTTTCCCCTTCACTCCACTGCATGTCAGAGGACGTTTTACACTTTCTGACAGCTTTAGTTGCTTTGCAAATTCTGAAATGATAAAAAAAAAAAAAAACATTTTAAAAAATAAACCATGACACAATGAGACTACTGAATGACCTGGCAGTATTTAAATCAGCCCCACTTTCTCAGATGGACACATTAATGCTTGATTTAATGATTTCATCCATCTAAATGGGTGAATGGGTCACAGACATCTCCACTTTGCACCCAAACATCTGTCCAGACATTGATTTACAGAACATCCTTCATGATTGTTAAAGGGGAACCACTGTTTTTTTTACAACCTGGACCTTACTTCTAGCATAAAATACGATCGTTTACTCACCCATATAACTTTGGCATTATTTGGAGTCGTTCTTCAGATATTTAGATCTGTGTATATCCATATAATGGGAGTGAATGGGGCACCGAAACGCAGCCTCTAAATAACGCATTATCTGCTGCAAAACTTGTTCATTTCACCAATATTTTGTTATGATACACTAGTGCTATTCCCTGTTGAGTCCAGAGTTACCTGTTATCATCATCTGGGATCTGTAGATTGACCTACTAACCTCTGACCTGGATGAGGTCATCTCTGAGTGCCTCGCGCACCATTTTTTTGCGACATGGCTGAATATTTTTTCCGATTCTGAGGTTGTGGATGACGACTTTGTTTATGATGGACGTCCCTACCGTTTTGAGCCAGAGTATACGGATGAGGAGCTTGTTTAAAGGAGGATGCAGAGGCAGAGAGAGGAACAGCTGGCCAAAGAACAACAAACAAATAGATAACAAGTAGCTCCAGACCCAGCAAGGAATAGCACTAGCATATCATAACAAAATATTGGTGAAATGAACAAGTTTCATGGCAGATAATGCGTTATTTAATATATATTTTTTTTGGGCTTTTGTTGCCTTTATTATAGATACAGCTGAAGGTAGACAGGAAAGGGGGGCAGAGAGATGGGGGATGACATGCAGTAAAGGGCCACAGGTCGGACTCGAACCTGGGCCGCTGCAGTAAGGACTCAGCCTCGGCACATGGGTCGCCAGCTCTACCCACTGAGCTATCCCGGCAACCCAGATAATGCGTTATTTAGAGGCTGCGTTTCGGTGCCCCATTCACTCCCACTATATGGATATACACTGATCCAAATATCTGATGAACGACTTCAAACATAGCCAAAATTATATAGGTGAGTAAACAATCGTATTTTATGCCAAAAATAAGGTCCAGGTTGTAAAAAATACAGTATTTTCCTTTAAAGCAACAAGAGGAAGAAAAAAAGCAGCGAATCAAATAAAAGTAAAAACATTCACCAACCCAAATCACAGAGATGATGATTCACACTGGATTAGTTTTAATCACAGAACCGCCGTGTTAGCAGAAATAGGGTAGGTCATTTGTGGTGCAATTTTTCCTTTACAGATTACCGACACGGTTATTTTGCACGGGATTAAGATCAGAGACGACCTCAGCAATAATTACAAATTACTGGAGGTCCCCAGGTAAAACTAGTCCCGTGCAAATAGGGCTTTAGTCTTAAATAAACATGCTTTTACCCGGGTATGGCTTATGGCTGCTTTGCGTGATCAACTGGTGTCCTAACAGCATTTTTACACAAAGTAGGTGGAGTCAGGCAGATGGAGACGGACAGAGACACCACACTGAGCTCCAAAACCACTCTCAGGAAACCTACGGGGGAAGATTGATGTACCTTTATGTACTCGCTGCTGGTTTCCTGCATCTATGTTCACTCTGTAATCACTGTCTTTTGTTCTCTGTTTTCAATTGAAAGCTCTTATAAGCACTTCAGTTAAAAAAAAAAAAAAGTTTCTTACTATTATTTCATATCATTTTATGACGAGGAGAATCATTTTTATTATGTTCTTGGGTACGTAAAGAGGGTTCATACACTGCAATTTATTTAGAAAGTAAATATCGTCAACATGACTTAAAATTGTTTGAATGAGTTTAATTTCTTCACTGCATGACAAAGCAAATGAGAAGCGTACTATTAAACAGTGGCAGCAACACACTGTCTCTCCTCATCTCCACAAATGGCTGCTAGCCTGATTATCGGCTGAGAAAACAAGCCAATACTTCCGAGACCTGCTAAATTAGTGACGGATTTACTGCGGAGACGCGACAGCATCGGCAGCCGTAATAAAACATCACCGACGAGGAGGGCTGAGCCGCCGGGTCGACTCATCAACGCCTTTCCTTTTACCGGCGTTACATCCAGGAAGAGACGCTAAATCAAGCTCGACCGTGTGCTGACATGCCAAGAGAGCAACAAGCAGTGTTTACATGTGAGGCTTTTAGCAGAGGCGTACAGTGAGGGAAGCAGGTGGAGAGGCTCGGGATTTATCCATTAAACTTACTGCCGGACGGGGATAATATGCTTTTAAGGCTGCATGAGCTGGCAAAATGTGCGCCACGAGGACTGAGACACTTTGATTTCCACCTAGGTTTTGGTCTGCAATAGCACAGGTGCTTATTGTAATGTTTAATTGTACTCTGAGTTTTTAATAATCCACAATAAAAGCTAAAATTAGCAAAGAGGTGAACATCATGTCACCAACTATAAGACTGAAATGAAAGGAAATAATTGATGATAAACATTAATCCATATTAATGATATAGAATGAAAATACATACTTTTACTAAATGTGAATTTAGTAGGTCTGACATGCAACATCATTCATGATTAATGCTGCAGTAACAACTATGTGACGCCAACAACAAAATAAGAAGCTGCGAGTGGGAGATGCTGGAATGTAACTGCTGCTTTCAAATGGAACTTGTTAGTCTGTATTGCTGCATACATACTGTGTAACGGGGGAATTCAAGAGCACAGCAAGCCAAGCAATGGTTCAATAACCGTCTACTTTTTGTGGCATGCTGCTGAAGAATAAAAGGCAATAACAGAATAATTGAAAGGTCACTTTGTTGCGCTCCAAACATCACAACTTGTGGACTTTCCCATAAAACAACGGCCTCAAAAATGACCCGAGTTCAATGAGCATCTGCCTCACTCAGCGTCAACAAAGTCAACTCCATGAATTTGTTGCACGGTTGTTGCACTAGACTGCAAATAATCTGGTGACAACATGTAAAGCTGCATGTGAGTGGTTCAGTGTGTAAAGAACTAAACCTTTTCACTAGAATTTTAATTTAAAATAAAATCTAGACTTCAGAAATTTGGTGTGAAGTCTTTTCAAACACAGCATTAGAGATTAGACAACATTAACCAAATAAGAAGAAGAAGAAGAACAGAAGAAGAAGAAGAATCTGCCACTGAAACAGGACATTTCTCCAGAGCAAAGAGCTTCTTTTGGCTCAATTATTTCAGCTTGAATGTGATGCATGACTAGCCTGGAATCCAGCCCGACTCCCCCGTCCACAAAACGTTTGCTGGAGAATAATGAGTTCCCAACGGAGCGAGTCCAGACCAACTCTCCACCTCAAAGATCTACCTGGGCCAATCAAAGCATTTGGGCGGGGCTTTATGTGACGATGGACAGATGGAGTAACAGCTACATAACAGAGAAGATGGAGATAGGTTACTGTCTTCCCATCACAGATGAAGAAAAACTGGTTACAGCTAGTCTGGAAAATTGACAGTATAAATATGGTCGTTGGAACAGCTCCTCAAAAGTGAAGCCAAAGCAAGTAGAGCTCCCCCTGGTGGCTCGCTGCAGTATAGATCATAAGCTCCACCCCCTCTATGTTAGTGGGCGGGACTTGGGCCGAACTAAAACACTAAAATACACTCAAATATTTATTTTTTTCAAGGATGGTTTCTGTTATTTTAGGTAGTTAATACATTGTTGAAGAATGTTCAAGTGTGGATAAGTTTCATTTTAGTTCATTATTTGACGCTATAGAAACAGGATGTGACATAATAGCGACCACCAGTTGCCATGCCAACTGCTCCATAAAGCGTGGGACCATGAGAGTTGTAAAAAATAAATAAATTAGTACATCGTATAATCCAACATTTCCTTGTAACTGGTGGAGGTAGAGCAGAGTGTAGTATTATTAAACAAAAAAGTGAGTGAGTCTGGAGGAAGTGTGGGCGGGGCATCAATATTGGGGCTCCGTGTTGCTGCACTCTTGGACCGTACTGTGCAGACCGCAGCTCCAAAGTCGCAAGATGGCGCCGCCCGTATCCCCGGGAAAATAGCGTCAGTTTGGCCAATGCAAGGAAGTGGAGACGTGTAGTCCATATTTATATACAGTCTATGTTCTGTATAGTCTGGAGTCTCTCCATTGGGAACTGATTCTGCTGCAGCAAAGATCTGCGGGGCCAATCACACTGGTTATGTGGTGTTGGACAGAAGAGTAACAGCGACGTAGTCATAGCTGTCGTCTGAGTTGAATTTGTTCACAACAAATTTGCTATTGTGGGAGAAGAGGGCAAATTATCCTCCATCCACTCGATTAATGACTTTGTTGCTCTGATTGGCAGGAGGACAGTTCGACTGCATGCATAATGAAATCCAGAAGACTACCAGTCACATTTCCTGATAAGATTCAAGTCGGGCTACATTTCATTTGCCGTCTTTTCATTTGAAGTTTGTTAACACTCAAACTCTACACCTGTACGTGTTCATGTCAACTTAATCTCAATTGTCTCGACGTGTCTGCGGTACACAGAGGAAGTGTGTAATTAATTACACGGTGCACAGCAAACACCGAAGCCTGCGTTTGATTTATTTCTCTTCACGCTGTCGGGTGAGGAGTGTAAAGCAGCTGTGAGTTGTTTTCATAGCGCTGTCAGGCCTGACTTAAGACGCGAGGAGCTTTATTGTTTTATTTCTCATTTACGCCCTCTCTGATGGAGTCCTCGGCTTTGGTTTCCAGCAGCTAGAACATCCATCGTGGGAGAGAGAGAGAGAGAGAGAGAGGAGCTATTTTTATACGCATATTTAAGCAGGCAAACTCGGGGGGGAAGAGATATGCTCTTTGTCAAAGACGCCCTCTTTAATATTCACACGTGGGAGCAGCCAGGTACGACCACAGCCGGCCAGCGGTGCCAGAGAGGAGCAGATGAGGTCGGGGTTAATGAGTTTCCGGTGTCCTTCCTCAAGGGCCTTTTAGCAGCAGCAGCTAAAGTGGGAGCTTTATGTATTCATTCGGCTCTCCAGCATGTTCCCAGCAGGTGCTGAGGGATTCAAACTGGTGACCTCCTGAGCACTGGGAGCAGGCGAGAACCCAGAGAAGTCCACTCATGTTCATAAGTCCTTTTTAAACAGAGACATAGCCACTTATTGAACCTGAGGGCGGATTCAATTGATCTCCGAGGTGGAGGCAGAGCGGCGCGGGACAAGGACACACTGTGTGTCTGACATGTCACCGGCTTCAGTCACATTAGTGTAATAAGGCCATGATAGCATGTAATCAGAGTGAGCTATTCTCCAATTAACATGTTTACATGGCTGCCACTTTCTATACATGACAACCTGCACACTTTCCCCACCCCGGCTCCTTCCTCTTCCTGTCACCATGCGACCGTCGTCTGCACTTAAATTGTTTATTATGCAGATATTATGTGCATACATTATGTAATCTAGTGCAAGCCTGGAATTTAATTGCATTAGGACACAGCTTCCAGTACTTCCACTTCCAGTAATTCTGAGGCACTTATAAAAAACACCAAAAGTTTATTTTCTTAAAGGATATATTTTTCTAAAAAAATATCTTTTTGATTCCCCAGTCAGTGTTTTCTTGTTCAGCTATAGTAGAATAACATTTCTTTAGAAAATATCTACGGGACGACTGGCGCCACGTATTAGCTACAGATAAACATTCAAACACAAAAGACTGTGCATTCTGTGTTTAATGGCCAATATGATTACTACTAATGTTTTTGTTTTTCCAGAACTGCAAGGAACATAACCCACTTTCATCCTACTAGTCCGGGAATAAAGCTAGACAAAGATGTGTAAAATACTTTTTGTAGATTTGTGCATTTAATTGAACAATGAGTACGATCACAGCTGCAGAGTGTGAAACATCTGAATCAGTTCAGTCGGCAAAGCAACATGACCTTGACTCAACTGAAGCATTCAGCGCCATCCAGCACCTTCTGCTGAGGACTGTCTCACTGGGAGACCTCGGTATGTCAGGTTGGGGAACGTTGCGTCCAGAACAGCAGCACTGAAGCACCACGGGGGACTGTGCTCTCCTTTGTCCTATTCACCCTGTACACCTCGGACCTTAACTACAACACAGTCATGCCATATGTAGAAGATCTCAGATGACACTGCAATGGTGGGGTGTATCAGGGATGGACAGGAGCAGGAGGACAAGAATCTGGTGAACAACTTCGTCTCATGGTGCAGAGAGAACCACTTCTGATCAATCCAGCTAAAACCAAGGAGATGGTAATGGATTTCTGGAGGTCCAGGCCTCACCTGCAGTCTGTAACCATCAACAGGGAGTGTGTAGAGGTGGTTCAGACCTATAAGTACCTGGGTCTACATCTGGATCACAAACTGGAATGGTGGGCTAACATAGACTCAGTATACAACAAAGGTCAGAGCAGTCTCTATTTCCTCAGGAGGCTAAGGTGGTTTAATATCTGCAGGAAGCTGCTGGACATGTTCTACCAGACTATCGTTGCCAGTGTCCTCTTCTACTCTGTGATGTCCTGGGGAGGCAGCATTAAGAAGAAGGACACCTCATGACTGGACAAGCTGATCCAGAAGGAGGACTCTGTGGTAGGGACAGAGCTGGAGTCCCTGACATCAGATGAAAGGACCTTGAACTAACTCTGGTCCATCATGAACAATGTCCACCACCCTCTACAGGACAACATAGTCAGACAGAGAAGCTGGTTCAGTGCCAGGCTGCTGTCTCTGTCCTGCTCTGTGGACAGGCTGAGGAGGTCATTTGTCCCTCAGGACATAAGACTCTACAACGCCTCCCTGTGAAGAACCAACTGGACACTGAATCTATCTACTTGATTTAAACCAGTTTGGGTCAGACATAAACATTCTCCATGGACACCCCTTTGTTGACCTGTTCAAATCCAACATGTGTTTTTTCTGCATCCTGACATCTGAACTGTGTGTCCACAGTGTTTCCAGCATGCACTGATAGATCAGAGTCAACTGAGTCTGCCTCCTTTACGGATCGGATTAGATTCACGGTGAATTCCATCAGTTCCTGTGAGATTAGGGCTCCTGCAGAACAGTCTCAGTTTTTTGTTTTATCATTATTTTAAAAGGTCCGAACTGCAGCAAGACTGGTTCCTATAATACCCTCAATGCAACAACAAGTCCGCTTTTGTAAGCATTCAACATTCAGAACAAGTCGACATCCTGACAAATAGTAGAGTAGCACAAATGGAAACAATGCCATGCTGGATTTACAACATTCCCCTATTACTCCCCGTTCCCTGGTGTCATCATCCAGATGGCTCTTGTCATCCTGCGACTGCAAAAAAACAAAACAAATTTGCCTTTCACAAGCTCACCTTGTAAAATAAGGATCACAAAGAAGAAATTGTATTTCTGGTGGGGCTTCACCTACTACCAGCAAGCTGTCCGGACGTGGAAGAGAAATAAAAAGGTCAAGACTCATCAGAAAAACACTGCATACCGAATTTTAAATAATGTATGAGGCAACACGAGCCCACTTTGCATGTGCCCCATTGTCTCATATGTATATGTGCATGTGTATGAATTGTTTTAAATAAAACATTATTTAAAATGTTGCTTGCAGTGTGTTTCTTGATGACACTGATAAACGTTATAAGACAAAACATGTCGGTCTTAAAAAGTTGCCGTATTTTCTGTGAGTGTTGCTGCAGTCTTGACCTTTATGTACTTGTTTTCCAGGTCCATGCATCTTGCCGGTAGTCGGTGAAGTCACGCCAGAAATACAAGTTCTACGTTTCAATCCTCATCTTACAGTTAGTGGGAAACTTGTTTTTACAGTGGCAACATGACAAGAGCCATGACGCCTCTGAATGATGACACCAGGGGAACGGGGGGAAATGGGAGAATGTTGTAAATCCAGCATGGCATTGTTTCCATTTGTGCTGCTCTGCTGTTGTCAGGAAGTCGACAATTGTCAGAAAGCAGAATTGTTGTTGGTCGCATTGCATTGTGGGTATTACATAGACAGTATAAAGATGGACGGCAGAACAGCTCCTCAAAAGTGATGCCAAAGCAAGTAGAGCTCCCCCTGGTGGCTGGCTGCAGCATAGGCCATAAGCTCCACCCCCTCCATGTTAGTGGGCGGGACTTAGGCCAAACTAAAACACTAAAATACACGACAAATAGTTTTTTTTTTCAAGGATGGTTTCAGTCATTTTAGGTAGTTGATATAATGTTCATGACTGTTAAAATGTCAATTTTTTCAATAAGTTTCGTTTAGTTATTTGATGCTATGGAAACAAGATGTGTCATAATATGTTGGGCGGGGCATTGATGTCGTGGCTCCGTATGGCTCCACTCTCAGATTGTACTGATCAGACTCTGGCTCCAAAGTTGTAAGATGGCGCCGCCCGTATCCCCGGGAAAATAGCGTCAGTTTGGTTAATGCAAGGAAGTGGAGACATGTAGTCCATATTTATATACAGTCTATGGAGTATTACAGCATTGGCACCAGTACCCATGTACTATAAGACATAGACAGAAAAATTACACTTGCTTCGACTTCAGCTGCAGCAAATGTTACCGTGGCAACACACAACTAAAACGTTTAGCCAGGTAAACATTACATCAGCATGTTAGCATCTTAGCATTTGTCTAAATGCACGGCTACAGACTCTTAATCTGGTTTTGCACATCTCTAGTCCAGCAGTGATTTGAGAGTCCAAACTGACTTGATGGTTGTAAAAGCACAAATATAGGTTTATAAATTGACCACAGCCGAGTTTATAAAAGCTCTTAAGAAGCTCTTGAAGAAGCGTGGGTTTTCAGTTTTGTTTCATTCTTACTGTGTAAAAGCTTCCACCTGTGAATTCCCACTATGAGCGGCAGAGCTGCTACTGCAGCCGACCAATCCTCCCAACTCATACACACTGCCCCTCGCTGCCTGTACTTCTCTTCACTTGTTCAATTTCCACCTCCCTCTTTGACCCGGTCCCTTGACAGTTTAAGTGTTTGTTATCATCCAGACTCAGAGTTTCGGTCTTGCCCCTGCTCGCCAGCTTTGCAGTCCGTCTGTGTCTGTGTGTCTGCAACGAGTCCGGCGGTTTGTTTGTGTGTCTCATTTTCTCAGCGTACCGAGGCGTTAGAGGATCCACTGAGCTGTAATTATTACGGCTAATTTATAAAATGGAGATTTCAATTGAACTACTCTGCCAAGGAAACAAACACCGCACACTTTCTGTCTCTTCACATTCAACACAACACACAGAATTAGTGCACGCTTTTCAACAATGCAGAAGACGCACAAAACACACTTAATGTCACGGCAGAGGACGTTCTGCCTGTAGCTTTGGGTAGTTATGATCCAAGGTTACAGCGGCTGAGAATGCTTCTGAAAGTAAAGAGAAGCTAAAGCATGCTGCAGCAAAGTACGCAGAGGACCGATAAAAAAACCTTTAGTGTCGGAGTCATTGTTCTTTTATTCTCTGTTCTAATTGGACTGTGGCTTGTAATGTGCACCAAGGTTATAAAAGTTGTCCATACAATTCTTCTGCCATTATTTCATATCTGTAAATTCTCCTGTTTTCTTTGACTTTGATGTGAATTTCTACTGAAAGTTAAATGAAGCTGGAGCAGCAGAGTAAAGGAAGGTGAAAGTGTGAACGTAAAGGTTTAGGAAGTTGTAGGATATCAGACAAGTCAAGCTGCAATGTGTTCTGTGATGTTTTTGATGCTGTAGAAAGGGAAAATATACTTTCTTGACTACAGACAATGTCGGCGTTAACGTCAGAATGTCAGGTCAGAATAAAAGGGTACCCAAAAAGACAGTGTTACACATTTAAAGAGTCACACAAAGTGTTTCCACGCTCCCAAAACTGACCAAGAGCCAAGAGCTTGACGGAAAAGTATCAGGCTGCAAAGGCAATGAAGGATCTTGCCATCAGAACCATCATTCAGAGGATTATTTAGGAAATCAAAGTGATGAATTTGCCCATTAATTTTCTTTCTCTGAGAGTTGTGGAACATTAGTTCGTCTCCTTATCTGAGAGCTATATTTTCTATGTCCCAACCTCTTAGACATTTCTTCTACTGAAAGTTGCATTTAGACAAATAAAAAAAGACATGTAGCACCCACCTAGACCAGACCAGACACCCCCACCCCATAGCAATAACACTCCTTGATGGCAGCAGCCATCCCCAGCAGGATGCAGCCTGACACAGACACACACACAAAAACACTTTAGGAACAACTAAAAAAAAAACAAAAAAACATGAAGAACAGCACAAGGTGTTGACCTGGCCTCCAAATTCACGAGATCCTAAACTGATCAAGTATCTGTGGGATGATCCACAGAGGCCCCTACCATCAAAGGCCCCCCCACCACTAACAACATTCTGTTGATCAGACACCACAGGACACCCTCAGAAGGCCCATGTCCATTCTCTGATGAGTCACTACAAGGGAGACCTACACGATATTAGGAACTGTTTGTGTTCTCCTGCAGCTTTTCCAACTGAACAGGGGTAAAACAGAAGTCGTCCTCGTCGGCTCTAAGTCCACTCTAGCCAAAGCTGACAGTTTCTCATTAAATATTAATAACTGTACACGCCTCCCGTCAGGCGAAGAGTCCGGGGTGTCATCCTTGACAGGACTTCATCTCTAGAAGCCCACATCACATCAGCAGCGTCACTCTGTCCTCTTACTTCCTCCTCCGCAACATCAATCCACCTCGTCCATCCCCTTGCACAGAGCACCGCCGCCGTTCTTGTCCCAGCCCTTGTCACATCACGCGTCACATCACGCATCAACTACTGTAACCCTGTCCCATTTGGTCTATACTCCAAAAAATCTTCATGAACTTTATCTGGTCCAAACTGTGCAGCTCGTATCATCCGAACTCCCTCCGTATAAAATTCCACATTAGGCTCAATGTCCCGTTACTTTCCTTTAAGACTAAACCGTCCTCCATCATGGCCATCCAACTTATTGCACCACCTTCCCGACCGTCGACGACGTGTTTCAGGGCATTCAGTCGCTCAGCTCGACGCCTCCGAAGACTCTCCCACCTGACATCCTAAACCCCCCACCTTCAATGACTATTTTGACCAAAACTCAAAGCAACAAGTGAGAGACAATGTGCATCAGTATGTGAATTTCTAAGAGGTGGTGCTGTCTGAACTCAGGCTCCTTCCATGCCTTGCAGAGAGCTTTTTTTTTTGCTCGCTCTTGGCTTCTTAACAAAAAAATCTGCTGCCTCTTCACTTGCAGCTCTTCTTTTTCGTCTCCTTCCTTCCTCTTGATTGTTTCTCTCACCCGCTGACCTTTCCCGATGCGTTTCTGCTTGCGCTTACATCTATTTGGCCTCGCTTGCCTTTTTCTCCTATTATTTGCCAACAACTCATCCACTCATCCACACGTACAGTCACAGATACACCCACGGACGCAGACGCAGCTACAGTACGGAGTCGCTGTCGGCCCCAGAGGCCCGGCAGACTTAAGATAAAATGGCCTTGGGAGCCGCACGCCTCCGTCCAACCATGACATGTTTCAGATTGTCTCCTAAATCTCCTCTGACAGATGGATAGATGCACTGCTGCAGCTGTGAGCGTATGAAATAGATCCCTTAAGGAGTAATGGGGAAAGATCAGGTCTACGACGGGAGAAAATAAGTCGACCTTTATAGCTGACTTGTCTCAAATCGAGGCACTTCCAGATAAAAGTGTAGAAAAATAATGCAAGCGCGTTTCCCAGATTAGAAGTTGATGTTCTGGTGCAACCAGCCGGTAAAATAACGACACAACAGTAACAGGAGGACAGCTCTACGGTTGTTTGCGTCGTAGCAAAGACGTAAAAGACGCTGCAGTGTGGTAACGTGACGGTAAAGTTATCCATCTTTGAACTACTTAGCGCTTAACAACGCAGATATTTGTCTTTGATTTACAAATTCAAAAGGCTGCAGCAAAATGTGTCACGCGAGCAGGTTTCGAGCGCAGATGGAGGGTTTAAAAGGTAGTCGCCTGAGACGGCGCTCTGTGTTAACAAGTCACTCCTGCTATGGGGTACAGTCTCATCTGATCTGCACAATAAACACATAAACACACATGCACACACACACACACACACACACATGCACACACACAGCAGCATGTCAAGCAGCCGCCACTCAGATTAAAACATCTGAGAACATCTGAAACGGCTCTATCACTCTTTCTATCAAAGCCACCCAACCCCTCACTCACTTTTAGTTTATATTGGTACATGATGCACTCCCTCTCTCCCTCTCTCTATGTAACCCCGTCTTTTTCTATCAAATGCATGCTTTATCCTTCTCTCTCTCTCTCTCTCTCTTTGTTTTTATTCCGCCCTGCCTCCAGCTCCCACATCTTTCCATCTCTGCCTGGAAACGCCTGGAATTAGTCTAAGCAGATTTGCGCATTAAGAGCTGTTATCGTCAGAGAGGCCAGCTCTGACTGAGACACAGGCTATACTTTAAGAATGCTTCAGCCGCGCGAGCTCGTTTGAACGCCGAGAATATCAAACCTGGAGTGCGCGTTGGCAGCTTTCAGACGAAAAAACCCAGGAGCTTTTCAAGAGGGAGACCAAAGCACGTCAGAACTGACGGGCTCTTATATGTAATTGGAGAACGTTTACAGCACAATGTACAGGCTTATGTAAGTTGTTGAATCTGCTGTAGTACAGTATGTACAGCCACCATAAAACATACAGTAAGTATGGGAAATGTTCTGGAGACAGATGAAACCAAAGTAGAGTTGATTAGTTCAGATCAGGGGTCACCAACCTTTTAGAAACCGAGAGCTACTGCAACGGTACAGAGTAACACGAGGGGCTACAAACTTCCTGAACAGTTAACCCTGTCGGTTGGTTGCTGTTATATCATATTGTTGTTAATGAATCCTCACAATAAATATTAACAATGATTTACATGGTAGAAACCTACGTATTTAAACGTGCAACATTTTTCATTATTTATTTTTGTTCATTTAATTCAGTTTCAACATTCTTACACTTTGAGAACAAATCATTTTTTCACATTTTTGTCTGTTTTGCTCTAAATTAAACTTCAGTCGCGTCTTTTGACTTCTTCGCCAGCTTCTTTTTAAAAAAAAGACTGCCGCCCAAATTTGCCTTTAAGTCACGAGCTTTTTCCATCTGGGTAGTTAGCATGGAAGCTAGCGTGACACGTACCGAAACTGAAGCGTCTCTCCACATTGTGCCGCGTTGCCGTTGCCACAGTAACCCCATAAATGAGCCGTAAACCATGTTTCTTTTACTGTGGTAAAAAAGAACGCTTCTTCTTACGCTTTTCTGTCATGTTTTTCTGTTGTTACGACCAACATCTAGCTCTTCAACGCAGTCGCTCAATTAAGCAGCACAATTAAATACAATTTTTAGAAGAGCTCTAAAAATGTGCTATGTTTAGAACATACCCTGCGGGCGACCAGGTGCCCACGGGAACCATGTCGCTTTAAATAGACCAATGAATTCTGAATTCTAAAAGAAAATGTCAGGACATCTGTCCATGAGCTGAATGTGAAGAGAAACTGGGTCATGCAGCAAGACAACGAGAACCAAGAACACAAGTGGTTCTACAAAAGAACGGTTAAAGAAGAACAAGATGAATGTTTAGGAACGGCCAAGTCAAAGTCCTGACCTTAATCCAATAGAAATGTTGTGGAAGGACCTGAAGCAAGCAGTTGATGTGAGGAAACCCACCAACATCTCAGAACTGAAGTGGTTCTGTTCTGAAGAATGGGCTAAAATTCCTCCAAGCTGCTGGAGACCACTGATCAGCAGTTACCAGAAACATTTAGTTACAAGAAGGTCACAGCAGATAACAAGGGCTTCAACTCTCAGATATGTACAAATGAGGAATTTTCTTGAATTAAAAAAATGCACAAGTTTAATATTTCTGAAATCTGCAGATGTTTAAAGGGAATTTTATGCAGAATAAAATACATAAGCCCGACACCTTAGACACTTAAAGGACTTTAAACCCTCTCAGGTACTAAGGACCATCTATTCTTGCACCACTGAGACCATCCTGACAGGAAGCATCACATCCTGGTTTGGGAACAGCAGCGAGCAGGACAGGCGGGCTCTCCAGAGGGAGGTGTGATCAGCTCTCCAGTTAATCTACAGCAAACAGCGCTGGACCGAGGCCAGGAAGATAAAGAAGGACCACAGCCGCCCAGACAATGGGCTCTACTCTCTGCTGTGATCAGGGAAACGTTTCCGCTCCTCGAAGGCAAACAAAGAGAGAATGAGCAGGAGCTTCTCCCTGCAAGCCACTGGGCCTAGTGCTTGCCAACATCTGTTATTACTATTCTATATTTTATCGTTTTTTTTGGTAAACTATTTTCTTATTGACTTATATTTGCTCACATTTCATTTTCTTTACTTTATCTTTAAACAAGGACAGCCTTAAAATGCACTCTCTGCATTTTTTACATCGTTCTGTGTGAGTGATGAATGAACTTTGAAATCTGAAATGCTCGATACATCTTTTCCACATCTAATCCATTTTAGAGTCAGAGAAGAGGCAAAAAAAAAACCTACAGAAAGAAACTTCAGATTCAGTTTTCTTAAAAGAAAGCTTTCACTCACCAGGAAAATGTTTCTGTCAGGGAGGCCCTGTTCACACCCGTCCACTTACACAACCCCAGACTGATGTGCTGACCCCTGAGCAGCAGAACTAGAGCTACTGTATCTGTAGCTACATGCTGTTCTCACACATGAATTCAGGTCTGGACCTCGCCCAGAGTTTCCTTTTCACACATGCAGTGGACAGCAGGAGAGTGCCCATCAGAGGCGTTCTCACCTACTGGAACTACTCGGTTTGGTTTAGAGGGTCAGAGGGTACACTGTGTGCATGAATCGGCAGTGAAAAGCTACATACAGGCAGGCAGAAAAGAGTACAAAGCCGCTACAGCATCGTTAACATGCCTCCTTGCTTGCTGTGAATTCTCCACACAGCTACCAGCTCTATTCACAGACTCTGCGGTACTGTGGAGCTGGAAAGGTAAAGTCTGTTTAACGTCCGGTCAAAGTGATTCAGACACCTTCGTTCACACGTACGGGCGCCGCCTGCAAAATGTCAAGCAAGTCTGCAGCGCATGTGTGAAAGAGGCTTCAGATAATGAGGAAGGAGCAGGCGCTTGCTATTTCACTTCCCCCCCATTCAGGTTCATCGTTTTGGTTCTGAGAAGCTCACTGTGGCACCGACTGATCAAAATAACAAGCTCACAGTGTATGACGGACCAGGGAGGGATTTATTTCATCTGTATTGGAGACATGCGCCGCTCTGGAAAAGGCTCGTGGTGGGAAACCTTTAGATTGGCTCACCTGCTGGGTGACAGTACTATAGCCTCAGGTTCAACAGACTCTGGCAATGATGCAAATTCACACAAACCCTGTGAAGTTCCTTTAGCGTGCCCCAACTTTTTATAAATGTTCTAAGAGCCCTTGCAGGTATTGACACACAGCATGTCAATGTCTCCTTTATGAGTGTTTTTTTTTGTGCCCTGAAACCTTTGCCTTTTGTAAACACTTGGCCTTTTAAAGTGGACTTTGAAAGATTTTCCGCTCTAGCTGTAAAATGATAGCAGGTCAGTACTTTCAAAGCTCCTCTCTTCTTCTTCTTCTTCTTCATTATCCGTCTCTAACAACTACATCGCTACATGGTTGTAGGCCGACTCGGGCCGTGGTGAATCTGTATCCAACTATGAATTAAAAAACCTGCGTGAGAAAACAAGATCACAACAAGGACGGAAATAAAACCGTGAAATTCCCCTTTGGTTTGATTCAAACAACAACAAACAGAGGAAGTAGGGCACCGTGGGTTTTTACATTTGAAATAAATATGACAATTATATGCACTTCATCTAAAAGGAGGTGTACATATTCTTTATATGCATTTTACTGGATCTACTACAAGTCTGACATCTTATTTTATACTGCATATACACTGATTTTCGATCAGTTTTCTATTCGTGTCCATCTACAGCTTAGCCTTGTGATGTAGTGTAGTTTTGGGGGTTTCACTTTCAGAGATGCTGAGCTGGTTCAGCAGCAGTTCATGCACATCTATAAATCCCATTTTAATGTGGTGAATAAGACCGGGGCATACAAACGCAACTTTTATTATTAAATCACGCGGGAAATCATGCAAATCCCCGCGTTTGAGTTTTACCCAGAGAATTTTTAACAGGTGTGATGAGTGTGTGAAAGTAATGTGAACTCCGTTCAGATGGAAATCTGTTCTTCTTTTTAGATTCAAGGAATTCATAAACTGCATATGTAATGAGAGTTATTGTCGCTGGCTTCAAGTTTCACAGCATTCAAGGATGAGGATGAGATGGGAGGGTGGCAAGAGAGAGACGAGGAAACATTTATGAATTGATAGAAAAATCAAAGGTAGAAGACCTCCAGAACCAGAGTGATCTTCACTGCTGAAGTATTCACTTAATAATACTTTACAGAGGCCAGTTTGCTTGAACATATCCAATAAGTCAGGGTTTAACTTTTTCTCTCAGAGACTTTTAGCTGGTTTGGGAGCAGTTCTTTAAATCCTATTTTAATGTAGTGAATAAGACCGGGGAATACAAATGCACCTTTTATTATTAAATCATGCAGCCTGTCGTTCCTGCTTTAGAGTTTTGCGTGAACTAATGTGAACTCCATTCACACGTAGAAATCTGGGTTTTCAGATCCAAAGAACTCACAAAGTGTCGGTCATTGTCGTTGGATTTTAGTTTAGCCTCTGCTGCTACACAAATACAGGGATGGAAGGGTTGCAGGAGGGGTGTGAAGAGAGAGACATGAAGTAAAGTCTGAGGCGAAAAGGACAGGTCCGTGCTACTGTTTTTAAATCGAACCAGACAAATCGGAACTCACAAATATCACAAGTGTGTTTTGGTAGACATAGTAGACTTATATATCTTACAAATATCAACATCTTCCTTTGCAATTAAATATCTATTAACAGATGGAAAATCATAGGAAAAGACCTCCAGGACTAGTTTCTTCAGTGACTTATCCTGGTGCCAGTTTGTCTAAACATATCCAAGTAGTCAGGTTTTCGGTTTCTCCTCTGAGAGACTTTGAGCTGGTTTGGGAGCAGTTCTTTAAATCCTATTTTAATGTAGTGAATAAGACCAGGGAATGCAAATGCACCTTTTATTATTAAATCATGCAGCCTATCGTTCCTGCTTTAGAGTTTTGCCTGGAGAATACTCAGCGTGTGAACTAATGTGAACTCCATTCAAACATAGAAATCTGGGTTTTCAGATCCAAAGAACTCATACAGTGCAGACGTGATGTCGGTTATTGACGTTGGATTTTATTTTAGCCTCTGCTCTTTGTTGGGATTCAAGCTGCAACACAAATACAGTGATGGTAGGGTTGCAGGCATAGACTGTATATAAATATGTACAATGCGTCCCCACTTCCTCTCATTGGCCAAACTGACACTATTTTCCCAGGCGGCGCCATCTTTCGACTTTGGAGCCAGAGTCTGATCAGTACGGTCCGAGGGTGGAGCCACGAGGGGCCGTGATATCGATGCCCTGCCCACACTTCCTCCAGACTCACTCATGTTTTTGTGTAATTAATACTATGCTCTGCTCTACCTCCACCATTTAAACATTCATAAACATTATATTAACTACCTAAAATGACAGAACGATCATTGAAAAAAATATATATTTGACGTGTATTTTAGTGTTTTAGTTTGGTCCAAGTCCCGCCCACTAACATGGAGGGGGTGGAGCTTATGACCTATACTGCAGCCAGACACCAGGGGGAGCTCTACTTGCTTTGGCTTCACTTTTGAGGAACAGTTCCATCTTTATACAGTCAAGAGAGACAAAAAGAAAAGGCCCAAAGGCCAGGCCCAAAACATACCTTTCTTTTGGTGAAAAACGCAAATTGGATGCATTCAACCGAGACCTTAACCTTGGATTTAGTTTTAAAACAATGCTTAAATAGATTTCATTTGTTATTTCATAGCATCTCATATCATTTCAGCATCACACGTGAACTAGACCCGAGACTTAATTGACTTACCGAGGAAAGCAGAAGGCGAGACGGTGCCGTTGCTGCGTGAAACCATGACGCTGATGCCCGTCTCCACGAACGGAACGGAAAACTCTACGACCTCTGACCTCTCCTCGTTGATGGTGAGAGAACCAATCGCCATGTCGGCCCTGTTAGACACCACCTGGGAACAGAACACCTGAGATTAGGTTTAAAGCACTCAAGTTAACAATTCACATATAAAGCAAACCATGCTATTAAGTTGACTGTATTTCCTCACAGTGAATGTGTTAGAAACAGGAGGAAGTAGAGTCCCGATCGATTGCAAAGGCCAAATCATTATGGAGAGGTAGCTGGGCTGAAGTTCACCTACAAAGCACTGCCTTAAGGTTGTGCAGCTCACAGGAGCTCAGTGTGGAGTCTTTGAAAAGAAAAATTCAAGGTACTGTTCCTCAGTGACGCTTCATAGTCTTGTGCCTTATTTCAAGGGCAGAATTCTTTTGCCATGCTTTGAAACATGAAACTGGACTCTGTTCCTCCTCTGAGCTCCTCTGGCTGCTGTAAATGAGGCTCAGGTGGCCAGAAGGTGAAGAGGAGAGAGGATTCACAGCTCTGTCATGTTTCACCTGGCAGGAAGCAGAGGTTAGTTGACTGCAGCCCAGGGACTGGGGAGGTTAGGGGAGGTTAGAGGAGCTGGCTGCTGACCAGAAGTTCATTAGTCTGCCCTGGCCTGGCCCCAACAGTCTGGGAGAGACAAAGGAGCTCTGCAGACGCCACTGAGCTGCTCTTCACTAGCGCTCTAAAAGACACACTCCTTGTTCGAGAATGTTCCTCTTCGTTCTCCGTTGACGTCTTAAGTGCTCATTTATACATTCTGCTGCATCAGTGCTACAGTTTGCAATAAACGCCTGTCAGTCATAGAAGAGCAGCAGAGGAATAATCAGTTTTGGATTTATCTGTGCTTTATTTTTCTGGTGTGTTTTTACAATAGCCAAAATGAAACCATGACTCCCATGTCCTATTCCAGAACAATGAAACTCCAGACCCAGTAACAGTATCATCTATTAATATTGGGTGATTTATCTTTTTGAAATGTAGCTTTAAAAAAATGGCTGCACACTGCTTCAACTATGCTCCCTGTGCAGATAAATGTATATATTGAAGGAGAAAGGTTAGTTATTATAGGTTAAACATACAATGAATGATATATTGTGTGTGAACATGCCTGCTCTCTATGTGGCTGGGTCACATTTTCCACCAGCTATAGTTGTATTTTAGGTTTTTATTTTTTTGACCTCATACCGTCTCATCCAGACCTATCATTAACTCTGGGTCCTGACTCTCACGTTACTGTACAGCTTATTAGTTGACCGGTACGGCGGTAGAGACCAGTGCAAGAGGGACGCTGAGTTTCAGACTGGAAGATGTCTTTTTTTGTTTGTTTTGTTGCAGCCAATTCTCTTCATCTCATCAAGATGTGAAAATTGAAGAGAGGTAGAAAATGACCGCCTGATTTGAAGGCATTTGTGGAATGAGGACTAGAGGAGAAGAAAGAAAAAGGGCAAGACTTCCCGTTCCCTAAAAGAGTCTATCTCTGAACATAGGAGAGGCATTAAGAGACGTCATGTATCCAGTCTAGTTGGAGGACATTTTAATGAAAAGAGGAACAGACAGTTCACAGTTCTTATCAGTATATGAATCTGGTAACACGTTTCATTACGGTATGTGTTATGCATGCAACTGAATAGTCCTCCAACCAATCAGAGTTATTTTCTTGTAAACTAATTCAACTCCATGACGCTCAGATGATGTACCGTTACTCTTCTGTCCATCACCGCATAAAGCCCCGCCCCAAACAATTTGATTGGCCCAGGTAGATATTTGCAGGAGCAGAACCAGTTCCCAACAGAGAGACCAACTGTCCACCAAAAACAATATGTGGGTGAGGGACTAGTGCTTGGGATTGGGAAGTTTTCTTATATTTTTATTATTTAGTTTAGATTTTTTACTTTGTCTTGTTTTTACAGTTTATTATGTACAGTAGGCTGGATATTACCCTTTTTGCTTTGTTAAACATTGTTAAACACCTTTCCAGCCTGGGACAATAATTGTCTTATAGCCATATGAAAATATGCCAAACCCACCGTAGCCCATTATTGGCTCATATGCAGTATATTTGGTTGTTTCTTAAACATCATAAACTTACTATTACCTTTTTTGCAAAATTCATATTGTTTGCAGTGTGTTTCCTAATGACCCTTAAAAGTTATACGACATATGTAGCATCAGCAATAATAGAAAGAACCCATCTTCTGCAAATATTTTAGACATCTCATCTGAACACATACCCCCAGAGGAGAACTATGATGGATGTTATAGAGAAGAAACCGACAATTACATCAATGAATTGAGCATTACTGTCGTCTTGTGTAACTTTCTTAAACTGAGCACATTAAGGGATGGTCATAAAGTTTTGACTCATCAAACATGAAAAAAATATATTTTATTCATCAAATTGCTGCAAGAATTTTCTCCCATCTTTTCTTTATGCATTCAGTACACTTTTTATTTGATGGGTGGGAATCATTTGTGGTCTCTACACCCTCTAACAAAAAATAAAAACTCAGAGTGGAGTCAAAAATTCATGTTTTTGCCTGAAAAGATTCTTAATGGAGACAATGCCGTAAAGTCTGCCTGGGAGAGTCTGTCTGGTGAAAGAAAGAGTTTTGTAGAAACAGCATGGGCTCAGTCAACCTTCTGCAGCAACCGGTGAACTTCACAAGTTTACTTTGACAAATCAGTGCTTTGTATTCGAAGCCTCTGGAAACACTTGCGGTTAACATTTCCACAAGGGTCTGATGACGTTCAGGTTTTACACTTTTCGTAGCGTGTCATTAGTTGCCACTCTGCCTGTCAAGCTCAATCAATCCATGGTAATTATTCCATTTAATTCAACTGGGTCATTTCAGATATCTGAATGCAGCTAGGTCTGAAAGCAACACCTGTCACACTTCTACTCAGGAAGTGCTTCATCGCTGCAGAGAATTCACACTGGGAACAAAAATGATTATACCAGGATGATTCACAGTGGAGGACGAGAAAATGTAAAAGATGTAGGAAATTACTGATTCAGATGCATTCATGGGAAAAGGACGAGAATGCAAGGCTGAAAGATATTATGAGAAAATGCAGAATTCACGCTGAGGCACAAGGACAGTGGTGTCCGTCGATGTCTGACGGATGCGGACGTATTATCCTTGCACACGAGGATAAAAAGGACAAATTTTAAACGTCCTAAACTAAAATGTTTGCGACAGGTAAGGTAACAGGAAACAGCCGAAGGTAGGACGTGGTGAGACTCAGCGGTCCCTGAGCACATGTGTTTTCCTGCTGCCGTAATTAAGCAACTTAATGAGTTACTGAGAGACGCTGGGAGGCAGCTGAGATGTGCAGAGAAATGGAGGAAGACAAGCCACCTGCATCTCCCAAGCCCATCTGAGACTGGAGCCTTGTAAAGAACGACATGAATACTGTGTTGACATGTCTGACACTAAAACGCTGTGTTCATTTTTCTCCTCCGACACAGGTCCCTGCAACTGTGCGAAATCATCATGGTGGCCGTGATTTTATTGTCCGTCACGTTCACCTCACAAGTAAAACCATAGAATTAGAGCTTTCAAATTGCAGAGGGATCTATCAGGAATGTGCCCTTGAAAAAACTGAAGCGCCTTCCCCAGATAACATTGTGTTCTCTTGCATGTTTTCATGCACAACTATGGTGAGTCCGACAGTCACTAGTCCTAATCCAAGCCCCTTCTGTTCACAGATAAGACGAAAGTTAACAGTCCCATCCTGTCAAACATTTCAAACGATCTGGTGATGTGTTGTGGATCCCGTCGCCATGTGCAGCTACGTGTCCGTGCATGTTAGAGAGTTAGGGTTAGGTTTGGGGACAAGGAAGTAACTTTACTCCTAAAGAGAAGGCTACTTTTGCGCAGGCACAGGTTGTATCTTCTATAAGTTGGACCCGGGTTAAGGTTAGGGGTAGGGATAGTGGTAGGGCTAGGGCCTTACCGACAGGTGCAGATGGAAGCTATTCTGCACACTGTCAGTCATTGTAAGGGTTTTTGCACACATATGTCACCTCGCAGAGAGACTCCGTGTTGAAATGGTAGACTCGATTCTCAGCAAATTGGACTAAAACACACTGTTGCGCCCCTATGCACCTCCACTGGCATTGGGCTGTGGTGAGGACACTTCAATGTGTTGGGATTACTTGTTGCTAACCTTTGTCCAAAGTAGTAACTTGGTGTACCAAGTAATTCTTTGGTTTGTTGTGTGGGTCATGCAACATGTTTTGTATCTGGTGTAATCATGTGTAAAGGCATCAATTTTTGCACATCTTGGAAGATTGGGCATGATTGCAGAGGGGCTTTGTTGATTGTCAGGGAGGATCCCTTTTGAGGGTGGAGGTGTTAGGCCCATTTGCACCTCCACTGGCTGTGCTGGTGTCTTTGGCTGGTGCTTAATCACCTTATCCAGCCACACCTGAGAAGACTGAATAAAAGGCCTTGCTTGAAGAGGCAGAGGAGGAACGCTTTTCATCTGCAGAAGCTCACTACGTCTGACCTGTCGCCTTTTATGTTTCCTTTTGAATGAAATAAACTCTTATTTTTGTAACTCACGTCATCGGTCTCCACTTTATGTTTGCGGGTCGTAACACACACACACACACACACAGTGATCATTTGCATCCTCTGTCTGACTCCATGTTAAACCAACTTCATTAATCCAGCCACCAGAGGGGGATTGGCATCATCAAAAAATAGCATCGTATCTGCCAACACACAGTCGCTTACCAGCCATCCCTCTCTCTCTCTCTCTCTCTCTCTCTCTCTCTCGCTCTGCTTCTCCAGCACTAATCCTTCTGACAGCTTCCCGCCGTATTTTCTCTCTTCTTCTTCGATTCGGGTCCAATCCTCTCTCACGGGGTCACGTTTTAAAGGATTTGAGGAAGGATAAGAAGAATTTCACAGGAGCCCCCGAATCGAGTGCAACCCCCCCCCCCCCCCCCCTCTTTTTTTTTTTGTGTAAACACAACAAAAGAAAAAATGAACAGAATAACAAAACTGAACTGAATGATTCTGATACTGTACAGGAAAAAAAAAATGGAGCATCCAAAGCGTTGCTGCAGTATCTCAAAGAAGGGGCACGGTGTGTTTGTGATCTGGCCCGCTAAGTTTTACAAAACACTCCCAGAGGACATGCAGACTGCAAGTTGTGTCTTCTTCAAAGTTCTGACCGAGCACACATATAAAGAGGTACTTTATCTCTCACCATGACCCCATTTACATTCTGTCAGAGATGACGTCTGTTGCAATTCTTTGGGGTGCACAAGTACTCTGGAGCAGGATGTCATTTGTCTTGCTTAAGTGGAGTACACACAGGAAGATGTGGCAACAAGAGACAATGAATGATGAAGAAACCTAAGGATTTGTTGATGAAAGGAGACAAAGATGAACTAATCTCAACTTTGAGGCCAATGGGGGCAACTTCTATTGGACTTCTGGAGGTCCAGGCCTCACCTGGAGGCCATCAGGGAGTGTAGAGGTGGTTTAGACCTATAAGTACCTGGGTCTACAGCTGGATCACAAACTGGACTGGTCAGCTAACATAAACTCAAAAATGGTCAGAGCTGTCTCTATTTCCTCAGGAGGCTAAGGTGTTTTAATATCTGCAGGAAGCTGCTGGACATCATTGCCAGTGTCTTCTTCTACACTGTGGTGTCCTGGGGAGGCAGCACTAAGAAGAAGGACACCTCAAGGCTGGACAAGCTGATCTAGAAGGAGGACTCTGTGGTAGGGACAGAGCTGGAGTCCCTGACATCAGTGGACCTTGAACAAACTCTGGTCCATCATGAACAATGTCCACCACCCTCTACAGGACACCATAGTCAAGTAGAGAAGCTTGTTCAGTGACAGGCCGCTGTTTCCGTCCTGCTCCATGGACAGGTTGAGGAGGTCGTTTGTCCCTCAGGCCATACCAACTGGACTGTGGTCACTACTGCTGCTACTATAGTATATTTTCTACACAGCATTTTATATATATATATATATACGTATATATATATCATTCTTACTGGACCCCAAATTTCCCCCCAATTTCTGACCAATCACAGAATAGTAACCGGAGACCACACGAGAAAAAAGTTCTGTCCGGTTGATGCGTCGAGAACAAGCTGTGAGAACTCCCAAACGAGAGCTGCTAGAGTAAAGTATCCCTACCCCCATCATCATTTCCTCTTTTGTTATATAAAGCAGAGCCTCACCTCTCCGACCATGCCGTTCCACTCCCCGTCGATGTTCTTCCCATGCCTGCCGTTGGTCACCAGGTAAAGGTCGTAGGTGAAGCCCACGATCTTGGCCAGGCGCTTCAGGACATCGATGCAGAACCCTTTGCAGCAGTGCTTCATGGGCGCCACGCCTTCCACCACCAAACTGAGGAGATGATGCGAGAGACAACAGAAAGGTGAGATAGTGAAAATGATTTTTCTTTTTAAATAGTTTCTATCAGGGACGCTTTGACCTGGATGAGGTGCTCGACTATTGAAGAAATTGAAAAAGAAGGAGAGCGAGTTTCTTCAGAAGTGCGAATAGATGAGCACCTCGGGAGGAGAACATAACACAGAAAGAACAGGAGGCTGAGGAAGGGAAGGAAGGTATGAATTATTGTGGAGGGACTGTGAGCAGATCAATACTGACAGTTTGGGCCGATGTTTGGGAAGGCAATGCTCAGAAAGGGTCAAACAGCTCAGGAAATAAGTGGAATTAAACTCAGTTTTATGCACTTAGATGCTGCCCAAAAGAGACTCTGCAAACACATTTGAATGCCTCTTCCCTCCGAGGCTTTGTCTGGCAAACACTTCCCCCAGAGAACGTCATGAGCTGGTAACACATACGGGAATCCATGTACATTCAGATTACCATCAGTGAAGTGGCTGTAGTGGCCTCCATCAACTCTCCATAAGCACAAGTGCGCATTCGACGGCGCCTCAGACACTAAGCTATGGCAACCTCTTGGCTCAGTTACCTAGCAACACAGCTTATGCATTTGGGTGAATAGTGTTTTACTACAAGCTATATCGAGGTCAAAGTTGTAAAGGTGGATCACTGCTCACTTCGTGTTGTTCTAAATATCTTCTGAACAAGTCTCAGAAGAAATGAGAGTTATTTTATCATACCATGTGCTGCACTAAAATTTACTGGCCACTTTATTAGGTACACCGGTGAAAAACGAATGCATTCTAATATAATAATACTCTTCTAATGGTGGTAACTTAACTGGATGATCATTTTGGAGGATGGAGTTTGTGGTGCTGTTAAACTGGATTTAATTAAACACAACAAGCGTTTCTGTTATTTCGCCTAGTCCACTAATTAAAATCGGGCTTGCCAAAATAATAGGAACACGTGTCGGTAAAGTATAGCACAATACAGTCCAATAGTACTATAGTCTCCAAAATGAAAAGTTGAATAACGGGCTCTCTCAGTTATTTGAAACTAAAGATGAATACCAGAACCTTCATGAAGAAAAGATTTAGTATTTAATAACTGATATCTTCACTACTTAATGAACATGTGCTTCACTAGCATAGCTTGCTATTTAGCAAACAGATAGATGCTGTCACACAAGCAACTTTCCCAAAAACAGATAATGATCCGAACGGAAAATTTCCTGAATAAATTAATTTTAGAATTGTTTTTAACTGATAGACGCTGAAGAAGCAACGTTTCAAGGTTTTGATTGGTGCAGCTTTAAAACTTTGCACACTGGAGTATTTAATAAAACTAGAATCAGAAACATGTTGTCCTTACTAGTAATCGTATGAGTCAGAGAACTAAACACAGATGAGTTAGTCAGTTGAAACCCCACAACTCACTTCTAAGCTTCTATTATGTGACATTTAACATGTGTGACGTGGTCCTCATAAAAGCCAAGAGATGTTGAGAGTAAGACGCAGTAAAGTTTCAGAGCCTGCTTATGCCTCAGTAATTTATATGCACTGTACAAACAAATCGTGACCTTCTCAGTGACGACGGGTGAAAAATAAAAGCGAAAAAAAATCTGAGCCGACGCACTGCAGCGAGATCAGAGGAGCAGGTGAAAAAAAAGAAAGAAAAAAGCAAATCAATTAAACTGTCAGCACGTTAAATATATAATAAATAAGAAGGGAAAACAAGCGAGTAGGGAAAAATCCTTTATGAGGGAAAAAAACTAAAGTCAAAGTAGTTTGATTAACAAGAAAGCAAACTCTCTCTCGGCCAATAACATTGATGGAGTTTGAACTCGTTATCTTCCCGTTGGCCAGGTCATGTGCAAGCGGGAAGAAAGCTTATCTGGGATAGTCCAGGAGCCCAGAAAACACACACACACACACACACACACACACACATTTGTATAGTCATCTTAGTGAGGACAATCATTGACATAATGCATGCCCTAACCCTAACCATTAACCATATAACCTTTACCCTAAAACCAAGTCTTAAACCTCAAATAGCCTTGAAAAGAAGTGGGGACCGAACAAAATGTCCTCACTCCAATGGTGTAAAACTCAAATTGGTCCTCAGAAAGATAGCTGTACAAGTGCACACACACACATTTACTTTCTGTCTGTATTAAGCTGAGCTTCTGTCTCTGCAGGAGGTAGACGCCGTAACCTACGTACATAGCCTACGCCGGTCCGAGTCATTTATACTTGTGCACTCGTCAGTCTGGCTCACTCTGTAACAACTCCACCCAAACACTAGTCAGCGCTGTGTCTTTTTTGCCACTCGGGTTAATTTTTGTTTCTACTTCCTGCTTCACTTTCCACAATGGCGACTGAAACTTTCACCGAAATTTTGCCGAACACAAATCATACAGATGTTTGTATCTCTGAACCTCCTCAGTTAACCTTTCCTCAATGTGTTTCATCTTTATTGATCCAAAATAAGCAGCAGCTTTGGCCTAAACTTTATCAGAATCTCTGACTTATATTTAAATTTTTTTTTCATTAATCTTATTAAATCATTCCCAATAGCGTATTCTTTTCATTTGATCTCTTGTCTGTCTCTCAGCTGTGGTGATACCTGCAGTATAACTTAGCTTCAGAGCTTTTATCCAATCATATTTCAGCCGTCATGTGTTGCTGGAGTCAAAGAAATCTGCCTGGGCCTTCACAATTAAAACTGCAGGAGGCCGAAGCTTGAAACACATTGTAATGATGCTGTTCCTTTAACCAATCACATTTCAAGTTGGTATTCTTAAGCCTTCTCTGTGGCCTACGGTAACGTCAGCGTTTTTGTGTCCTTTGATTGGAGGATCAGAGAGCCGCTCCATTTAAGCCAAGCTAGTGTTCGTGAGCTACGATAGCAAATCGTCCCCGTTAACATTTTGATAACTATTTTTTGAACCCACGATGGCGGAAGGAGGAGAGGCCGTCGATTTAGTTGCAGATCTTCTCAGAAAGACATTTTCACGGCAGACTTTGAAGGAAAAGCTGGACATTGTGAGGAAAGGGCACCCAATCCCGGAGCTAGCTAGCCTGAACCCAGCCTGGGAAACTTTCAGGTCAGTAACTATGAGCGCTACCTTTGTCTGACAGGCTACGGGGAGTGAAATGAGTGAGAGGATACTTTCTGAATTGTTCTAAGTGAGTTTCTTGTTTTAGTAATGGCTTTCATCTTGCTATATGAGATACGATGCAACGTCCTGTTTTATTGCGTATCTGTATGATGTTGATTGTTTCTGTAGCAGTGGTGTCATAACGATCGTATAAAGAGGTGTTTTGAATAAGGTTGGAAGTCACTGAAGGCATAGGTGGAAGATGCACGGTCTGCCACTGGTATCCATAGATGCTGGGATCTCTTTTTCTGGGATAATTGGGATGTTCTGTTTTAATCTATTAATCCCAGACAGAAAGCGTGTCTTTAAAACCTTTCCTTCACTGTATACAGCACCTAGAGATGGTTAAGATACTGTCTTGTTCATGGAAGTGTGTCCAGACATTTCAATTTCACAAGGGATCAGAGCATTGGAGCTTCTGGTTCCAGGATGGTCGCTGCCTAACCACTTTTTAAAACTTCTTTTCTACTTTCAGGTTTATTGGCTGATAAGGAGTTGGAGGGAGAAGGAGAAAAAAAAAACACTTTGAGACGTCAAGGTTAGACATTACTTGTTATAACCGACTCCTGCTGTAAACAGTTTTCTCCTTATGGTCACGGCAAACTGCAGGTCATCCCATCTTGCCATTTTCTTCGAAATGTTTTTCATTTTCTTTTTCAAATCCATCTACAGTTTTCTTTCACGGCCGCTCGTTGTTTTTCCTCATACTTTTCTTGATGCCGAATAATTTTAAACTCCTCATTATAGTCTCTCAGCGAGTCAAATTGAATGAGCAGAGAATTGACTTTTCACCACCGCTGTGATGAAGAAAGTGTGCGAGTGGCATTTTGCTTTAATAGCCATAATGGGCAGTTTGGCTGTCGTTAAAATCCCAAAAAGGTTGAAAACGATTGTTGTGAAACCGCTGACTGACTGAGCTATGCTAATGGGACGCCTCAACAAATGTGATGCTTCTATATGAGAAAATCAAAACTGCAATAAGGTCTAAACACTTCATTATTTGACTATTCAGAATATTCAGAATATTAGCAGCTATAACACATACAGTTACTTGATAATATACAAATTTGTCAGTATTTGAGTGCACTGAATAAATATAAATGAACTGAACCTCACATAGTTTGGATACAAAAAATCGTCGTCAAAGGTTTAGGACAGTTTTCACTGTTTGCCGTGCAGCGGTGGTGGCTATTACCTGGAGTTGATGGGCATGCGGCAGGGCACGGAGTCCCGGATGCAGGAGCTGGTGCCGGGGTCAGCGGGCTCCACGATGACAAAGGGCCTCTCCTCCAGGGTGACCACTCGGAGGTGTTGGGAGTCGTCCAGGGGCTTCAGGAAGGAGCCATAGCGAGACCAGGGATGGTAACGTAGACGCAGGTGTCCGTTCTCCCACCAGCCAACCTGAAATACACAAAAGGTTCTCAGGTCTTAAGCGAATAGGTCTTCAAATTTAACAGTTTTAATGCAAATAGCTTCTGGACATTTGCTAAACTTCTGTATTTGCTAAATGTTTTAGAGGCATGCTACAAATAACGTCTGCTTCAGTACTATTTTCATTTTAATATTTAGTTACATCCTGCAATAAACTGAAATACCGCAGTTAAATGATCATATTAGATACCAAAAAATCTTAATCCCACGGTTATTGTAAAGCTGAAATCCTAGCCTTCAGTCAAAGTCTTTCATCTGTACCCAGAATACTACTTCAGAATTCAAACGCTGTGCTGTCGATTGATGCAAAAAAAAGCCAGAAGAGATGCTAAAGCATATCTCTGGTGCACTATCAAGCCTTCCAGCCTCACAAACACCAAGCAGTGGCTATTCATTGTGCTTTTTTGACATTGTATGTGTCAGCTGTGCAGCCACGATGGTATCAGTACAACAGCACTACGAAGGGACGTCAATGGCATTCTGGTCCTGGTGTCTCTGTATACTAAACACTGTATAGAAAGCCTCAAGGGACAACATAACAAATCACGGAAAAACGGGGACCTGACAGCTCGGTAAAACATGTTGGAACTGCAAGAACCTCAGTGCATCTGTCTACCGAGACAAAAAAGCAACAGTAAAGAGTGTCGTTGCATTGTCTGTGCTATACAACATTAACGCAGGTGGTATTTTGGAGCAGAGACTAACGACTAGGCAGTTTACAGTGCAGCAGTGACCCACATGTGTTAACAAATCTGTTTACTACATGGGCTGAGGATGTAGCGGGATGGATGTGTAACCACAACACAGCAAACGTGTCAGATATTCTGTCAGTTTCTAGCCGGGGTGTCATATTTTTAGATGTTATTTGCATTCATCCAATTCTCCTGTGGGTTTCCCTGATGGTGGTAGACGTGGATTCAGGGTTTAGTGGAAAAAACACTTGCAACAAAAACACACAGATATGTTTTGGATGCGTGGATATGGATATGTTTTGGATGCCTTCAATAAAATAAAACAAATGATTAACCTTGTGAGGTTGTTTGATGAGAACTCAGCACAAGCAGAATGTGACTGCATGTCGGTGGGTTTCTCAATGAGATAATGCATTTACTAGAACAGCCAATTTAGAATCACCAATGAACCTGATGACAATGTCAGCCGACAGATTCGTACCTACATTAATTTATCCAGTCATTAACTTGCTAATTGTTAGCCTCGTGGCTTCTAGTTATCAAAAATTGCCTACTAGTGGTGTTGGCACAACTTATGGTTGATGTCACCACTTGAACACAAAGCATTTTGTGTACAAGATTCATTTAAACATAAGTAATGTCTTCTTCGCCTATCAAAAAACAATCAAATAAACAGCCGGCAAAAGTACTCATGTTAATAAGTAATAAGAGAATTCACATTTTAGGTTGATCTACTGTGAGATCAGATATATTTGGTCGTGCATTGTCTATATTTCCCCTTTATTTCTAGCAGGAATATATATTTGACGTATATTAGCAGTATTTTGTCAGTTGTCCAGCTAATGGTTGTAAATATTTAGCAACTGATCTCTTATTATGAACTCACTCTCTTCACTCTAGTGGTGCGTGAATCTCTACTTATAATATAGCCAGGTCAGACATGCACATCCAAACAGCTGGTGCAGCTGGATGCAGCTTTGTGTCCCCAGCTGGGTTGTCAGTCCTCATAATGCAGCGTGGACACAGATGTCCCCGTAATGTGATGAAAACAAGAACTCTCACATGTAAAATAACAGGTACAATAATACACGGCACTCTGTCAGGGGAGATTAATACACACGGGAACACATGCATGCATAAACACATGCAGCAAATTACTAATAGGTGCACTGACACACATCCACATTGTTATTCATAATTATTCATTTTGGGCCACATATTAAGACGAGGACCTCAGACACAAACAAAGAGACCTGCATTTTTAATGCGCTGGCAGTCTTTATGTTTTCATTGTGTTTTTGTGTCTCTCTCCTTCTGCTGTATAAATAATAATGGCAAGAGCCAATGGTTTATTATGGAGCAACATCATAATTTAATCACACCGACGCACACACACTGCCCAGAGAGGGGCTGAATTTGTAAACTGCCAGCCCAGAAAAAGCTTGTCATGGCAAATGATCTGGTGTTTTGTGAGTTTCTGTTTCCATGGATTCTTATAAACACAGAGATGTAGTTCTGATATTTATTACAATCTGAAATGAATAATTTTTAGTCTCTACATGTCTATCTTCCATTTCAATTACAATCAATACTTTAAGGTACATTGCTCAGAGGATTCCCCAGTTCTGGATCAATTTGGACGGATCCATAACGTAATGTGCATTACAAAATCAACACTTGCATTGTCTTGAAGAATCAATGCTTTTACAGTCCTCGCTCCGAAAACACTCTTTAGGATCGATAAACTGATCTTCCACCCGTCTGGTGACGAAACTTTGAAATTAATTATCCGAAACCAACCAATAAATAACTGTTGCAAGGACTCAATAACTCATAGAAGAGCAGTTTATATGTCCTTTATATTTGTCTTTGTTCAGCCACAAACACGTCTCACGCAAGACAATAGCAATGCTAAAAATCAATCAGAATCACCGTAACAGCAGGCTGCTTCTACAACACGTATTCATTCATCAACGAGTAAACACTGATAGTGATTATTCTTAAAATAAGAGCTATGAGGTTTTTTTTCTTTTTCTTGTGTGGTTGATAGAACATATTAATATAAATATAGTTAAAAAACATGCATAAATATTGTACATGAATGCTATTTTAGAGAGCTATTAATGCTACTCAGCCTGTCAACAGGGTTATATAAGCACAAGCTCAAATATGATTCAATATATGTCAGTCAAAGTTGCAAAATAAAGATCTGCCCTTTTGAAACTCAAGTTTGATGGTTTTTCAAGGTATATACTTAAGTATAAGCCTTGTCCAGTCTATGGTCTATGGCCTGGACCAGAAGTGCTGCACTTGAACACACCGCAAGGACAACAGCCAAGAGCAAGCTGGCAGGAAATTACTCTTCCTACCAGCAGGTGGCAGTAGTTTGCATAACTCATTCCAAAGGGGAAACTGGAAGAGCGAGGATGAGCCTGGAAGCTTCCTCTTTACTAAGACGAACAGCTTAGAGTAATCCACCACGAATTAAACACACTGAATCATCTGAAAAGTGGCTGCAAGGAGTCCAAGTAGAAGCAAGGGTTCAGTTCAGGGAACAATCTTTCATGGGGCTATCTACACACAAGTTCATTGGAAGTGCTCAACTACTAAAAACCTTATCCATCTGAATCACTGTAATTAAAGAGCAACTCAATGCATAGTACCTTGCAGATGGATTGAGAGGCTCTGAAACGCTTATATTGCCTTTAAACTCAACTGAAAGGGGAATTAATGTCAGTGTGGTTTAGGATTCCAGCTCTCCTGTCACGCTGATTAAAAAGGTAGTCGAGCTTTCTTGTCTTATACGCCCATTGATCCACTGAACACTCCCCTGTTCACGCTTCGGCTCCAAGAACAAACAAATGTAATATGGCTTGCTGTGTTGCTGCATCACGCAACGCTTCACAGAATTCATAGAAGGAGCAGTTCAAAACAATATCAAACAACCAAAAAGTACTTTCATTTCCAAAGTCATCTGCACCAGAACACACACATAAATACAACTTTAAAACATAATGCATCGCAAAAATATTACAGAAAATAGTGTAAAGAGTGCTCTATAGTGCCTAATAGGTTACTTATGCAAAGGTAACTGTTTAATTAAGTGAGATTCAGCTCTAGTTCTTGAGTTCCCCAGTAAGATTAAAGTGCTCACCTGTGGCTGTGATTGAATCAATTCTCAGCAATGGTGCTGCTGCCCTGCTGTTATTAGCTGAAATGATATGATAAGATATATGCCTCAAAGCATCAATCAGAGTAGAACTTTTTTGACGTGTGCAAAGTGGTTCTGCCTGCTGTGTTCTTTTCAAACATTTGTTTCAACAACTGGTTGTTTTTCTACCTCCATGTTTCTGTCCCTCCTGGAAACTCCTCAAGCTGATGTTTACCTCACGTGGAGCTGATATGCTCAGAGAGAATGGATTTATTCCAACAGCCAGAGGGAAACCAACATATCAAGTGTTTACATGGTTATCAGGAGATCAGATTATCAAAGGTTTTCACCACCACCTCTACATCTGATTGAAAATTCCTTCTGATCAGGCCAGTGTGTCAAAAACTGGCCCAACACACACAAAACCACTCAAAATATTAGACTGATATTTTGTTTAACGCTTACACCGATCAGGCATAACATTATGACCACCTTCCCAATATTGTGTAGGTTTCCCTTGTGGTGACTCATCAGAGAATGGACATGGGCCTTCTGAGGGTGTTAGTGGGGGGGGGGGGGGGATCATCCCACAAATACTTGATCAGTTTGGGATCTAGTGAATTTGGAGGCCAGGTCAACACCTTGTGCTGTTCTTCATGTTTTTTTTTTTAGTTGTTCCTAAAGTGTTTTTGTGTGTGTGTCTGTGTCAGGCTGCATCCTGCTGAGGACGGCTGCTGCCATCAAGGAGTGTCATTGCTATGGGGTGGGGGTGCCTGGTGTGGTCTAGGTGGGTGCTACATGTCTAAGTAACATCCACACCAATGAATGCCAGGTCCAAAAGTTTCCCAGCAGAACATTGAACTGTCACAAGACGGTCAGTGTTATTTACTTCTCCAGGTCATAATGTTGTGGCTGATTGGTGTAAACCACCCATATTGGTTATTCTAGTGTAACTTCACAACGTATAAATCCTCCAGTAAGAGGAGCCTTAGGAAGAGTAAATGCTCTTTGCTTTTGTTTCAAACCAGACTTAAAAAGAGATTAGAAAAACTGATCCAGCCCAACTCTATGTTTACCAGCGAAATAAAATTCAATCTGGCAACACTGCAGCCTGTTCTGACTGAGGTGGTCACATGAGGTATTTTTATTCTGATTAATAATCGCACACAAGTGTCCATGCAAATGTAGCCACATTTTTTTGTACCCAAATTCCTCCACTCATGATTATTTTCATCACATTTAGGTAAATTATATGGTTTGTGTCCTTCGTGAATGAGGAGCAGCATCACCGTGAAGAATGGAAATAATCACTGACATTTAAGTCTGTGATGGAAGCATTTTTGACAGCACGCCCGTGAAATCTATAATCTATCAAATGGATCAGCGTTCATTTCCTCGGGTGCTCAGTGAACCACAAACAGATGCTTAAATCACACTGATCTCTGACTGTTTACATGCGGTGAATATGTATGTGAAACGATTAATCAAGCTCCTGGAGTCCCTATGAGCTCTGCATCTCTGAAAGAGTTCAGGGAAATCAGTAAAAATCAATGAATACATGCATAAAATAATTTCACCTTTCACTTCCACTAGCTGCTGACAGACAGCAGGTTCTAGGGACACCCAGAGTTAGTGTGGAGGGAACGGCTCAAACACAGGTCAAGTTATTCTACACTGGCTGGATCACAAACTTCATTGGACCGCCTTTAGCTTTGATTACAGCACTCATTCTCTGTGGCATTGTTTCAATAATCTTCTCCAATGTCACCAGATTTATTTCCATCCAGTGTTGCATTCAGTTTTCACCAAGATCTTGTATTGATGATGGGAGAGTCTGACCACTGCACAAAGTCTTCTCCAGCACATCCCAAAGATTCTCAATGGGGTTAAGGTCTGGACTCTGTGGTGGCCAATCCATGTGTGAACATGATGTCTCATGCTCCCTGAACCACTCTTTCACAATCTGGGCCCCATGAATCCTGGCATTGTCATCTTGGAATATGCCCGTGAACATCAGGGAAGAAAAAAATCCATTGATGGAATAACCTGGTCATTCAGTCAGCTGACCTCATTCTTTGGACACATAATGTTGCTGAACCTAGACCTGAGCAACTGCAGCAACCCCAGATCATAGCACTGCCCCCACAGGCTTGTACAGTAGACACTAGGCATGATGGGTGCATCACTTCATCTGCCTCTCTTCTTACCCTGATGGTTCTCCACTGTCCTTCCAGTTTTTAATAATGCGTTGGACAGTTCTTAACCCAGTTTTAGTAGTTTCTTCAATCTCCTTAGATGTTTTCTCTGCTTGGTGCATGACAATGATTTGACCCTTCTTAAACAGACTGACATCTTTTCCGCGACCACAGGATGTGTCTTTAGACATGGTTGTTTAAGAAATGAGAAGCTACTCATTGCATCAGTTGGGGTTAAATAGCTTGTTTCCAGCTGAAAAATAATCACCCATGCAGTCATTATCCAATAGGAGGCTCCTACCCATTTGCTGAGTTAAATCCAGGCAGTGTGTATATGGTTTGAACTAATGGAGCTGTTCTGTCTCTACATTCCTCTAAGGTGAATTTGCGCCATTGCTGCTGATCCATTCTCTTGGTGTCACTCCTGCTTTCGACGCTCAAATCACTTCATGTCAAAATCGCTTCATCTTCAATTTGAACGTCACTCTCCGCTCTTGTTCAGGGATCCTCATTCCTGTTATCCAAGACGTCTCAGCTGAAGACTCCATCAGTGTAACTGCTCCACCCCCGCCGACATCCAGACTGTCTCTATCTACCACCATCATCTGGGTCTAACAAAATAAAACCCTCTCATATCACATTCCCTTTTTACTTCAACACATTTTGCTCTTAACTTCCACATGAGCTCCTTATTGAACTGAATTTCTGTTTGTAACCACCTCCTGGCTACTCAGCAGGTTAGGACAGCTGGAGCTCTCACAGGTCCTGGAGGAGATAGGTAGACCTTACAAAAATCATAAAATGCCTTGAAGCCAAAACCAAATATTCATCTTTAAGAGTCAGTTTTCTGACACCAAGACAAATATAGTCCCAGATCTATCTATGATCCATACAGCCAGGGCTCGTCCAGCGGCCTTACTGCTGCACTCTGCAAATATACTTCATAATTCAGTTCAGGAAAGGTTAATTCAGCAAATATAAACCCAGAAAATGGCTTTATGTGTTCAGACAGTTGAGGTTTGAGTGAACGACACTCAACTACTGGTCCCTGAGGGAGCTGCCTGCCCCCCGTTTGGCCATTATCCCCCAGGTCAAAGCTTTCACACAACATTTACTAGAAGGGACCTTGGATTAAGGCCTGTGCTCATTAAAATGTTTCCCTGCAAATGGCAGACTAAAAATAGACTAAAGTTTAGCCCACGTTATTAAAACTGTAGTCGTCGTAATTTGCATATCCACAGAAAAGATTCATTCTGTCTTTATGGAGGGACTTTAATGTTTGTCACGCCAAACACGGTCAGCTGCAGCCACTGTTTCTTTACAGTTTTTGTTTATTTCCTTTAAAATTTGCTACAAGACGTTACTTTTTCAAACTAAGGCACTTATAATTTGTGACGGCTTAGTTGCCCTGGACCTTTGGTCATGTCATCAGGTTGTTTTGAAACTAAAATCCCCCAAATATTGATTGGAAAACTGCTGATATCTATGATGCTGATATGATAATCTTGTTAGAATTCACCCTAACACACAGACCAGTGTTAGCCACCATCTTGAATTGTGTTTGTGTCCATCTGTCACTAGATTTGTCCATCTGGTATTTGATGTGGGTGTTCTTTTAAGGGCTTCTTTACTGAATATCGTGATCTAATACATTTAAAAACAATAATATTAAGAGCATTTGTGAGAACAAACAAATATTGTCAAGTTTCAGTCCCAGGAAACAAAAAGAATGATGAAGAATGAGGAGAGGCCTCTGAAGTTGACTGTATTCTACCAGAACAAGTCTGCAACCAAGATACAAATATACATCATGCAACATGTAGCATGTTCAGGGAGTTGGACAGTCCTGCAGCTGATTTAACGAGACACAAATATACAAAAGTGCTAGCATATTACTACAACCTTCACTACTGTAGATGTGTGGAGTATCCATCTTGGATTTTGAGGTCAGGGTTGGTGGGCAACTTTCTGAGTTGGGATATCTGACTAGAGGTGTACTAGCTTAAAGCCAGAGTCTGATCAGTACTGTCCGAGAGTGGAGCCGCAATATCAATGCCCCGCCCACACTTCTTCCAGACTCACTCACATTTTCATTTAAATAATCCTACGCTCTGCTCTACCTCCACCAGTTACAAGAAAATGTTGGATTATACATACATTTACAACTCTCACGGTCCTACGGGATGGCTTTACGGACTGGTATGCAGGGGAACTGGTAGTCGCCATTATGTCACATCCTGTTTCTATAGCATCAAATAAATAACTAAAACAATTTTTTTTCCCAAGAAAATTGACACTTGAACATTCATCAACATTATATTAACTACCTAAAATGACAGAAACCATCCTTCAAAAAAATTTATATGACACATTTTAGTGTTTTAGTTCGGCCCAAGTCCCATCCGCTAACATGGAGGGGGCGGAGCTTATGACCTATACTGCAGCCAGCTGTACTTGATTTGTCTATGATCTTCATTTGGATTTCATTTTGACTACAGTCCTTGCTGGAGCATAATCAGTTCCCAATGGAGTGACTCCAGACCAACTATCCGCCACGATTATTTGTTCTTATTTATTCTTATTAGTCTGTTATTTTATGTAGTTCATCTTGTCTGTGTCTTTTTGTTGGAGCAGCCAAACACAATTCGTTCATTCAAGTTGGTTTAGCTTCCCGACTAGAGGTTTACAGGCGCTTGGGCATTTGTCTGTCTTCTATTAACTGTCTATTATTTATGGACACATCAGTACTGCCCCTTTGCGTTGCAAAACATTATCAAACCCCGCTAGCCCAAGACAAAGACTTCTTTGGACCCACAGGAACATTTTCAGATCAGGGGAAGTCGAGCGGACTTCCAGGCCTGTACCTCTCCGTGGGTTTGTCACTATAACTAACCAACTTTAACGTTAGGCATTAACATTTCGCCCACTCTTCATTTGTAATATTGCAATTTGCAGTTTAAGTTGCACCGTAGTGTCTACGAGTCGGATCACGTGCATAGTTTGACTCCAGCAGCTTCCAGAGAGGGATCGTTAACACTGGGTTTAATATTATAAAATCTGGTATATGGTGGTGTTCAGTTTCACATCTCCATGATTCAATCCTCCAGATATATGAGATCAGCAGTACAATGGAAACTCTTATTTCCCTGCTGTCACCAGTTTTTTTTATTTTCATCTGTGATTAGAAGACAGTAACCTATCTCCATCTCCTCCATCACTATCTCATCCTTCATTTAGCTCTAATCAAGTACAAGGCAGAACACGGTGCTATGATTCCCACAGATGGAGCAGTACTTCAGGTAGCTGCCTCGTGCACCACACAGCTGTAAGTCTTTACTCTCCTGTACGGGGAAGAAATACAGCCTGGATGCACTGAACTCATAAACCAACGGAGGGCAGAGTGAAATACAGAAGACTTTAAAGCAGGAATTAAATAGCTGACACCCTCCAAAAATAAATGCCCCTTGTTCAGAAATCATTACAAGAAGCTTTTGTGTTTTTGTTTTTTCCCCCCCGTGCAGCTTATTTGTCAGGTTTCGTACAAAGCCTCGTCAGTGACTTTAATACTTCCTCTGATCTGAATCTCGCACTGAGCCTCGTTATCTTCTGCAAAACAAGACCGGGGTCAATTTCAGATGATGTATGATTTATAACAGTCTGCAGACCCCTCCCTTTTAAACAACAGCGCTCGGTCTAAGCTCTGTCGGCACGCAAGATTTAGTAGAAAGTCCAGAGGGAGAGATATTATGCAGCGCTGTCAGAATAATTTGTCTTAACATGAATGTAGACAACTGGGGGAAAAAAAAACACAAAGAGAGAGGGGGGTGGGTATTTGGAAGCTGGTCCAGATGAAAGATTCACCAGAGAGTGGTGGCAAAAAGATTTTATGACAGATTCTTCAACCTCTTGGATGCTTTCTTCATCATCATTAGGTCTCTGTCTTTGTTAATTTATGCAGATTTACTGATGGACAACAAATAAAAACCAACTACTTGTGGCCACTAATTGACCAAAAAAACGTCACATCAGCTGAACTCAAACTGGCGCCTCAGCAGATGGGACTCCTGAGACGACGTCTGGATCAATGAGGCTTGGAGCACACGTATACAGTAAGAGGAGGGTTTATTAGAGTTAGAGCATTTTCTCTGGTTCAGTTTTTTTTAACATTTACACCGTCTCCTCCAGTGTCACAAAAGCAAACAATAATAAGTTATTACATTATGCAGACGTAAAAGTCACTTGTGCATTTTATTATCAAAAGCATGAGGGGATCTGTGCATCACATTCCAGCCAAGGCTCAGGGGAGTTTATGAAACAGTCCCTAAACTGAAGTGATGTTCCTTTTATTCTAAGACTGTATTTTAATTGGCTGTATTTTTTATTGTCCGTGCTCACTCCGTGAATTTCCTTACCCCATAAAGCAGTGAGCTTTATGCTTAATTAATACTTTGAATGCATCTGTCACGTACCATACATCAGTAATATCCTGCTCAGATGCTCCTATAAGGTTTATTCTTATGTATGCATGACGGATGAGTGCATCATACTGTTCCTGCTGCTGTTCTCATCGCCTCCTCTCTTCTGTTTCCATCTCTACTCAGTCGGCCTCTTGCAGAAGGGTTCTGCTCAAAGTTCCGGGGGAAGTTGATATTGACACTACATAAATAAAAACTGATTTGAATTAATCTGAATAAAGCCCAAACAAATGATTGATTGGGCCGGGAGATCTTTGCCGTAGCATAATCAGTTCCCAAGGCAGAGACACCAGACCAGCCTAGAGTCATCACTTCATTATTGTTGAGGATGGAGAACATTGGTGTTAGATGGAGTTGGGATCAGGCCTCTCACTAGTTAGTCAACTGCCTTCATGCCAAACAGCTTCTCTTGTGACATTGAAATGGGAAAAACCCAAACTCTGTCACAAACGTAAAGAGCATTACGTTTGACAAAACTGTGTTAAACTGAGTTTATTCTTTAAATCCTCCTTAAATCCCTTTAAACTGAATCCTTCATCATAATTCTCTTATAGAACCAAGATGAATTGCTGCACCTTTGGGAGGAAGTTCAGCTCTGACGGGAAGATGAAGTACCACCACAGTGTTTCCCATATAATGTCAATAATACGGTGGCCCGCCAGGGTCTTATCCGCCATGGTCTCATAACAAAATATTATTTTGCACATTTCAAACATGTTTTTCCTCAAACCGAGGAAGGCCTTGGGTCTGCACTTGCAGGTAAACACATTGAGACCTAAAAAGGTCAAGAGCAAATGGAACACAGCGGGATAGAGCAAAAAGGTTTGGTTGTTATCTCAGGTCGAACGGAGTCGGGAGGAATTGAAAGTGGCCGCGGAGGGCAGACCTTGGATTTGGTGCTATTACTGTACAACTGCTGCACATGGCCCCTGACGGAGAGGATATTGGACTGTGCGTTAGCGCTGGCTAACAAGGCAGACAAACTCGGACAAGAGTAGAAGGGGAGAGAGAGTGGGGAGGAGGAGGAGGAGGAGGAGGAGGAGGAGGAGATCTAATGAGATCTCTGGGTGAGTCGGAGGCACTGAGACAGCAAAAAGGTGAAACTGAGCAGTGATGAGTTAGCATGTGTGATGGGGTGTGAAATTGTGGTTAGCCCGTCTAGATGCTGCGTTGGGATAATTAGTGCCAATTTGCTCGGCTGTGTACTGACCTCCTCCCAGCCTCTCCCGTTGGTGTAGGAGATGACATCCAGCAGCGGCTTGGACAGGTAGCCGTCGCTGTTGAAGGAATAGTCCCGGCCGCCAATGGATATGTTGGTGAAGTACCTGCACAGAGATCAGAGAGTAGAGAGGAGAAATAAAAGCTTGGTTTGTACAGTCCAACAAGATGGAGCTCAAGCGGGAAAGAAAGATTTTACTTCCAAACACGTTCATTTTTTTTTTCAATGCACATCTGTTCAGGCATAACATTATGACCACCTTCCTAATATTGTGCAGGTCTCCCTTGTGGTGACTCATCAGAGAATGGACATGGTCCTTCTGAGGGTGTCCTGTGGTGTCTGGTAACACAATGTTGCTGTTCTTCATGTTTTTTTTTTAGTTGTTCCTAAAGTGTTTTTGTGGCTGCATCCTGCTGGGGATGGCTGCTGCCATCAAGGAGTGTCATTGCTATGGGGTGGGGGTGCCTGGTCTGGTCTAGGTGGGGTGGGGGTGCCTGGTCTGGTCTAGGTGGGTGCTACATGTCTAAGTAACATCCACACCAATGAATGCCAGGTCCAGAAGTTTCCCAGCAGAACACTGAACTGTCACAAGATGGTCGATGTTATTTACTTCTCCTGTCAGTGGTCATAATGTTGTGGCTGATCGGGGTGCAGTGGTATTCAAAACTGACACCATACAGCTCAGGCTTACAGAGTACAGCTGAATCTCTGGAGCATTTGTAAAGACAGTGGATTCCAAATGAATGTCCTACAATAACCTGCGTACCCCAGAGGACTGACCCTGCATGGTTTGTCACTTCTTGATAATTCCCTCAAAATCTGATCAACTTTGTCACATCAGCTCCATTAACAGCTTTATACTATATTTGATCCATGTACTTAGACAAACTGAAGCTGCAGGTAAAGTCCACTTTTAATGAACGGCATCAGAAACACGATCGTGCTTCAACAGATTAAGAGTGCACCCTAACCTTAACGCACGACCGTAATACTTTTAATATACACGAAGCATGCGACACCATTCTTAAAAAGTACAAGACGCAAAGCTAAGTTCTACCCTCGTAGCAAGAAAATCTGTGAAAGAGAAAGGTTCAGTGAAGTAAAGGAGGTAGAGTGGAGACCTTCACTGCAGGCCACAAACAGAAGGCTAAACACATTTCTGTTGATATGAGATGAAATCACATCATCGAGGTGCAGAGACCATGAGGTGGGAGAAACAAAGACGAGGTGAGGCGAGGCGCGGGAGGAGGGGGGAGATGAGATAAAGCTCAGGATTCACTAAAATCTTTCCCCGTCTTCACCACTCTTCACTCTTGGAGCAAGCACCAGCGAGAGGCTTGCAGAGAAGAAAAATAAAAGGTGAAAAATAAAGCTGAAAAGAAAGTAAACACTGGAGGACAAATACTTGAGCGCACTTTTAATACCGGGAGAGACAAAGGCGAGGAGCGTCGGTGCGAATCAGAGATAGCGCGGGGGAGAATGGGAGAAGGAGAGAGCTGCACCTTTGATGTTTTTTAATGAAACATCTACCTTAAAAGCACTCAGAAAAAAAGCACATCAAAGACGTCTAATGAAACCACCCTGCATGCTCACAAACACACAGGCAGCCGAGAACACCTCGACAATCAGCCGCTATCGGACCTGGAGATAGAAGAGAACAACGCACTGCAGAAAGCAGTTCAAGCAGGGGGCACGCTGAGGAAAGACAAGAGCACAACTCATACTGTACACTCATCAGGTGGAGAACATGTAATCGTTGATGTTCTGTAAGTCGTTCACAGTCAACACGTTTAAACTACATCAGAGTTAAATGGATTTCAGAGGAAGAACTGGACAGAGAGGGCTGACTCTAGAGCTAAACAGAACCTTTCAGTTCATATTAGCCAGAGAAGACAAATGATTTGAAAGTGGAGTAAAGGAAGACGTCCACGTCCAACTGGAATTTGTAAGTCATGGCAAATGTAAAAGTTTAATGATGGACTATACAACAGTGGGCGCCTATATGTCCTCCCCGGTCTTCTATAATCAGTGTTGGATAACATTTTGAAGGTGCTTGTATAAAATTTAAAAGAAATAACCTTAAATCCATGATTTAAAAAAAGTACAGGGATAGTTTTCGATCATATCCGACCAAGCTCTCCTCTTTTTAGATCATTCGTCAGCAATGTAAAGATTAAAACTAGTTCACTGGCCCACCAGAGTCTCTTCTTCTTGAGGAGACTCTTTGTCCTGAGATTCTCAGACTCTGGGACACAGTCACTCAAAATGCATAGACTGTATAAAAAGTGGACGCCATGACGGCTCCTCAAAAGAAATGCCAAAGCATGTAGAGCTCCCCCTGGTGTCTGGCTGCAGTATAGGTCATAAGCACCTCCCCCTCCATGTTAGTTAATGGGACAAACTAAAACACTAAAATACACGTCTATAGAAACAGGATGTGACATCATGATGATTGACAGTTGCCACTGACAACCGCTCTGTAAGAGCAGGAAAAAACGTCCACATACAGTATTAGCCAGGGAAGACAGACGGTTTGAAAGTGGAGTAAAGGAAGACGTCCTCGTCCAACTGGAATTTGATGACAGATTCTATCTCAGTCCACGTCCTCTGTTCAGTCTCAACATCTGTCTCCAAGAGGTTTCAGACCTTGAGACTGGACTCTCTTGACGGGAGAAACCATTCACTGGAAATGGGATCAAAACAGTTTGGACCAACTACAGGTGAGTATCTGAAGAACTCCGATGCTCCTATTTAAACTCCTCACCAGTGTTTTAGAAGTTAAGACATGGACGTAACGTCTTCAAGAAACTCTACAAGTCTACTTGCCCTTGTTCCACCTTGTTCTTTGCATAAACCCAATGAATAATTTAAAAGTGAATTATGCTGAATAGCGTCTCCTTAAAGACATTCATAGAGTTGAAATTGGCTCTTTGCAAACATTCATTCATTCATTCATTTTCTGTAACCGCTGGTCCTCTGGAGGGTCTTCGGGGGGGGGGGGGGGGGGGGGGGGGGGCTGGAGCCTATCTCAGCTGTCATTGGGGTGAGAGCAGGGATCCACCCTGGACAGGTCTCCAGTCTATCACAGGGCTAACTCAGAGAGACAGACAACCATTCACACTCACACCTACGGCCAATTTAGAATCACCAATGAACGTTGGACGGTGGGAGGAAGCCGGAACCAGAACCTTCTTGCTTTGAGGCGTCAGTGCTTCTTTGCAAACACTAAAACGAAATATTCCATTTAGCATCACAAGCGGGGCTCATTTATAAGCACACAACGCTCACACTCTTCCTCTAGTCACTAGTGACTTTAAGTCATATATCAAATGCAGCGAGGAGTAGACGGAATGAGAAATGCACCTCCCAGTTCCTATAGGTGGAACTTGGAGTCTCCGTCGACCACTTTAAACGTAAAGGAATCTGTCAGCTCACATATTTGTTAGCGAGGAAGTGATTTGTTTCCTCTCACAGTATGCTAATATGGTCCTGCAGTGGCGTATGTGAGGCTTCACCGCTGATGATTCGCGATAGGGAAACAGAGGAAACAACGCACAGACTCGTCGTCACAAACAAACAATGTGATCCGGCTGAACGTCAGAGGTGGAACAGACGGTGAAATTGGAGCTTGCGTTCCAGAGAAAAACAACATACAAACAGATCACTAAAAGGAGAGCTGAGAGGATGTGAGGCCGCTACCTGAATCGCTTTCAGGTCGTGTTAATATACATTCCTACGCCGGCGTGTAATCAGAACATCCACAGAGCGTTTGGTGGCAAAGCAGCGCGCCGATATAAACACCGCGGCGGCTTTAATATCACAGCAGCATCACCGCGTAATCACGACGGCTCGCGGCTGGAATAAAACTCCAGCACGCCGGCTGCAGATGTATCATCAAACACCCTGCAATCTCTGAGGGCACTCTGACAAAAAGCCACTCACGTACGTATGTGCTGCAGGACTGGAGGGAGTGTGTGTTCTGCGTTCTGGCGGGATGTTTTGTGAGAGGAGGCCTCTAACGTGCTGCAGATGTAGCCTGACATCTCTGGAGGAACCTGAGGACTTCAGCATTCCTGTTTCACCTGGTCTTACCCCAAAGAAAGAGTCTCCCTCCAGACCCAGAGTCTCCACTGCCAGTCTACAGCCTGTGGGGCGCTGCCAGTGTGGGCTACACCCACCTCTTCTATCCGTCATTATTTACTCTCATTCCATGCATTTTACTTTCCTCACCATCTTAAATTCTCTTGCAGGACGTACAGTTGCAGCGCAGAGAACCAGAGGTGACAGTGACAAGAGAGGTAGAGAAAATCCCCCCAAAACCGAGAAAGAATAAGAGAAAGTGACAGCGAGAGAGACGGAGGGGGAAATAAAAAAGAATGCAACAGAGGAGGTCCAAAGATGTGGACAGGGAGCGAGAAAGGCTGCTACGCTGCAGACACAGTCAAACAGCTGCTGTGTGCACATAAAAAGAAATCCCACAGACACATGTGCATGATAAAGAGGGTTTACCCTCATATGTAAATCAAATTAAATCCGTGCTACAGTTATTATCAACAGCCCAGACACATAACACCTCTCTACATGGTGCATAACAAACCCAGCTGCTTCGCTAAAGTCACAGACGCCCGTCCATAAACGCAGAGTTTCTGCTCCCTGCTAGATTTTCTTGTCACATGAATGCATCAGAGATTGAAGTCGCCGCGTCTCAGACAAAAGCAATAACACTGGCTTTGCAGCGGGAAGCAGCGGGCTTTAAACGGAATGAGGTTTATTTCAGGGAAGCCTCAAAAGTTCAGAAACTCAAAGTTGTTGATTAAAAGTTGTTTTGTTCTCTGTTGCATCCGTCCGTCAGTCGGTCGGTCAGTCCAGCAGCTTCTACGGGTCCCTAGAACGTTGTTCTTACATTTCTTTCAGAGTCTTTAAATAGGCTACCACGTCTCAGGCTAACCACCCAGCTCTTTCTCTGCACGTACTGAACGAACCGTTCAGCTACAAGAACCGCAGTCATTTTTCCAAAGAACTTTCCTGGAAGAGTTGGAATTAAAAAACACCCTCACCCAACTTTATCTGGGTAAGTCATGGTAAAAGTTTAATGATGGACTATACAACAGTGGGCGCCTATATGTCCTCCCCGGTCTTCTATAATCAGTGTTGGATAACATTTTGAAGCTGCTTGTATAAAATTTAAAAGAAATAACCTTAAATCCATGATTAAAAAAAAGTACTGGGATAGTTTTCGATCATATCAGACCAAGCTCTCCTCTTTTTAGATCATTCGTCAGTAATAATAATAATAATAATAATAATACATTTTATTTAAAGAAGCGCCTTTCAAGGTACCCAAGGACACTGTACAAAGTAGGTATAGGCAAGGAACACAAAACACAAAACACCCCCAGACACAAAAACACCCCCAGACACACACAACAGTACACTGAGCACAAAGCGAGGACAGATAAAAACAGGGAAAATAAAATAAAATAAAAGAGGCGGTGTAAGTAGAGATCAGGGGGCTGACGGGTAAGCTAAGCTAAAAAGATATGTTTTTAATTGAGTTTTAAAAGTGGACATACATGTATTTTGGCGCATCACGAGTGGCAGGTCATTCCACAGTTTAGGACCTGCCACACTGAAGGCCCTGTCACCCATGGAGCGAAGACGCGTTGTGGGGACTGTTAAAAGACATGCGTCTGTAGAGCGGAGGGTGCGGGATTGCAAGTATGGGGTAAGGAGATCTGATAGGTAAAATGGGGCCAGATTGTGTAGGGATTTGTAGACTAAGAGAAGGATTTTGTATTGAATGCGGTAGTGGACAGGAAGCCAATGCAGGTGCTGGAGGATGGGAGTAATGTGATCCCAGGACCTGGTGCGGGTGAGTAGCCTTGCAGCGGAGTTTTGGACATACTGCAGCCTGTTTAGGGTTTTAGCCGGGATGTCGCAAAGTAGAGCATTGCAGTAGTCGAGCCTAGATGTGATGAAGGCATGTATGAGGGTTTCTGCTGTAGATGCGTTAAGGGAGGGTCGGAGTTTGGAGATGCTTTTGAGGTGGAAGAAAGACACCCTGGTGATGCTTTTGATATGTGACTCAAATGAGAGAGTAGGATCAAGGATTACGCCCAGATTCCTAACTTCAGCAGAGGTTGTAGTGAAATAGCCGGGGATAGATAGCTGCAGATGTTCAAGTTTTTTTAGAATGTTAGGGGTGAAAATGAGAATAGCTTCAGTCTTATCTTGGTTGAGTTTGAGGAAATTTTGAGTCATCCAGTTGTTAATGGTAATGCAACGATTAACTGTGAGGCTTCATCTAACAGAACACAGTATGAAATATATCTAAATGCTGCTTCATAAACTAGTTCACTGGCCCACCAGAGTCTCTTCTTCTTGAGGAGACTAAAGAAAAAACATCTTTGTCCTGAGATTCTCAGACTCTGGGACACATTCACTCAAAATGCATAGACTGTATAAATAGTGGATGCCATGACAGCTCCTCAAAAGAAATGCCAAAGCATGTAGCTCCCCTTGGTGTCTGGCTGCAGTATAGGTCATAAGCTCCGCCCCCTCCATGTTAGTTAATGGGACACACTAAAATACACGTCTTTAGAAACAGGATGTGACATCATGATGATTGACAGTTGCCACTGACAACCGCTCTGTAAGAGTAGGAAAAACATGTATAACTGCAGTGTAACTGGCTGAGATAGAACAGAGCATACTATCTACACCGATCTGCCACAACATTATGACCACTGACAGGAGAAGTGAATAACATTTAAACCATCTTGTGACAGTTCAATGTTCTGCTGGGAAACTTCTGGACCTGGCATTCATTGGTGTGGATGTTACTTAGACATGTAGCACCCACCTAGACCAGACCAGGCACCCCCACCCCAAAGCAATGACACTCCTTGATGGCAGCAGCCATCCCCAGCAGGATGCAGCCTGACACAGGCACACACATGCCCATGTCCATTCGCTGATGAGTCACCACAAGGGAGACCTAGACAATAGTAGGAAGGTGGTCATAATGTTATGCCTGATCGGTGTATATGTCTGTCTGTATATAATACTATAAAAATCATACTCATTTAACTATATATATTCCTAAAGCCCAATGTCTGCCCTTGATGTTCTACCTACTACATCCTCATTGTAATATATCTTGTCTACAAATGTCCCTGTCTATATATTATTATTACACTATTATATTCCACCACTGTAAAATGCTTATAAAATAACCATAGCCAGTAGAATAGTCATAACTTGAAGCCTGTTTATTTTGCACTCACTGCTATTTGCATTTCTGGTTGAATGCCAAACTGCATTTGGTTGTGTATGCACCTGTACTCTGTGCAATGACAATACATTTAAATCTAATCTAATCTTATTGCCACTTATTGCAAAACGCTGCGGTGTGAAAAAATGCATTTCCCACCCACAACTTTTGAGACAGTCACTGCTTCCAGTACCGCACGAAGGGCAAATAACTATTTTCACTACTGCATCAATAAAGCACAGCCATACCATTGGCATTCATTCCAGAGAAAATGCCACAAGTTACAACGTTAAATCTAACTCGTAACCAGAGGAGGTGGAGTCGTGTGAAGGCGGAGGGGGCAGAGGAGGAATGATTGAGAGCTCAAAGCAGGAGGCTGAGAGTGCCTCAGTGGGAGATGCAGAGAGCTCTCCGTCTGTATTATACCTTCACAAGAGCCCGAGCCGAGATGGGGCCTGATTTAATCAATGAATCTATTACTGAGACACGTGACAACTGTGCATCAAACAGCAGGGGGAGAAAAGTTCCCCGTGGAATTAGGACTAGTGTTTTATTACTTTACAGACTGGGAGAGCAAGGGAGAAGAAAAAAAAGGTATCTAGGGAGCTATAAGGGAAGAAGGAATAAAGAGACATAAAGAATGAGGTGAAGAAAAAATATAGATTGATCAGGTTTGATAAATTAATGTTTCAGGGTAAAACTCAGGCTAATCCACCTTTTCATTTGCAGGAATTAAGTTCACCCAGACCTCCTTCTATTCCAGATCACAGAGCTGTAGAGATAATCTAGTCTCAAATATATGGAAATCCTGAGGTGGTCGGACATGTGGTGATTCAATCTGGTGAAGTCACAGACAGGATAAAGCAAGCCAAAGCAAGTAGAGCTCCCCCTGGTGGCTGGCTGCAGTATATGTCATAAGCTCCACCCCCTCCATGTTAGTGGGCGGGGTTTGGGCCAAACTAAAACACTAAAATACACGTCAACCAAGTATAGCTTCTGTCATTTTAGGTAGTTAATATAATGCTGATGAATGTTCAAGTGTCAGTTTCTGATAAGTTTCGTTTTAGTTAGTTATTTGACGCTATAGAAACAGGATGTGACATCATGAATACAAGTTGCCATGCCAACTGTTCTGTCAAGCCATCCGGTGGAATCGTGAGAGTTGGGAAAAATATAATTAAATAAATAAGTACAGTGTATAATCCGACATTTCCTTGTTACTGGTGGAGGTAGAGCAGAGCGTAGTATTAATTAAATGAAAATGCGAGAGACCTTGGAGGTAGTGTGGGCGGGGCACAGATATCGTGGTGATCAGACGCAAGATGGCACCGCCCATATTCCCGGGAAAATAGTACTAGTTTGGCCAATGACAGGAAGTGGAGACGTATTGTCCAGATTTATAAACAGTCTATGTGTGAGGCACATCTTGTTGAGGTTTTTACATTTAAAGTGTAATGGTCTCATTGTGTCTCCATCAACTTTTAAACTTCAAAACTTCCAGATTAACGTGAGCTTTTAAAAATTTACTTAAACTTGAAGCTGCAGGAAATATATTCATTTTCCAAACATTTTCCTAGAAGAGGCTGAATGACAAAGTCTTCCTAAAGTCTTCCAAAAACTATGTAGTATCTGTATATATGTGAGTAATTTACAACTCTTTTTATTTTATAATAGAATATATAAGAGTCTGTGCATGAAGCCGGTGATACTATAAGAATTTATTTATCATAAATCAAATACTAGGATACTTTTCTCTCCCGTCAATCCGATCACATTCAGCTGGAAGCATCGCGTGGCTAGAGAATCTCTTCTTCATGTCGATTATTTTAATTTAATCTTCCAGATTTCCTTGATCTTATTCAGTATGATCACATTCACTTTGGAAGATTGCACCCTAACTATCTGCATCTACAACATTACATCCATTACCTAAAACAGCTTATCCTGTAGAGCAGGGGTGTCAAAGCCATTTTAGTTCAGGTGCTCACTTAAAGCCCAATTTGATCTTAAGGGGGCCGGACCAGGAGCATAATAACATAATAACTCATAAATTCCCCTTTGTTTTAGTGCAAAGAAGAACAAGTTCATCATGAAAATGGCTGCATTTAATTCTCTACCCTTTTACAAAAGATTTTATGAACAACCAGAAACGTATTAAGAATAATAAGTGTTATTTCTGCACATTGGTTTGGTTCTGGGTCTTATGCTGCGGTCTAGAAAGCTGGGATGTCAGATTTATCCTGCCTGCAGTGAACTAGACGTGACCTCAAAGTGTTCCAGGAGAACGAAGTTGAACATAAACAACAAACATGGCCGACCGCGATAAGATAATATTTGTTTTTGTTTCTGAAGTTACTTACAATGATCGAAATCGAGGTTTATCCACCAACAACAGGTGATATACTTCTCTCTGTGCTGAAAGCTGGCGGTAGACGCTCAACAAACCTCCTCTCTATTTGTCAGACTCATTCTTTGTTTTGTTTTTTTCAGGCTACACTTCATCTAATAACTTTATACAGAGAGATTACAGCGACATATCCTCACGCAAAAGCCATGTTGTGTAATATGATGATATCTAGTATGACCAAAAAAAAACAGATAAATGCAATTTATAGTCTCGTAAATTATGTTGTGAAGTCGAGGTAGATCGATTTGCCCCGACTACGCCAGTAGGACTTCCGGCTTCCAGAGCACTTTTCCTAGTGGGAGGTCTGAAATTTCTGAAATTAACTGAGCTTATATTATTAATTTTCCCATTAGTGTTGGTTTATGTCGGCAACTCTGACTAAAACAGCCCGACCGCAGAGGACAAATTAGGAATAGATGCCAATTTCAAAAGTTACAGTTAATGTCAAATCCATGCCAGAACAAACCCTCTGTTGGTCTGGTTTTTAGATCCCAGCTTGCACTGAGCGAGAGGTGGGGGAGGGTTCACCCTGGACAGGTCGCCACAGTCACAATCAACCGTTCACACTCACATATACACCCACTGCATGTCCAGTCTAGAATCACCAGTCAACTCAACATGTCTGCGAACTGTGGCAGGAACCTGGAGACAACCCACAAAGAAAGGCCTTTCTCGCTTCGAGCTGTTTCAGCCACGACATTTTCTCTGACCAGTTTCCAGACTCTTACCACGCATTAACTAAAATGTCAAAAAACAATATTTTTACCTGATCTTAGTCATTTCATAGCTGCAGTGCTACCACAGCCCTTCTATCTGACAGCGTGATTGAGAAAAGCCACGTTGTGATAATTGCACACTTTATTTTGAGCGTGCATGAATCCACAGGCTCATTTTAAAGTTTAGATTTCCGGAGACCACTCTGCAGCAGCCCGACATAGAAGTATGTGTTCATATATTACAGATCATATACTCTCGTTTAAGAGAATCTGGACAGTCACCGAACATTTGAGTTTTTGTTTTTCTGTCTTCTGTCTGCTTCAATGGAAGACACAGACTGAAAATTCTTTTGGTTCTTTTGACTTAAATATAATAATAAAATAATTAATGCCGAGTTAGCGAGCTTCAGGCGATCTCCTGATGATCTGACATTGAACAGCTCTGTGTTTCACGTCTGCTGATTGGTCAGTCGCTCTCTGGCCTCAGCGCGGTGCATGATTCCTCACTTGGTGATAAGCCTGTTACCTTTAGCTCAAAGCTCAGCCATTGGCCTGCTCTCCTCTCTGTTGTGTTTTTCTCCTGACCAATCACACCGAACACCACCTCAGCCTGGCAACCGGGAGCGAGTGGAGCCGTCATGACTGCAGATACTTCAAATTTCACCACCGAAACGAGAAAAGCAGATTCCGCCGCCGGCATGAGGTGAAAGCGACGAATCGACCCTGGATCGTTCGCTCAGTTTATCTTTGGTTTCAAAATGAAACTAACTGAGCTTATATTATTAATTTCTACACTGAGCTGATAAAACTTGCAGAATAAATAGAAGCAGAGAAACGTATCTAAACAAATACAGCCATGATGCAACAATGCAAGCACCACTGAAATAATCATGTTCATGCATTTGCTGGACTTTATGTGTCTATGAATTTTAAATTTAAATCCATCAAACAAGTGTTAGATGTTCTGGCTACAAACTGCATCCACAAAGTAAAATGTTCCACAAAAAGCCGCCGTAATCAACAAAAATTATTAAATGCGTGAATTATTTTTCACAAAAAATGACAGAATGTAAGAAAGAAACATGGTCTTTAGACTTTGGATAAAAAAGAAACTGGAAAAGCCGTGTGTCAGTGTGTGATCTGTAGTGAGAACTAATGGTTTACAGTCCAGCCCTAATAAGCACCACAGCTTCCTGGTGTGTGTGTGTGTGAATCAGTGGAAACATTCAGCCTCTTTCCCAGCTGTTGCGGGGAAGCTTTCTTTGTAACCATGGCAACCTCTTCAAGAGTAAAAAAAAAAAAAAAGAGAGCAAGAGAACGAGTGTGTGAGATGCATAAAGATTGCGAGAGATGGGGGTGATGGAGGGGGTGGGGGGATTTGTCATCTCGCTTCATCTTTCCATCCTCTTATCTGCAGCTCTCTGATTTATCTGGACCGTTGATGTTACATGTTACTGAATATACTTTCATGAAGAAAGAAAAAAAAAAGAACTTGGATAAATAAAGGACTGGGAGAAGACAGCTCTGTAAAGAGATCACAGACGTTCTACCCGAGCAAAGAGAACCCCTCATGTTACCATCATAAGCATAGACTGTATATAAACATGGACAATGCGTCTCCACTTCCTTTCATAGGCCAAACTGACGCTTTTTTCACAGTGATACAGGTAGAGCCATCTTGCGACTTTGGAGCCAGAATCTGATCAATATGGTCCAAGAGTGGAGCCACTTAAGCTATCAATATAGATGCCCCGCCCACACTTCCTCCAGACTCACTCATGTTTTCATTTTATTAGTACTACGCTCTGTTCTACCTCCACCAGTTACAAGGAAATGTTGGATTATACACTGTAATTATTTAAGAAATTTTCTGTACAACCCTCACGGTCGGACCACTTTACGGAGCAGTTGGCATGGCAACTGGTGGTCGCCATTATGTCACATCCTGTAGCGTCAAATAAGTAACTAAAACTAACCCAAAAAGAAATGACACTTGAACATTAACATAAACCCACCTAAAATGACAGAAACCATCCTTGAAAGAAAAATAAATAAAAATTGACGTATATTTTAGTGTTTTAGTTTGGCCCAAGTCCCACCCACTACCACGAAAGGGGCGGAGCCTATGGCCTACTCTGCAGCCAGCCACCAGGGGGAGCTCTACTATTCTAATCCTTATACCGTCTTATGGTATATACTGTAAAGAACAACCTGCTGCTAAGGAAAAAAATTAGAAAGAAAGGACAATTCGAATTGATCTGAATAGTAATATTTGACCGTGAATATAACATAGCAAACAGAGAAAGAGCTTGACTGTGTCTAAAAGCCAGAACAGATGTAAATGACTGCAGCATGTAAACAGTATAACCAAAAAGAGTTTGGGCACGTCTCCAAAAGTTAGTTTTCAGGTTTAGGAAAATGTTATATTAAGTTGTTAACGCAAATTAATTAATTTAATGCAATTTCTTCTTGGCACATGATTAATTCATGCACATTCAGTTATTGTGGCTGTAGTTTAAAACAGGAAATGATTCAAGCAGAAGAGATGCTGTTTAAAGCAGTCATCATACTAAATCATTTTACAGTGATACGGCCTGTATCACCAAAACTGGTAAAAATCCCAAAGGAAGCAACAGAAGAAAAGAACCAGGAACAAACGAAGCAGAAATGGGGTCTTTTGGGGTCTTTTGAACAGCAGGTCCAGCTTCAAAGTCTGAAATGAATCATGAACTGAGCAGGGAGCTTTCTGAGCAGCAGACATATCGATAGGAGTGATACAAACTTGAAAAATATCAACATTTCAAGGTACATTTAGAGCAGATCTAAGCATGTTAACTATGGAAATCATACGATTAATCGCGATTAAACAATTTAATCTACTGACAGACCTAATTCTAATTCTGACTGCAGTGTGGTGAGGATGTTCATGTGTTTTTGTTTTGAATTTCATGCAAACAGGTTTGAAATTTGAGAAAGACAAACATTGCCAACCAATTGCCAACGTGAGTCAGAAATAAAGGCAAACTCCTGCTTCTGTTGTGTATATATGGAGTCATTTAGAAGGAGCTATTTACAACAAATGGGTTTAGGCGGCCGAGATGTCTCCACGTTGCTGTCCACATGGATTCAGGCTCTGTTCAAAGATGAGAACGAAGGACAACCAAGATGTCTCCACATCTCCAACGTCTCCATCATCTCTGTCCACACAGATTCCATCTTGGTTCATCTTGTTTTTCTACCTCCATGTTTATGTCTCTCCTGGAAACTCCTCAACCTGATGTTTACCCCACGTGGAGCAGACATGCTCAGAGAGGATTGATTTATTCCAACAACCAGAGAGAAACCAGCAACATCAAGATTATCAAAGGTTTACAGCACCACCTCTGCACCTGAGGGTGAGGTCTACTAGGTGATGCAACACTTGTTTTCAGTTTCTAAAATTGAATAAACTGCATCTTTAAGGTGTCTTGTTTTGTTTGTGGGGAGTTTTTATGGCTATATCTCTGTACCATAGGTCAGGTCTTTGCTTTCCGGGCCGTGTGTAATTTGATTAAGTTGAATATTTTAGTTGACCAGTTATTGCGCTGATGCTCCATGGCATTTTGTAATACTAGTAGCTGTAATGAATGTTAAATTAATGCACAACACACCGTCTTACTCTGTGTGTGTGTGTGTGTGTGTGTTTTCATGATGCAGCAGATTAAGCTTCCATTTTTTTTTTTTTTAATTTTCCCCAATTCCATTTCTACTCCATCATTTACAAGAACGCCGCCCTGTTGGGGAGTTAAACAAATAGACGGATGGATGAATAAATAAATGAATCCCAGCTCTCTGCGGCAAATCCTCAATGGGGTTTTCGCATCGGCATCGTTCCCTCTTCCCCCTCCCCTCCTTCCTCCGGCTCTCTCTCTCTCTCTCTCTCTCTCTCTCTCTCTCTCTCGACCCCTCTCACTCTTCTCGTATCGACTGAGATGATTCATAGTTCATCACTTTCCAGAGCCGCTGTGGGCCCCCGAGTCCCGTCCTCTGGAACCGAGCGCACCGCCAGAGCTGTCTCTGCTCCCGCGCTGTGGAGAGTAATGTTTGTATTCCACGCCATTGTGCACACACACACACACACACACGCACTCTGTAGTGGTGGTAGCGCACGGGAGAAAGAGAAAAAGGCCTCGGGCTGAATCACACGCCACAAATGAAAGGCTTGTGACCATGAACACCAGAGGGAGGGGGGCGGCCTGACGGAGAGGTAAAGGCTATCATGACTCCTCTGTGACTCATAGATTCTGCGGTGAAGCAGACGAAGAAGAGAATCTGTGATGTGTGATTCCACCGGCCTGTATGTGGCTTTTTAGTATTCATAAATCATTAGAGAGGATTCACAGCGAGACGTCAGGAAGACTGTCAGCCTGTAGTAGCGCGGATCGCTGCATCTTAAAAAGGCCGCCAACGAACGATTTGTGCGCCCCTCAGCTTCGCTTGAGGCAAAACCTAGAAGCCTATAGAAATAAATCCATGTGATGTAGTCTTTACTTGGATCAGCTAGTGAGTGGCCTGATGCACATCTCTGAGACGTCACTCGATCCAGCGGCCTAAGTGTGGTTATACAGATGGACTTGGAAGACTTTGATTGGAGGACATCATGAAGTTTTTACTTAATCAATTCATTACAAACGTGACTTTTGACATAATTATCATAAAACCTGAGTGGTGTTTGAATGCAGCCTCATGCACAACCTGACTACTGCACATCATAGTGTAAAGGAAATGTTACGTGTCAGGCAGACCCAACGTGTTTAGAGTTGATTGCCCAATTGATTTCCATCTGTGACTTCTGGTAGAGCCTGCTAATTGGCTGATTCGACCCCAGGCTGACCAATCATTGCCCGGGGCCCTCATGCAAAGGGCCCCAGCTGGGAGGATTCACTCTCTGCTGCTTCCTTGCTGTTATCCTGCCTGAGGGTCACATGTGGCCCCTCAGGATGAGTTTGCAAAGTGCAAAAACTAATAAAACTAATTAACTGCTATTGATAATTTGTCCACTAGGGGGTTGCACTGGTTTAGTTAGACTAATAGGCAGTTTATGCTTCTGTGTCAATTTAACACTGCAGCAGTGCATACGCAGAACTTACGTAGATCCTAACACCGTAGCCTGATGTGCACCTCCCTAGAAATGTAACTACACATCACGGCAACGCAGACAACAAGAGCTGTGATTGGTCCGCTTGGTAGTAGCGTGTTTCCTCTTTAGTATTTCTAGCTGCTTTTCCATCTCCGTTGATTGTTTTGGATCAATAAAGATGGAACACACGGAGGAAAGGTTAACTGAGGAGGTTCAGAGATGCAAACATTTGTACGACTCGAAAGTTTCAGTCACCATTGTTGAAAGTGAAGCAGGAAGTAGAAACAAAAATTAATCCGACTGGCTAAAAAGACACAGCGCCGACTAGTGTTTGGGTGGAGTTGTTACAGAGCGAGACCATCTGACGAGCACACAAGTATAAATGGCTCACACCAGTGTAGGCTACGTACGTAGGTTACAGCGTCTAAATGAGCCTTTAGTAACACAGTGAGACCCAGAATTAAGCAGAAATTAAATCAGATGGCAGCAATGAGCTGAAATTGCACTTTATTTCTTAAAAAACTAATTCAGGGTGTTGGAAATCTGGAAAAAAAAAAGGAACACTTTATAATAACTGCACGCTATGAAGCATTAGTAAACACTTAGTTACCTTAGGTTTTTAATTTATTCATTCACTTATAAACCATTTATTAAGGCACTTCGTCACTATTAGTTCTATAAATACTTCAACATTGAATTTATAAATGATGAACTAATCATTATTAAACCACAGAAACACCACTATTAAACACGTTATGGAGATACTTATAAATGAAAGACTTTATAGCTCCATTTATAAACTGCTTATCAACGTCTATTAATGAAGGAGTGACGCTTTATAAATGCTTCATAGTGTTCCGTTATGATAAAGTGTTACCCTTTCATTTATTTGGCACAACCGCATAGTTCCATCCCTCGCCACAGTATACGTATAAAGATTTTTTCAGTTAATTTATTGTAAGATAAATCTATTTCAGTTTTCCTTCTACCCTGTCTTTTTTATTTATTTATTTTTTAATTTGTTGGTTGTTGGTCCCTTGTGCCACCACGGGATGTAACGGAAGAACAAACACATTCTAAAATCAGGTCTTAACGGGTTAATTAAAGGACCTGAGATAAGTCAGAATGTTGGATGTGGGGAAAACAGACCTGTGACAGTTAATCTGACGCCACGCTGATGTGACCAGTGTGTGACAACAGCACAGACGAGCGAGCGCTGATTAAAACAAGGGTGCGGTGGCGGGAGTAAGAGCAGTATGTGGTCAGCGCTGATTAATTAAAAGGTCGGTGAGCTTCGACCTTTACTCGGCCGTCGTTCTGAGTCACGGCAGACCAAAATAACAGCCGTGATTAATAATAATAATAAAAAAAAAAGGAAATTCTTTTAGGTTAGACCGTTATGAATGACACTGGGGACTGGGGCAGATCTAAGCATTTTTAAAAGCATCAGCTGAAGCCAAGCCTGATCTTTGTAGATATTTATTTTAGGTCTGCAATAAAACAAAACCACGTCCGTGAGAAAATGTCTTCTTAGGCTTTTGTTTGCTAGTGTCAAAGCTGCCCAAAAACCAAAGAAGATGAAGAAGCAAAACCACGTGATTAAACTGTGTGGAAGTAGTTTACGTCGGTCAGAGAGAAATTGTCCAATGTAGATGTTTGGTGAGATGGTGGTAGTTGATAGTCATTCAATAAAATCAGTCCACTCAGGATAAAAGGCTGCACCCAAACAACAACAACAAACACTGAACGCTGCGTTGAAAGGACAAGTTTCCCTGTAGACAGCGTCCAGAGAGGGTTAGGGAGTTTATGGCAGCGTTGGATGACCAGAACATTTGTGGAGTAGAGAACACAAGGTACCAGCTACCCTCTCCACACTACATTAACTTTGACTGAAAGATTTATTGGACTGAATCCAGTCGACTCTAGGAGAAGACAAGGAAGACAAGGAAAGACTTTAGGAAGCTACAGGAGACCAACTCCAGGAGAAGGCAAGGAGGACGAGATCGGCCAAAACTTGATCGGGACATCCCTGGTGGCTAACGTTGCTCTGCATGATTTTGGTGTAAAGTCTGTTTTATATTGCTGATCTCGTCAGTTGAGCATATCGAGCACTGATCGCTGGACAAAGAGCAGATTGCCACAGGCATGTCTCATGGAAAGTAAGACAAACATACGCCCATCAGCCACAACATTATGACCACTGACAGGTAAATAACATTTAAACCATCTTGTGACAGTTCAATGTTGTGCTGGGAAACTTCTGGACCTGGCATTCATTGGTGTGGATGTTACTTAGACATGTAGCACCCACCTAGACCAGACCAGGCACCCCCACCCCATAGCAATGACACTCCTTGATGGCAGCAGCCATCCCCAGCAGGATGCAGCCTGACACAGACACACACACAAAAACACTTTAGGAACAACTAAAAAAAAACATGAAGAACAGCACAAGGTGTTGACCTGGCCTCCAAATTCACTAGATCCCAAACTGATCAAGTATCTGTGGGATGATCCACAGACGCCCCTCCCCTCAAAGCCCCCCCACTAACAACATTCTGTTACCAGACACCACAGGACACCCTCAGAAGGCCCATGTCCATTCTCTGATGAGTCCTACACAATATTAGAAAGGTGGTCATAATGTTATGCCTTACTGGTGCACATATAGGACACATGTTTGACAATGAATACACAATCTTGCAGCAATATCTGGAGTGTTGCCCGTACTTTGTCTTGAGTCATTGCAAACTTTCTAAACCCTGACCTTAAACAACAGTTACCTAAGTAAGAGTGTGTCCATTTACCGGTAACAAAAACCCTGATCCACCCTGGTCTATAGGGTGAGTCGCTCTGTTCAATTCAGTGAAAAAGTCTGTTGCTTTCAAGGCTGTCTAGTTCAGTGCAGAGAGGAGGCTGCGCGCTCGTTAAAAGAAGAAAGTATAAGAGAAGAGAATAGAATAGAAATAATAAAAAATAACAGCAGAGATATCGTCTGAGAGGAATATGCCCTCGGCCTGTGATCTGTAGCAGAATAATTATTTCATGCTTAGAGGAGATGGGGTTAAAATAAATAAATAAATAAAAAATACTGCTGACAAATAAGAAATTATTCATGCGGCCGGGGCTTTGATTCCTCTGTAGCAAAAAGCAAAAAGTGTTTGGCTTTTTTCCGAACAGGATGAAAATAGGCAACGTATCAATGGAAACACTCGCGTTCTTTGATACTCTCCATCTCAAATTATTTTTGTCTATTTCTTCCTCCTTCCTCTCCTCTCTGTTTCTGTACTCATTATTTCCCCGTCTCCTTTCTCCTCTTCCTTCTTTTCATTCTCTTCCCTCCTCTTTGAATCATCAACTCTCTACTGCCTCGCCATCTCAAATCCAAGTCCATCAATCTCAATCGTCTTTCTGCCCATCTTTCCCTCCATCTTTCCCTCCATCTCTGTCTTGTCCCAGCGGGGTTGTCATGGCGATGTGTGCAGCTTGGCATTACATGTGTTTGTTTTTTTTTCCTTTTTGTTGAAGCCTTACATGGCTGTGGCTGGACTCGATCCAAGCAGCGGCGGGCGGACGCAGTATTTTCTGAATACACCACCGTCCATTCCCGTTCATCCGTCCACGGGGACAAATGTAGGGATGGAGAAACACGGAGATGGAAGGAAATCATGTCAAAATAGAAAAGGGCGATGAAAACCCTGTCATTGCTACAGTAGTGATGTATCCAGGCAATCCAGTCACAACATTGTGGAATCTCATGCTCGCAATCCTATCAGACATTCAGCTTTGTTTTTACCACCTGTGACAGCCAATAAAGTTCTTCTACTTCATCTGGAAAACCTCCATGATGCAAAAACTTGCAACCATAGACTGTAGTAAACATGGACGACACATCTTTACAAACGTCTCAGAAAAATGGACACTTGAGCATACATCAGCATCAACTACCTAAAATTAAAGAAACCATCTTTAAAAATATTTTACGGGTACTATTGGTGGTTTTGTAGCTACGGCGACAGTCCAAATCCTACGCAGACCATAACACTGTAGCCTGACGCGCACCTTCCCAGAAATGCAACAACACAATGTGGCGTGGTGATGCAGACCTCAAGAGCTGTGATTGGTCCGCTTGGTAGTAGCGTGTTTCCACTTTAGTATTATCTCTGCAGTTTTTGAATGGATTGTTGGATGGAATGGATGGAATGTCTTGGATCAATAAAGATGGAACATGAGGGTTACCTTAGGATGTTCGGAGATACATCTGTACGACTCGTCTTCGGTGAAATTTCGGCTAAAGTTTCAGTCGCCATTGTTGAAAGTGAAGCAGGAGGTGGAAACAAAAATGAACCCGAATGGCAAAAAAGACACAGCGCCGACTAGTGTTACAGAGCGAGCCAGACTGACGAGCGCACAAGTAGAAATGGCTCACACCAGCATAGGCTACGTAAGTAGGGCGGGACTTATATAACATTCCCACAGCCAGCCACCAGGAGGAGCTCCTCATGCTTTGGCTTCACTTTTGTCATGGCGTCCACTTTTTATACAGTTGTTGAACCCCCTCACTCCTAGAGAAAACTCAGCAGCTTAGAAATATATGATGTCATGATACATGACAAGTGTGACAAAGCATATGAACAATTCCAGATGTATTTCTTGGACACTCATGTAAGTCATGAAACAGCTGCACTAATATTACCAGTGTTGCCAGATCAGATGGTTTAAAATATTATTTTGCTTTAAAGCAGAGTTGGCTAGGTGAACAAGATCTTGACTGGTTTGGAATCATTTAGGAGTTGTTTTTTTTCCCTAATTACTTTTTAATGCTGATTTGAAACAAAACCAGTTGTTAGTGCATTTGTATGTGTGAACACACTGAACGGGCACGGCTCTAAAGAGCAGAGAATCAGCGGACTACATAATGTCATCAAATAGCATAGCAGACAAATGTGAGAGTAGTATTTTTTGTTTTGCTGTTGGAAATGCATCAAGCAACACTGAATACTACCCTCTTGTTAGCTACACAGGTATGTGGCAGCAGCAGGTGGCAATCATGCACCTCCAACTGCCAATAAAAACAAAAAAGAAAAAATGCGAAGGTAAGCCGAACGTTAACAAGGGTCTTTTGACTCAGAAGGATTGGAGGTGACAGAAAATAGTTGACAACACTTTCTTCCTCAGGGATAAAAGACATCCAGCTCAACCAGCCTATAAAAAGACAACCTGCTGGAACAGCAAATGACAACGGCCAGCAGCATGTAGCATGAGATTAAAGTACGTTATCCAGCACAAGCGGAGATGTGGGTCTGAATATGAGCTCCTCAAAGAAACACATGATGTACAAGCAACCTGAGGAAACATGTCTGTGAAGGTTCATCCAGATCATGGCACGTTCAAAATAACAAGCTGAAAAATAAGACAGAACAGGATACGTTTTGTTTCTTACAGACGTTTCACCGCTCATCCAAGTAGCTTCTTCACTTTTAAAAGGATAGTGTTGAGAGAAATCAGAAGTCAAAGTATTGACTGGTGAAAGTTTTTGACTACATTAGTAAGGTTTGAGCAGTTATTCATATAATTGGGAAATGAACACAGTTGCCTGAGAACTAATTAGACAGCTAATTGATATTTAACTGACATCTGGAATGTCTAATTGACATCCTATATATATAGGAGCAACATGCAGAACCAACCAGACCATAAATGGAGTAGGAATCATTTTTTAACAATGTACATGAGATTGGGAGTGGTTATAATTGTGATGGATGAAAATGTAGTCCCCTGATGGGATTATGGTCTGTGGTTGGACACAGTTATTGTCAGTAGGGAGAGCAAACAAGAAGGCACGGTTATTTCCAGAGCAAAAGTACCGGACTTCTGATAAAACGGCTGTGTCCAGCTCCATGCACGACACCAAGAAATCAGTCTGAACTCGCATGGCACCCAGAATCAGACTTGAGGTCGTGTCTTTTTAAGAATAAACTTGACTTTGAAGATATTGCAGATACCAGAAGACTCCAAGAACCAGATGTAGATGTTGAAGCAGAGAGGTACAGGCTACAACTGGCCCTGCTCGGTACCTCACCTTTTTCTTTGACAATAGCAGAACCTTAGGAATTCTTTGCTGTCATTGACATTCTACTGCACCATATACACTCTATCCAAAGTGTCTCCTTGATAATAATAAAATGTTATACAGATATATGTAGTGCATTAAGCTCACTGCAAGGGCAGGTAAGGATAGACATTATATGAATGTTTGCAAAGCCTGAATGTGCTGCATGTTTAGCAATTGTGCTCAAAACGTAAAGCACAAAACATATTCTGCTGCTTTCAAAGAAAAGGTCAGAAGATTTCCACATTTTATTTTCCAGAATACCAGAAACTTTGAATATCCGGCAGTTATTTCCATTTTACTACATTAGGAGAGTGTAATACCGTTTTGGGAGAGACGCAAGTGAAATTATTGTAATGAAAACATATTGGCTGCAAAGTTCAGGAATTGTTGGAATTTTTCCGGTAATGCAACACATTAGGTTTTAAAGGGATACATTATAACAGAATATCAATACTCAATAAGCAGAAAAGACTGTTTATGTTGAGGCAGACGGATGTTTAAGCAGAAATTTTTATTGATCCGTTAAACCATTACGAGGCTTTGTAATTTTTACGTGCCACACGTTTTACTGCCGGACATGTTACAAACATAAATAACCTGCAATCAAATTCATGGTAGGGGTCAAAATATCTAATTTAAAAATCTACAAAGCAAAACAAAAGCTGCATTAAATGACAGGTTGTAAAAGTGTAATAAAATGAGGTTTAATTTGCATCATCATGTAATAAGCGATTACTTTATGACATAATTCTGAGAGGAAAAAAAGAGAGATGGGGCAAGGAAAGGAAGGAGAGGGCAGGGAGGGAGGGAGGACGCTGAGGGGAGGAGGGCAGACAAGGAGGAAGGGGAAGGGCAGAAGAAGCTGAGGGCAAAAAGAAAGGAGGCAGACAGCCGATGAAAAGAGAGAAAGAGGAAATGAGAAGTGATGGAGAAGCAGCCAGACCAGATAGACGACTAAAGAGGGAGATGGTGGGGGAGGAGGAGGGGGAGGGGAAGGGGTGGGGGAGGGGCAGGGGCAATGGGTGAAGAAGAGTCGCTATTTCAACATCAAACAACATGGGGAGGAATCTAATGTTCCTTTTACAGCTCCATTTGCATGTTTATAAGCAGGAGTGGCAGCTCTTGTGTCGGAGCCACGTGCACACGCGCAAACAGACGTGCACGCGTTCATATTAGCGCTTCACCGCCGTCGCCACACCGATGTGACTGCCTTCATTAGCGCTGATAGGACAGGTCGCTGCAAGGATAACGGGCCGGGCATGCGTTCACGAGTGTGAGTGTTTGACAGAGTTGACGGTTGTCACAGTGACGGCCGCGGAAGTCACAGAGCCGGAGGAGATCCACCCCCGCCGCCACCAACGACGACAACGACTGTCAATTTGGCGCGCAGCAAAAGCGTCCAGTCGACTGCACATCAGGAGCACCTGCCCCGCGCTCTTCAGCTGCAGGTGAGCACGGGCGAGCTCCGCGACCCCTCGCTGATTAAATAACGGCTCAGGTAATGCGATTGTTTCCTCCACAGGTGGGTCGGAGTCAGCTGCACGCGGCGTGGGGGTCGTGGCATCGTCGTGACGTTGCGCAAAGGCAAACTGTGTTTCCATGCCATGATGGTGACAGCATGTAGGAGACATATGCAGTCCTCACATCATGGAAGGAGTTTAAAGCTGTAAGGAGTCAAATAGCAAAGAGGAGGTTGTAAAGAAATGTCCTAGAGTTAGACCAGCCTGCAAGAGGAACATCTAGTCTAGTCTGTTTAAGTCTACGTAGAAACAAAAGCTGAGCTGATACTGATACTTTAGCTTGTTTAGTCCGTTATGTCTCCACCCAGACATCCAGTTTGATGAGTAGCTGCATCACCTCTGAGGTATTTAATTTCCTTTCTCTTGCAGCTTTTGGTTTCCATCAAACGTTCCTCCTGTCTGGGGCTCCTGGACATCAGCTTAAAACCGCCTGAGTCACGCCGGGTATTTACTGAACTCATTAAACTCCGTACGCTGCAAGCATTTAGAAAAAAAAATAAAATAAAAAAATAAAGTATATATATATCAGTGAAGTCCTAAAACACCCACACACTCCTCTGAGGTCACCAGAACTAGCAAACAAGCACCTTTAATGATGAGTAATCTGCAACTTTGACCGACGCTGCTTTACCCAGACAGCAAATGATGGTATCGACATCAAAAACGCTGCACTTTACTTTCTGTAATATCGTGGCAATCTATCATTGCAACAGCCATTTTATCTCCCGGTAATCACCATCACAAAGTCGTTTACCTGGAGTCTGAGTCTTCACACACAGATTTGTGTCGACACATCCTAGTCGACTTTACTGCAGCGCCGCGACGCTTTGATCAGGAAGTCGACTAGTCACCGATCACATGGCAATAACAACACGGACGCCTCTGAGAAGACAGGTGGGGAGCCCAGTGGGTCGTTGCAGCAAACTAGCAGCAGTTCATCAAGATTGTGGAAATATTTCATGCAGAATATGTAATAAGCAGTGCACACTCATCTGAAAAGACGTCAGCCAATGCTAGCAGAGGAACGGTCTTAAACCCTCTGGTGCTGAGGTGCTGCCTGTTTTTATACAGACTATACATATCTGCAGCACGCAGTATGTAGCACATGAGTTGTCAGTTGTTCTCAGCATATGTATTCAGGTCAAGAATATAGATTTCGTTGAAAGTATTACTTTCTACTCTGTCTTTATTAGACTCTGCTTTAAAATATCTGAATTCGTGCAACCCCTAGTAGACACACACTTTCTTTTAAATTGCTGCTTATGCAGTAGTAGGTGTTTGGTATGCCCTGCAGGCTGCATGCTGATGCGATCACTGTCACCTTAAAAATAAACCTGCAGTTAAATTTGTGCGACCATGCATTTTCGACTTTTCCCCTCCTTTGCTTCCATTCCTTTCTCCCCGCCGCCTGCGACCGTGCACTGCGCCTCCAAATCCAATTAATCCAATTTACATGCAAAACGACACATCAGATGCCTTTGTGACCGCGACTCCCGGAGGAGCTGAGATGGGAGACAAAGACGGGCGGGAGAGCAGAGCAGATAGGTAGATGGATGCCAGGATCGCTGGATAGAGTGGAGGGAGGGTGGGAGGGGATGGATGGGGGGGGTTAATAAGTGAGAGGGGAGAAATTGAAAACGAGAGAGAAGGAGGAGTGGAAGAAAGAAGAGCAGGAAGGAGAAGAAACATGATTTGTCTATGAATGGAAGAGATGGAGAGAGGGAGCAGGAAAAAAAGACATTAATGGAGAATGACTGATTAAATAACAAACTGAAATGCAAATAAGCAGTTAATTAACTAAGCTAATAAACTGAATTGATTGACTGATTGAATGAATTAATCAATTATTCAAGTCATCAAGTGAAATTTTGGCTCCAGAACGTTGGTCTTATTTTACCACCAGTCACTTGTAACATTTTAGTAAAAAACTGCAGAGATCTGTGAGTTTAGTGGGAAAAAAAACTACAAAACCCACGATCAAACGGGTTTATGTGATCCCTCAGGTTAGCCAAATGAAGGTAAAGAGTAAATGCATCACGCCGAGGGTCTGCTCAGTAATCACAGCTTACAGGCGTTGACTTTGATCTACCTAGGTGCAGCTGCACCACACAAGTAATTACTGACACTTTTGGGTGCTCTCACTTTCTCTTTACCTTCAAATAGATCTTTTTCGTTTAACCCTTTCCCAGACCTGTTGTTCCAGCAGCTACTATAGAGAATAAACAAATGAATCCTATAGCCTTTACTCCTGGGTATTAAACATGCAACCTGTGTCTGATTGACTTATCTGGATACAGACACGTCAGCTCAACATGTGAGCAGAGAGTATTGAAACTGGAATGCTTTCAGATCAGCCAGATCTAATTCGGAGGAGGTCAGGCGTGTTGATGATCAATTATCATGCAGGTGTACATGCAGTCCATACGTGACCACATTCTGAGGAGAAAAAAAAAAAAAACAGGAAGGCAGCTGAATGAGGTTTGCTTGAGCACTGCTAGCTACCATGGAGAGGTACGTGAGAGGGTTCCCAGCTAAACGTACAGCAGAGGATGAATCTTCACCAACTCAGGACAAGACGTCATGACCATAGACAGTGTAAAGATGGACGGTGGAACTGCTCCTCAAAAGTGCAGCCAAAGCAGGTAGAGCTCCCCCTGGTGGCTGGCTGCAGTATATGTCATAAGCTCCACCCCCTCCATGTTAGTGGGCGGGGCTTATTTTATCAAACTAAAACACTAAAATACACGTCAAATAATTTTTTTCAAGGATGTTTTTTGTCATTTTAGGTAGTTCATATAATGATGAATGTTCAAGTGTCATTGCTTTGGATAAGTTTCGTTTTAGTTAGTTATTTGACGCTATAGAAACAGGATGTGACCACCAGTTGCCATGCCAACTGCTCCGTAAAGCGGTCCCATGGGACCATGAGAGTTGTAAAAAAATAAATAAAAAAAATTAAATCAATACGCGCAGTGATAATCCAACATTTCCTTGTAACTGGTGGAGGTAGAGCAGAGCGTAATATTAATTAAACAAAAACGCGAGTGAGTCTGGAGGAAGTGTGGGCGGGGCATCAATATCACGGCTCCACGTGGCTCCACCCTTCAGACCGTACTGATCAGACTCTGGCTCCAAACTCAAAAGATGGCGCCGCCCGTATCCCTGGGAAAATAGTTTCAGTTTGGCCAATGAAAGGAAGTGGAGACGTGTAGTCCATATTTATATATAGTCTATGTTTGTAGGACTGTCTAATTGCATGCAGAAGTATTTTATTTCTCTGTATCAGTTAAAATACTAAATTCTGATTGAGTGTGGCTACTCCAGGCTCAAGCCACCACTCTGAGCTCTCATATGTCTCATGTCACATTGATGTGTTGCTTCTCCACGATTGTGCAACCTTCTCCACCGTTGACCTTTGATAGATGTCTCACTTGAACAGTAACACGTTAAAGCTGGAAGCAGATCTCTGTCAGAGACATGAAGGAACTCAGATGAACACGAATTGAAGTTTTGCCCAGACTGGAAGCAAAGTGAGAGTTCATTCTTTCATGTTGTAGATGTGTAACTAGAAGGCATTTGTGCTCATTCGAGAGTAATTCTGGGAATCCGAGCCATAAATTAAAAACTCACTCAAAGCAAATACACCCTTGAAAGTTCATAAAAAGGCCTTAAAACTAAAGGAATGGCAATGAGGCACTTTTAAAAGAGAGAGAGAGAGAGAGAGAGAGAGAGAGAGGTAACTTCTACGTTTTCTAAGAACTTGGAGCATTTGTGGTGAGTTTCGCCGTATTTAAGAGCGATGCTGGGTAAAGGACGAATGAACGCCTCAGGAAGACTCGGCAGCATGTACTCTGGAAGCCCGACGCATAATTGGACAGAGCGAATGAGAGGAAGAAAGAGCGGCTACTACCCCGAGCAGAATCATTAACAAAGCCTTGGTATAATTACGCAGCAAAGCTGACCCAGTCCTCCTTAAAAAAAAACAAAAAAAAAGCCTCAGCACACTTTACCAAACTCATTCTCAGCACGGCCTGCCATTGGTTCTTACTGCTAAACTATTCTGATTGTTAAAGGACACGAGTCATGCAACTTTAACTCGCCCCCGGGTAAACGCTTCATGTAGTGGGTTTAAGAAGACATTGACATGTCAGTGCTGATAGCCGGGGGGAGATGGGAAGGAGGAGGACAGCGTGAACCAAACGCTCAACAATCCTGCAGGTAACGAAGCAAAGACGGCAACGAGGGGAGGACGGAGGAAAGCAGCAGCAGCAGCAGCCTCTGGAGGACACAAAGCTGTGCAGGGGGAGGACATGTTGAAGTGAGTCCAGGGTCCCGTTACTCTCCTCTAGCGCCGTCACAACAGTTCTGCTACACTCTCAGACTCACCTAGCTCCAGTATGTCCTGTCACGAGGACGCGTAGGAAACAAAGTCGAGAAGAAACGGTAGAATGGAAAAAAAACACTGAAACAAAATGACTGAACATTATGTGTTTAAAGACACTGTCAGAACTGCTTTGGTAAAAGTAGCTTGTGACGACTTTAAAACCACACAAGAAAAATTAAATACACTAAACCTGGTGGTAGTAGAGAGAGAGAGAGAGATATTTCATGTGACCAGAAAAGAACAAAAGATGAAAAGGAAGAACGAAAGAAAGACTGGAATGGATGACAGAATAACAAGAAAAACAGAGGGAGAAAGGTAAAGTCAAAGAAAGAAAAAAGAAATGTAGGAAGAAAGAAAGAAATAATAGACACAAGAATAAAATAAAGAACGAAAGAAAGACAGGAAGAAAGAAAGATGAAATGAATGACACAAGATGACAGAAAGAAAGAATTAAATAGATAAAAGAATGGAAGACGGAATGACAAGAAAGAGAGGTGAAACGATAAAGTCAGAGAAAGAGAGAAAGAAAGAAAGAAAGAAAGAAATATGAAGGGAAAAGGGTAAAGTCAAAGAAAGAAAAAAGAAAGGAAGGACAGACAGAAGAATAAAAGAGAGAAAGAAAGAAATGAATGAGACAAGATGACAGAAAGAAAGAAACGAGAAGGGAGTAAAAAAGAAAGAAACAGGCGCAAAAATGGAACGAGACGAGAAGGCAGAACGAAATAAATGAAAAAAAGAATAAATACAACAGGAAAGGAAGAGGGGGGTTGTCTCACCCAATTCTGGAAACTACGAAAGTGGACGTATGTGTGAGCCAGAGGAGGAGAGGAAGAGAGGAGGAGAGGGAAGCCAGAACCAGAACCAGGAAACTCGACAGATGGGAAGGTGACAAGTAGACATGATGATGAGCAACAAGAGGGAAGGCGTGAGAGAGAGAGAGAGGGGGGGGGGGGGGAGCCACCATCATATCTCCTGTCTGTCGTTGTGATCGTCCATCAGCTGATATCACAGTTTAAGAAGCTCTACATGAACGTTTGACTGAGACCTAGTTTACAGTTTAACAGAAAATGAAACCAACAACATTAAGTTCTATAAATCTCACATAATTATTAATTCATTTCCACCTAATTCCATTCTCCCTGTATATCTTTATTTATTTCTACAGTTTACACCGCGGCCACTGTGTGGGTTGAAGTGTGACATGAATATTTAATTTAGCTCTCATGAAACGACACGTATAAAGAAGCTGTGATGGCATCGTAAAAAAAAATAAAATAAATAAGGAACGTGAACGGAGGACGTGGTGGATGAATATCTCAATAAAAAGAAGAGAAGGACACGGGTTGTGAAGTTTTAGATAACGCAGAGGGAGAGGAGGTGTGAAGGATTTTATGTCGTCTGGTCGTCATGAATGAATCTGGTCGTTGAAGATCTGAAGATGGTGTGGTTATTAAAAAGAGAGAGAGAGGGAGAGAGGGGGAGGTAGGTGTGACACTCCTCCGCTCCAGACGAGCAGCCAAACCCCCCCCCCTGAGGGTTTGAGGTGACTGGCTGGGCTTCGGTCTGACTCTCCTCCTCCTCCTTCTCCCTTTTTGTCTCCCACTGCTTTCTGTATTATCTTCCTCCACTACTTCTTCTACTTCACCTTTTCCTCACCTCTGCTCTCATTTTTCCTCCTCATCTGTTTTTTTCCAGTGTCTCATCCTGACATTTTTATCTTTCACAGTTTTACTACTAAAACTAGACAATATGTTACATAACATTATGACCACCTTCCTAATATTGTGTAGGTCTCCCTTGTGGTGACTCATCAGAGAATGGACATGGGCCTTCTGAGGGTGTCCTGTTGTGTCTGGCAGCATAATGTTGTTAGTGGGGGGGCCTTTGAGGGGAGGGGCCTCTGTGGATCATCCCACAGATACTTGATCAGTTTGGGATCTAGTGAATTTGGAGGCCAGGTCAACACCTTGTGCTGTTCTTCATGTTTTTTTTTTTTAGTTGTTCCTAAAGTGTTTTTGTGTGTGTGTCTGTGTCAGGCTGCATCCTGCTGGGGATGGCTGCTGCCATCAAGGAGTGTCATTACTATGGGGTGGGGGTGCCTGGTCTGGTCTAGGTGGGTGCTACATGTCTAAGTAACATCCACACCAATGAATGCCAGGTCTAGAAGTTTCCCAGCAGAACACTGAACTGTCACAAGATGGTTTAAATGTTATTCACTTCTCCTGTCGGCGGTCATAATGTTGTGGCTGATCGGAGCATGTCGTCTTTAAATCAAATAGTAATCAGAACTGTTCTCACTTTCAGACTAGTTTAATTATGTACATATGTAGCAGAAGGCCGCATAAATATCAAAGTGATGCTCCTTGAAAAGCCGTAATCCATAGATGTAATCTGTGTGCTCCTAAGATAACTTTACAGAAAATATGAGGTGATGCATGAAGTAAAATTCAAGTATTTAAGTTGATTGCCGCTGCAGGAATATGTTTAGCTCACTAGTTCAGATAGACTATGTCGTCTACGACCCTTAACCAATCACATGACTGGGATGAAAGAGAGTCAGCCTGTACGAATGTTCAATATTATAACATCTCATCACATCAAATAACATTCTAGTCCAGTTAACATTTCTTCATAGCTCTCAATGTCTCATCTTAAGACTCTTTTAAGGCACTGTAGGACGAGACACCATAACTTACGTACGTAGCCTCTGCCGGTGTGAGGCATTTATACTTGTCCCTCGTTAGTCTGGCACTCTCTGTAACAACTCCACCCAAACACTAGTGGGCGCTGTGTCTTTTTTGCAACTTGGGTTAATTTTTGTTTCCACTTCCTGCTTCACTTTCAACAATGGAGACTGACACTTTAGCAGAAATTTCACAAAGACGAGTCGTACCAATGTTTTATCTCTGAACCTCCTCAGTTAACCTTTCCTCCATGTGTTCCATCTTTATTGATCCAAAACCGATTTGTTGGGGTCTGCGTAGGGTCTGCACCGTTGCTGTAGCTACAGGATCAAATTAACACACAAGCCTAAACGGTCTGGAGTCTCTCCGTTGAGAACTGATCATGCTCCTGCAACGATCTGCCGGGCAAATCAAATCATGTTAGCGGGCTGATTGTTTGGAGGACTATCCATTTGCTTGCAGACATATTTACATATTATTTTCCTCTACATCTACATCAGTAATGTAGCCCCGTAATGAAATCCAAATGGCTACACTCATTCTCAATATATGAGTCTGCCTACATCAGGTTAGTTATGTCCCACACTCTCCACGTTTCTATATTTGAATCAGTGCTCCCATCGGCAGGAAATTACAATATGCAATTTAAAAATACAAATAGAGCAGTTACACGGAAACCATTTGCTCCTTCATTGCAGTTCCTGTTAATAGACAGAGCACATCCTGCCTGTCCTGTTCTCGTCCTCCAGTCTCCTTCCTGTCTGATCCTCCTCCGTCAGACTTTTTACTTATTCAGTTACAATGCACCCCGTGTCTCGGTTGTCTGAAGGCATTAAATCCTCTTTAAACCCATCTCCTCTGCTTCTCCTGCATGTCTGATGAATGGGGTGACGCTAATCGTCCGATCGGTCAAATCGGAGGGACCGTGGCGGTTACCTGGATTCACCTGACGGGAGCGTTTAAAAGAAAGTGTTCTCCACTAGCCTGGTTAAAGGATTTTTTTTATGTGAGGTTTAGGTTTAGCCTAAAGCAGACAGGTGGCATTCAGACGTTATTTGACAAAAACAACTCCTAGGGGCTGAGCTGTCGACTGTGTGCTGCTTCAGGTGCCGGCGAGACGTGAAATACAATCTATCAGCTCCAATTTGAGGAACAAATCCCTGAATTTCAAGGCTTGTCAGATGCCTAAACGCTGTGGTTTACAATAAACAGCACACAGCCAGCGACTGTACACACGGCGGATGAACCCTCCGCACACGTTTCCACAGGTTTGTCGCTTCCTGACTCCATCTGAATCCTGGCTGTTTTCAAAAACGGACAAAGATTTGAGAGCGTGGGTGGAGCTGACAGCCAGAGACATGAGAAGGCACCCACATGTCAGTGTTTTGACTCATTGATTGCACGACCAGAAACCTGCCAGAGACGGTCACTGCTGCACATCATTACAGGTCCATGCTGCTGTTTGAACACAGACAGGTGCTGAAGCTGTTTTTTGAGCCTCTTTTACCTCATTGTTTTGGCTTCGTTAGCGCGTTAGCTACAGCAATAACATCTGTCGAAACGTTTTTGTTGAGGTCAAAAATGTAAAGCCTTTATATTCTTCCGTCGCCCACAAAGCTCTGGCTGAATTTGTCTGAGAATCAAAAGACGTTTGAGGATTTTTTATCTTAAAAAATTCAACCTGGATACGAACACTTCTGGGGCAGGTTGCAGCAACTAGTACACCTGCTCTGAAAAGAAGCCTGGGCCCATGCAGAATGAATGATTTAACACCTGACCGAGGTGTTAACTTTAGTCAGAGGGAAGCATGAAGGGAAAATACTTCACAAGTTTTATAATAATAATAATTTATGCTATATTAATTCCACATGGGGAAATTATTTTGGAGTAGATGGATGGATGGATGGATGGATGGATGGATGGATTGACAGATGAAAGACGGACGATAGACAGATGGACAAAAGACGGACGATAGATAGACAGACAGAAGATAGATAAATAGATGAAAGACGGATGATAGATGGATGGACGATAGACGGATAGACAGACCTAAAGCCCAATTCACATGGGACTAGTTTTTAAAACTGTGAATCCGAAAAATGAAATGTCTGTAATTTGTAAAGTAAAAATGACTCCACCTGTGATCAAACTAATCCAGTATGAATCAGCTTCTCTGAGTGTTTTTACTTTTGTTTGATTCTCTGCTTTTTTTCCGCCTCTCGTCACTTTAAGAATCCTGAAGGACAAAGTCTGGACAGATGTTGGGGTGCAAAGAGGAGATGACCCATTCACCCGTTTAGATGGATGAAATCATTAAATCAAGCATTAATGTGTTCATCTGAGAAGGTGGGGCTGATATAAATACTGACAGGTTGATCAATAGTCTCATCACATCATGCTTTATTTTTAAAAGTATAGTTTTTATTATCCATTAGAATTTAAAAAGTAACTAAAGCTGTCAAAAAGTATTTTGTCGTCGGACATGTAGTGGAGTGAAGAGGAAAGTAGCAGAGACATGACTATGAACAGTAAATGTGAGTAAGACAGAGTTTGTTTGTCCTGTATGAATGACGTCCTCACGTGAAACTAATCCTGTGTGAACAGGGCTTGTATATAGCTGTGTATATGAGGGGGATGTGAACCTGTGACCCCCCTGCTTCAAGCTGCTCCTCTAACCACTACACCACAACACCACCTCCCTCATGGCGCAAATAAAAACACTGATACAGCGGTGTGTCTAATAAACCTCTGGATGTATAAGGAGACAGGATTCATTTTGTCTCAGCAGGTTCAGTTCAGGTTGTGTTTTATGAAGACATTAACATGAACTGATGTGATGGCGCTGTGGTATAGGCCTGCCCATGATGCATGTGTCTCAAAGGAGGCTGTGCATGGAGGGATGAACCCCAGGGCACCGGATTTAGTACGTATGAGTAGTTTAATTTACATTTTGCTTTGCGATACTTTTTTATTCCAGTGTAATCTCAGTTAAGATCTAGACGTATTTACAACACGGCTGGACGTAGCTTAGCTCGACCTTTACACCCGACTTAGTAGCGTCCAGATGGTGCAGCTGGCCCCAGGTGATCTTTTGACTCTGTTGACAGCCATAAAAGAAAAACATGCACAATTCTCCCTGAGTTAAAGCGGAAGTCTCACCTGTCACCATTACCCTCGTGTGTGTTCTGATTCGGCGTTGTGTGTCGCTCCCCGGCCAGCTGCTCCTTGTTCTAGATCTGATTTTAATGTTGGGACGCCGTGTGTGTGTGTGTGTTGCTCTATTTCATCACACCGGCTCTGCTCTGCTGTTGCCGTTGTTTGCAATCTGATGGTCGGAAACTGCAGAATGATTTCCAAGCGGACGGCCAAATCACCGTCATCATTATCTGCGCCTCTGTCTCCTGTCATCTCCGTCTTCCATTTACTCCCTCTCTCTCCTTCCTCGTCCATCCGTCCTCTCAACACTCCTCCAGCTCTGCTTGCCAAACTTCCATCTCACACATTTCCTGCCTTTTTGCAGTCCTCACACACGTTCCCTCCTTCCCCTCTTGTCTGCACATCCTGACATTTGTGTTTTGCCAGAGTCTGTGTACACTTGCAGCTGGCTGTTCAGAGGATCTCTGGCTTTTTGGTGAAGGAAAGGCAGTGGCGCAGCTCTGCCGGCGTTTCATCTCTTTCCCTTTTTTTGTTAAATACACATCTGTCTAAGCTGTCAGAACACACAAAGAGCACAGAGACAGACTAATGGATTGGATTGTTAGGAGGAAAAACAACTCAAATGTTTATTGTCTCTTCTGACTCTCCCTCTGTGTGGATGCTGTCTCTCATTCTATGAAAAAACGGAAGTCTGTGAGGGGGTTCCTCCATCCTCCCCCACCCTCCTGTACATGATTCATGCGCCACACTGAGCAACTATGTGGAGAGGAGCGTCATGTCAAACTCTAATCTCATTATTTCAGAAAGATAAAATCCAGAAATGCAAAAGATAATTAATAACATGTTCCTTTAATTGTCTTTTAATGCCTCGGCTCTGCTTCCCAGAAGTGTTCATGCAAACAGAGGAGCTGGCAAAGATCCGTCAAAGGTGCCGCTGCGTTAATCGAGACCGATTTGAGGCTTCCTCCGGGTGTAAAAGAGGATGTCACGGCTCTAACGGGTAGAACCGCAACCTTGAATTCAAACCTCGGGTTTTTCTAAAACAAAACAAAAAAAAGAGAGAGAGCTGCATGGGAGGCATTTACCAGAACAACAGGTAATAACATCAATCCTGGGGACGCTTTATTTCCATCCTGACAAGCTTTCTGCGAGCTCAGAATAAAAAATACCAAGCCGGAGCCCGAGTCTGAGGCAAAACTCTGTAGAAGCACAGCGCTCACCGGCTGTCAGATGAGTTTGTGCCGGAGTTGTGAACTTAAAAGACGGCTGCATCGTTCTCTTTCCTGGAAGACGGCAAGTCAAGTCATGGTACAAAACGAGTCAAAGCATCGGTCCTCAAAGCACCTCTGCAGCATATCCTGTTTATTTAACGTTGCTCCTCTGCAGTATCTCCCTGAATTAAGCTGATGTTACTTTCATGTGTGTCAGACATTCAAGAAGAAAACTGAAACTTGCAGCTATACCTCACCCTTTAATCCGTCCATCCATGATCTATTACATCTCATCCTGGTGAGGTACCCTGGTGATACACCCTGGACAGGTCAATCACAGGAACACACAATGAAGGCCAGTTTAGCATCAACGGTTCATCTAACATGCATGTCTTTGGGATGACAGCAGAAGCTGGAGAAGCTAAGAAGAAACCTTGGAGGGAGGTTGGGATGCAGAACGACCAGAATTGTGCCTCCGCGGCAGAAAGATAGATAGATGGATAGATATTTATCCCGAGGGAAATTCGGTGTAATGACCACAGTCCAGAAGGTTGTAGAGTCATATGGGGACTCTAAACGACCTCCTCAACCTGCCCCGTCACTGAACGAGCTTCTCTGAGGGTGGTGGACATTGTTCATGATGGACCAGAGTTTGTTCTTGCATCTGCCACTGATGTCAGGGACTCCAGCTCTGCTTCCAGCAGATGTTAAACGACTCTAAGGCTAGTCTATGTTAGCAGACCAGTCCAGTTTGTGATCCGGCTGTAGAACCAGGTACTTATAGGTCTGAACCACCTCTACACACTCCGCGTTGATGGTTACAGGCTGTATTCATTCATTTTCTGCATCAACTTGTCCTCTGGAGGGTCGCAGGGGGGCAGGATGGGGCCTATCCCAGCTGTCACTGGGGTGAGAAGCGGGGTCCACCCTGGACAGGTCTCCAGTCTATCACAGGGCTAACACAGAGAGACACTCACACCTACAGCCAATTTAGAACCAATGAACCTAACCAGCATGTCTTTGGACGGTGGGAGGAAGCTGGAGAACCTGGAGAGAACCAGGAACCCAAACTCCACACAGAAAGGAACCAGTCGGCCCATGATGGAATAGAACCCAGAACCTTCTTGCTGTGATCTGTGAAGGTTCTCAGTCATCCAGGTCATGGTATATCCAACAAAGGTTCAAAAAAGGGACAACTGGACTTGTAGAGTTTTTTGAGAAGACGTTTCACCACTCATCCGAGTAGCTTCTTCAGTTCTAGGGGACTGGTGGGAAGTCTGAGGTTTAAATAGGAACTCCTCCTCCTCCTGAAAAAACTTGCTTATTATGCTAATAACCAGAAACTGGCGCAGCTAATTTCCATTAACGTCTTGGTGAAACGTCTTCTCAAAAAACTCTACAAGTCCAGTTGCCGTTTTTGAACCTTCGTTGCATATTCTTGCTGTGATGCTGCAGTGCCAACTACCTCACCACTGTGCCGCCGCGATAGAGAGTCATTCTGCATCTGAATACAACAAAACTTTGGCAGCAATCCACGCGGCAGCATAAATATATAAAAATGATGGAGGACTCCACACCTGCCACACAGAAGGAACAGGAATAAAGCAGCTCTGGTGATGTCTGACAGAAGGTGTTTATCTGATCCATCACCATATGAGTGTTCATAAAGCAGCTCCCAGTGTTCCCAAAATAACCTTGTTTACATGTGAATAAAGCTGAGCTATTGTTAAAAACAGGCTCAGCTTTAGATCTCATACATTTCTTTGGAAAAAGTCTAGATCTCCCTCGAGAGTAAAAACCTCCATGTATTACAGGTGTCTCTCTCTCTCTTTCCCTCTCTCTCTCGCCGCTGTAGCGAGGACTATCACCACGACTCCATGAGGCTCCCAGGAGCCCCGGGCGCCTGTCAGCGTGACAGACAGCCCTGCCCGCTGACTGAGAGCGTACAGAAAGGCAGACTCTGAAGGGCATGAAATGTTTTTTAGCCCCAGTTTAAAACGACGCTCACTTCATTAGAAGAGCGCGGGCGTGAAACCTGCGGTAAAGCATCCATCTGCAGTCGGACCTGTCGTTTCTCCGACGCGGTCATCACTCAGTCATATCTGCACCAATCTGCTAGAAGTTAGCGTTATCTCATCCTGCTTCATCTCCATATACCCCAACACTCAACACCTAGACTTCTGGTGTTGCTCAGACAAACCACCGCCCTTCTTTGAATGACCAGTCTGCACGGCCACCTGATCCACAGCCACAAACACGCGCAGCGAGTCGCATCTCATGCACACGTTATACATCTCTGGATTCATTTGTGAGGAGCGTGATACAGTAAAACGGCGTCGGTTAAATTTGAGCTGGAGTCTCCAGAGCCGGTACTGGCAGCAGCAGCAGCAGCAGCAGCAGCAGGTTACCAGACAGCTCCTGTAACCCTGACAGCTGAAAAGAGAGCAAAACCTGACTTCTCCAAACAGCTCCCACTGGGGATTGTGCCAAAGAGCAGCAGCAGTCAATCAAGCATGCAGTTAAAACTTGGACTTCTGCTATTCTGCTCCTCTGCTCATTTTCCCTTTGCATATTTAAAAGTCCCTCCGGACATGAAAGGGCACAGTGTATAAAATGTAAATGTTAAGCTCCAGTGTTTTTTTGGAGATACTAGACGTGGTCCTCCCTGGTCTGCAACGGTGACGAGGAAAATGTCTGGAGGTAAACTGCAATACGCTCAGCAGCTAGTCTATGGAAGTTTGCATTGAGACACATTTAAAATGAGCCATAATGCATGAAAAAGGAATTATAACAGTAGTTTTGATGATAGTTTCAACAACGAGCATCAACCTTTCTGGCCGTCAGTACTCACAACACAATGCACACACGTTTGAGGGAGTTTTCACACAAAGATCGTTGTTATGAAACCAAGAGTGTTTCCTCGCCAGGTTGATTCGTTTGGGCTGGTCCGTCCTGCAATAATCTCTGATCCTGTCCTATTTCTTTAATGAATGTTGCTGTAACGGCCCATTATCAGTCAGAGGCCCTGTCCACACGTAAACGCAAATACGCCAAAACGGAGGTTTTTTTAATCGTTTTGGCCGAGCGTCCAGACGTATCCTGTAAACGCATAGCCCTAAAACGCACTTTTCTGAAAACGGGTCCCAGGGTGGATACATTTGAAAACGCAGCTCTAGCGTTTCCTTGTGGACACAGGAAAACGAAAACGATGACGTCATCGTATGCGTCCCCCCCCCCCCCCGAGCAGCCTTACACCTCCCGTGAGCGAGACGTCTCATAACAACATCAACAACAATGGCGGACTACATGCTAGTTTTCCTGCTGGAGAAGATATTGAGCCTATTAGGGTTACCAGGGCAAAATATCATGCTCCTGTGCCACCACGCTGAGCAAAAAAGGCGATTTGTAAACAGCGCTCAAGCTTTGTGCGCATGCTCCGCCTCTTCCTCTCCATTTTTGGTGAATTTCTGAAACCGAAACAGCGCCACTTATAGGCCTGGAATATGAAGTAGCGTTTTCGGTCGAGCAGAAACGGACCCGTGTAGACGCGGATATTTCTTGAAACGATGACGTCGAAAACGGAGAGAAAAAAGATCGTTTTCGTACGTGTGGACAGGGCCAGAGACTCTGGTCTGAAGGTGTGGACGGGGTGAAACTTCTTGGGGACGTCTGATTGTCCTCGTTTCAGCTTTTCTGAATAGACCTGGACGACTGAGAACCTTCACAGACTCCCAGTTGAGAGAGTGAACACACGGACCAATCCAGCATCCTTAATAATTATATTTCAAGCACTTTATAGACATGGCAGAGGTGTCTGTCAGCAGCATGGAAATGCAACCTAAATTTGAACTATTCTGCAGGTTTAAACCAAAGAAAACTGGTTCTGAAGCTGCACAGTTGGCACTGATGGCAAAAAAAAAGGAATTGTGAATCTTGTCACCGGTGCATCTTATTCAAAAATGGGAAAAAAAAACATCTTACATATGTCTGTGCATAGGTAAATAATACAGTCTTACTTGCTTTTTCTTGACCTATATTTGCTGTCAGTGGTGACACTAAAGCTGTCCCATCAGTTACATAGTTTTCTCCACGTGGCCTAGACGCTTAAATATGTGTTGCTTATATACAGAACACTGGGACATGAATCAAAGAAGAGCAAAACATGCCAAACACGAATACTGGCCGCACTTTTATGACCAACAACAAAACAATTTGCAAGAACCTAGTATTGAAGACATGATTTGGCTTCGCTTTACAGGAGCTGTCATGGCGTCCACTTTTACTACAGTCTATGGTTCTGCACCTGCATGAGAAGAAACAGCTCTTCTTACCACCAGGTGGCAGTAGTCTGCATTTGTCATTCAAAAGGGGAAACAGGAAAAGCTACTGTCAGTTGGGAGTTTAACGGAGCAACAAGCGAAAAACGTGCCGAGTGGGGACGGACAAGTGGCGACGGCGTGGGACACAACGCCAAACCAGTGAAAACAGACGTTCACCAACATCTGCAAATGGCCGACGGTCACTGCCTTTAATCTGGTGCACTGTTGTCACACACTGTCAACTCTAATGATACGAGATTCACAGGATGAGGACGACCTCAACATTAGCCTTCGACGCGCCATCGGAGGAAAAACAACACATCCGTGTCAAAACAACCAGCCACACACACGTCACTTTCACTGTGGGACCACACGGACGTTAATTCACTCATACAGCAGCCATCAGCACTAATGCTTCTCCACGGAGTCGGTCCAGTTTGGCCGTGCTGGGTCCGGTCCAGCGGCGTTGCTGAGTTGCAGATCAATAAGCTCTCCGTGTCAAAGTCTTTCATTGCAACGTAGGTAAAAGTTAATGCATACTGTAGTGCAAGAAAAATATTACTCTGACCTCATGGCCTTGATATATAGTATAAAGGGAGTCCTCTGAATGTGTAGCACTATCATATACAGGCCCTGCAACAGTAAATACCAGATTTCCATCATCGCCATGCAGAGCTTCACCTGTAAAATGTCACCACAGGGAAAAAAAGAAGAGGCTGTTTTCTGGGAGAATGACTCAGCTCTGTGAGTTTACTCTGAAAGTGGAGGTTGGACTAAAGCTGTTGGCCACTATTTACTTCCCCGTGCGCCTGCACTGTTTGCACGTTCGCTCTGATGTGTACGCCGGGCTAGCGTGACCGGCATCAAAAAAAGGCTCAAAGTCACCCTCTGTCCCCTCTCACCTGATTCTGTCTGGCACCCGGTTGGTCTGGTTGCCGTCGCTCTGGCAGTTGCCGGCGTACTGCGCCCTGCTGGTGGGCCCCTGGTCCCTCCGCAGAGCCATGGCCCCGTGGGTGAGCACCGACACACCCTTGGCAATACGCCTGCAGGATTAGCAAGAGAACAATGTGAGACAGAGAGACAGAGGATTTTTAAAGGTCTTTTCTGACGCTGCTGAGATTCAGGGACATGCAGGGCTAGGGGAGAAGACACATCTCTCCACTGGACACGTGCATTTGCTTGTTGCCTTGCAGGACGATAGAGGAAAACAGCAGCTGGATGTTGTTGTTGTTGTTATTAGCTACAAAGCTCACCAATGATTGAGGAGTTCTCCTCTTTCAGTCACTTTCTAAACTCACTGGTTTGTATGAGATTCATGCTTTGTTGGCATTTCAGTGCTGCAAACAGAGCTGTGTACACACTCTCTTTAAAGGGCATTGAACCAGTCCGTAAAAGTCAATTAAGCAAAGAGGCATCCCCATGCACCACGACCTAGATTTGATCCATTCAGGATGTTTCCACTAAAGAAAAATGGTTCTGAACACAGGTACAGGTAACTAATACAGTCTTACTTGTTTTTTCTTGACCTACATTTGCTGTCAGTGGTGACGCTAACGTTCCACTGCAAACTGCTATAAATGGGCTTCATAAGGAGGCATCCTGATTCCACAAAACAATATGAAGTATCAGAGTCAAGACGTTCACCAATTAAATTCACACTGGGAACAAAACACCAAGAGGAAATGCTTTCTTTATTGTGCATTTTATGTCAGATTAAAAAGAATATATACAGCAATATATAAGGTTACACAGCTTTTATTTTTGGCTTATTTCAAGCATAGACTGTATATAAATATGGACAAAGCGTCTCCACTTCCTTGCATTGGCTGCTCGTGCTTTTTTCCCGGGGGTACGGTACCGTCACCAGTTGTGCTTATTTATTTATTTACAACTCTCACGGATACACTTCACGGAGCGGTTGGCATGGCAACTGGTAGTCGCCATTATGTCACATCCTGTTTCTATAGCGTCAAATAACTAACTAACTAAAACAAAACGTATCCAGAACATTGACACGTGAACATTCATCAACATTATATTAACTACCTAAAATGACTGAAACCATGCTTGAAACAAAAAATATATATATTTGACCTGTATTTTAGAGTTTTAGTTTGGCACAAGTCACGCCCACTAACATCGAGGGGGTGGAGCTTATGACCTATACTGCAGCCAGTCGCCAGGGGGAGCTCTACTTGCTTAGGCTTCACTTTTGAGGAGCAGTTCCACCGTCCATCTTTATACAGTCTATGGTTGACATATGTTTGAGCTGCTGTGGTGGCATTTTTGGTATCTACTGAAGGTTGTGTGCACAAGGTTTGTACATGAACAACAGAATAGGTTGACTGCTATTGACTCTCTAGCATATATTGTATGATAGCTGCAGAATTTTGGCTTATCAAAACCTAACCCTAACCCTAACTTGCGTCTTCTTCCCCAACCTAACCCTAGGGTTAGGTTAGGGTTAGTGTTAGGGTTAAAATAGACCTTCTACATCGGTAAAAGTTCATCTGCAACAAGCCTCTGCTCCATTTTCTTGTTTTTTTTAATCTACTTCTTCATATGGCAGCATAATCTTGTCCATGTAGACATAATCGACCACTGCGGCCGTTTTTCTGTGGAGGTCGGTCTGACATGGGCTGGCACACAATCTGTGAGAAGAACTAATCACAATCCCCTCCTGAGAAAAATAAAGACATGTGAATATCAGATTTTATGAGCGAAGCAATCCGAAAAGCTTCCTAACGACGTGAGGAGGTTGGGGTATGAGCCTTCGGTGGAAGGTGTCAGGTCATAAAGTCGACCTTGTAAACCTGCATGAAGACGTTACGAGTCATCCGGTGAGTGGCCCGGCGATGATGAGCCGCGAATAAAGCAGCTGATTCAAGCACGGCTTCATTACAACACCGAACATGCAGTTTCTAAATGTATTTATGCGTCAAGTGTCCTCAGCTCCGGTAAATAAATATTAGCCGACTCTCTCGCCGTCTGTCTGAGGACAATTTAATAATGGATCAGGCTTTGATCTGCAGGAAGCTTCACGCACTATTTAAAAAGGTTCGGCTTTTTATTCCAGCTGCAAAAAAACAACTCTGATTCGTATCACTTCACCACGCTGTGATTTATTATGAAAAATGACGCGTTTAAGACCGACGGGAGAGCTCTGCGTCGTCCTGGTGATGAGGCGCTCAAGCAGCCAGGTAGGAAATGTGAATTCTCCCAAAGTTACAAAGCATTTCCACAGACTTTTTTTTTTTCCTTCTTTTGCAGTGAATTACCACTTCAAACAGGCTGCCGGGGCAGGACATGAAGGGAGCACGGGCTGCTGCAGAGAGTTCAAGAGTTCAGAAATTGGAATTGACACAAATTCTGTCCTTTTCACGGGTCACGGCGTGTTCGGGCGAGGAAGCAGGCGGTCCTCGTGTACACCTTTGAAAGCTGCCGGCTGTATGTTTAGCTCTAATGGTCAGTAACATGCGGCCTTTACAGAAATCGATTTAGATTTAAAAGAAACTCATACGTTAAATCAGATTTCAAGTTACATGTGACTTCAAAGAGCTGCTAGCTGTGCGTTGGACTAAACTCACATCACAATGAGCAGGGCACAGATGATATTTTTTGAAAGCTACTGGTCCAAATCACAGGCAGTTTTATTTTTTGGGTGAATCAATGAGCAGCAGCAGGAACCATGAAGAGCTGCAGCAGAGAACAGGCTGCAGGTACACGCCACACGAGGGGAGGCCCAGGTTATTGTGTCAGGTCCATTCAGAATGTTCAGCATTTAGAGGACACATCTGGTGCATCCTTTGCACCCCTCTGTATCTAACAGACGATTGTGCACTGGTCAATTGTTTAATGGTGCATTCATGCATCCCTCATCATCTCATTAATCTGGGAAATATCAAGGTTTTTGTTTTTGTTTGTCCACATGTTTGCCTTCAGTGACGTCAGCGGTGGAAAAGGTTGCACAAACGTGGAAAAGCAACACATCTATGTGACATAAGCCATAGGTTTCTAAAGAGCTCAGAGTGGAGTAGCCACACTCAGATCTTATCAGAATTTAGTTTTTTTAACTGATACAGAGAAATAAAATACTTCTGCACACAGCTGAATAGTCCTACAAGCACTGTGTATAAATATGGACTACATGTCTCCACTTCCTCTCTTTGGCTGACTGACGCTATTTTCCCGGGGATAAGGGTGACGCCGTCTTGCAACTTTGGAGCCAGAGTCTGATCAGTACGGTCCGAGGGGTGGAGCCACGTGGAGCCGTGATATTGATGCCCCGCCCACATTTCCTCCAGAGTCACTCGCATTCTCATTTAATTAATCCTACGCTCTGCTCTACCTCCACCAGTTACAAGGAAATACTTTATTATTTACTTTATTTTTTTAACAACTCTCACGGTTTACAGAGTGGTTGGCATGGCAACTGGTAGTCGCCATTATGTCACATCCTGTTTCTATAGCGTCAAATAACTAAAACGAAACTTATCCAAAGAATTGACACTTGAACATTCATCAACATTATATTAAACCATCCTTGAAAAATAATTTTTTCGTGTGTTTTAGTGTTTAAGTTTGGCCCAAGTCCCGCCCACTAACATGGAGGAGGTGGAGCTTATGACCTATACTGCAGCCAGCCACCAGGGGAGCTCTACTTGCTTTGGCTTCACTTTTGAGGAGCTGTTCCACCGTCCATCTTTATACAGTCTATGCCTACAACCAATCAGAGTCAGACATTTGTCATTAAGCGATTAATGCATTTTCCACAAATGCCTTAATCGCTGTTGACTCTTCATCCATTAAAGTTATTTCCTGTTGATATCTTTTACACCCATGAGCTAGATGTGTAGCTCATGGGTGTCAGTCTCATTTCAGCTCAGGGGCCACATACGGCCAAGTTTGATCTCAAGGGGCCCGGACCAGTAACAAAAAGCGTATTAACCTATAAAGAGCGGCAACTCCAAATGTTTCCCTTTGTTTTAGTGCCAAGAAGAACAAGTATGTTACGAAAATGTTCACTTGTAATGAGCAAACGGACATTTCTTGAGAATAAAAAGTACAATTTTTATATAGTTCTAGGTCTCAGTGTTAAGTTATGTCCACAACTTCTACTAAAACTGTGTGAACTTTTGGAATAGCAGCTACTTCTATTGGAAAAATTGTGGTGAATGTCTTCATTTTTGCACTGCGGCCCAGATTAGACCCTCTAATTTTGGCCCACGGGCCGCAAGTTTGGCACCTGCAATCTAGCTTCTCCATGTATGACTGCATTGCTGTTACTCTTCTGTCCATCATTGCATGAAGATGATTTGATTGGCCTGGCATTCCTGCAGCAGAGAATACATCAAGGACGGAGCAGGTTCTCATACAGTGAGTAGTGTGATCCCCTGTGTGACGCTGCAGGAAGAAATTAACTCAAAGTGTGTTTAAAGTGGATAAAAATAAAAAAGAGAAACTGTTTATTTTTCTCACGGATCACGGTGTACTTTTAAAATAATCAGGTCGAGGTTTCAGCAGCTTCAGGGCTCTGCAATTTAGAACTCAACACGTGTAAATCCTCAGCTCAGCCAGAGAAAAGAGAAAATCTGAAAGGCCTTCACTTTACTGAGCGTGAATGACGAAATAATAACACAACACAGTGTGTTCTTTATGTAGAGGAGCGAAGTGATGTAAAGTCGTAGGCGCCGTAAAGGACCACTTAAGTAAAGGCACATTTTTATGAGCGGCGTTAAACATTTTAAAGCACCATTCTGCACTTTGAGTTATATTTTGACATTTTATTTGACGCCTAATGTTCAGCGGCCCACTGTTCACAGGGTCTCAGCAGAGAAACACCGCGGCTCCCGAATGCATCTGATAATAGAAGTAAAGATTACGGACGGAGCATTAGCCTGAACGCTTTGAGACATTCATGTCATAAGGAACTGAAAAACGCATTAACATTTAGAGCCAGTAGATGCATCTTCTTTCAAGAATAAATACAAAAAAAGACAAGAAGCTTAATATCAGTAAATGAAACAATACTCCTTGATCTAAGACCCCCTCCCCTCGCTGCAAGCCTCTGAGAAGAGATTTCACAGCATCCAGAGCAGAACATCCAGGTTCTGTAACAAGCCCTCAGACTCCTGAACTCTAAATAACCCTCCCCCCAAAAATAAATCCACCTACATACACATTCACCTCCACCTGGGACTGTCCCGTGGATTGTGGTGTGTGTGCTTGTAGACAAAAGATACAAAGCGAAATACGGCGTACAGAATATTTATTCTGTGCACACGTCTTTTCTTTTGCATCTGTGTATAGTTGCTGATTTGCTGAAGACATTCACATTTTCAGTGTGAAAATGATGTCTCATGCTCCCTGAACCACTCTTTCACAATCTGAGCCCCATGAATCCTGGCATTGTCATCTTGGAATATGATCCATTGACGGAATAACCTGGTCATTCAGTATATTCAGGTAGTCAGCTGACCTCATTCTTTGGACACATAATGTTGCTGAACCTAGACCTGAGCAACTGCAGCAACCCCAGATCATAGCACTGCCCCCACAGGCTTGTACAGTAGACACTAGGCATGATGGGTGCATCACTTCATCTGCCTCTCTTCTTACCCTGATGGTTCTCCACTGTCCTTCCAGTTTTTAATAATGCCTTGGACAGTTCTTAACCCAGTTTTAGTAGTTTCTACAATCTCCTTAGATGTTTTCTCTGCTTGATGCATGCCAATGATTTGACCCTTCTCAAACAGACTAACATCTTTTCCACGACCACAGGATGTGTCTTTAGACGTGGTTGTTTAAGAAACGAGAAGCTACTCATTACATCAGTTGGGGTTAAATAACTTGTTGTCAGCTGAAAGATAATCACCCATGCAGTAATTATCCAATAGGAGGCTCCTACCTGTTTGCTTAGTTAAATCCAGGCGGTGACTCTTATTTTGGGGGCAGACAGTGTATATTGTCGTGTAGCTGGCACCACTGACCTCATTGCATGTAATCAGGGCATGAACCTTTGTATTTCTAAGAGGCAGCACCCTACAGAGAACACTTAGATGGAAATTCAGATCAAATCTCAGTATGAAGATGAGTTTGTGTCGTTTATACGCCATTATCTACAATAATATTTCTATTTTTCTTTTTTTAAATGAGCAGAATGATCTGCCAGTAGAAGACTTTTTAACACAGGTAAATAAATCTAGCCTCAAAGAACCCACAAATGTCTCCAAACTAGTGTTTTAAGGCTCATTAAGATCATTCAGGAACAATGTTTTGCCTTGATTTCAGATATTTCATCTTGTTTTTTGCAGCGTAGCTCTGTGACAGGTGCTGCACTGCGTAAACTTTACTAGGTGGGCGTAGCACAAACGTCCACCCTGCACATCCTCTAAGGAAAATGATGCCACTGCACAGAACCTAATTATACTTCTATTGGAAGAAGGGAAAGTATTACCTGCAGACTTTTTAATCAGGCTTAGCAGTTAGCCGAATTTCCATCTTATTAGATATATTTGTAACCTGCTCCCACTGCTGAGCTTGTCCACTTTTGGAAATTACTTCCCCCTAAAAATAAATCGTCCTTGCAAGGTTAAAAAAAAAAAAAAAAACACATCTCAGCCGGTAAACCTTCATATCTGAAAAGCCAGGCCTCTTTGCCTCCTCGTACCTGCGCGGCTCGTCCCTCCAGCCTTGAGGCCGGATGGCGAACAGGGCCTTGGGCAGCCCCTCCAGGCCCAGCCCGGACAGGGCCGGCCCCACGGCAAACCACATGTGACTGGGCCCCGCCTGACCCGCCGCCCAGGCCGCCCGGAAAACCAGCTCGGCCTCTTCCAGGGAGCAGTACAGGAGGCGGACCTGGAGGGAGAGGACGAGAGGGAGGAAGGGGATTAGTGCGAGGTAAAGGTGAATGGAGACACGAATGGAAAGGAAGCACGAGAAGAAGAAGAGGGAGAGACGAGGAGAAGACACAGCTGAGCAAGGATGAAAGATGAAGCGACTACAAAAACATACATTTCCTTCCCATTTATCACCCTCTTGGTTTCATGCTGCTTGGGCCCATAATGGCCGTTCATGTTCCTTTTAAAAATTATAGATTGCATTCATTTATACGTCAATATACTTGGTGCTCTTACACATTAATGCCTCTCTGTCTCTTTTTTTTTTATTTCCTGAACACACTGAGCTGCACTTGAAAAATGACGCCTCTTGGTCTGCTTGCATTTCCCCTTCATACATTATTAAAGAGAGGGAATTAGATGGTGGGGGCAAGATTAAAAAGACAAAGCGAGGGAGGAAAAAAAACAACATGAAACTGAAGGAGGAACGAGGCTCTGGTGGTTGATACCGAGGATGCACCAGATGATTACTCAGAGGAAGCACTTGAGGAAAATGCGTGGCACAGTTTTGCAAGACGATTGAAAAACTAAATGGTCAAAACTGAATAGTAAAACGTTTTCCCGTCGCGCGGTGATGGCAGCAGGCGTGTGGAACCTGTCACATGCTGCACATTCACCGCCGTTACTGGCGTCAGAGAGGATGGCGAGATGACGCCGATGCCTCCTACGTCGGCTGAAAGCGGATGGAACGGAGGTCGGCATGATGTCCACGAGAAAAAAAAAAAAAACACCCGACCCCCCTCCGTCACTCCCGTCCTCTCAGCAGCCTGCGTTTACACTCAGACCTCCTTACATCCTGATCTTCCTGAGTCTCGTCACTCTCTAAAACGTTTCCTCGTCGTTTGAGACCATTTCCTCCGCTTTCCCCTCAGAAACGGTTGTAATTTGTTATAATTTGGCGCCATCAATCACTTCCACCCGGCGCAGGTGTCTCGTTTTTCAAAAGCGTTGGACATCTCATTTGGGAAGAAAACATTTCATTTGGATCCCAGTGGGTCGTCAGATTTTATCGTTTCGGAGCTTAACCGCATCCAGTCAGGGATGAAAGAAGTCCCTCTTTACAAAACACTGCATATCCAGGCCTGTTCCCAGTGACGGGTCTTTTAGTTTGTATTTTAACAAGTGAAAAAGTTTTATTTTTATTAATTGTTTTTGCAGATACGAGCAGAAGTCGAGCGTAATACCTGAATAACTCACCTGGTAACTAATAAATTCAACATTCAATAAATTATCCAGAATGAAAACAACCGTCATATAATTTATCTAATAAATTTGTAAATGATTTATAATATTGAACATACGCAACAGATCACATAGCTGGTGTTGGTGTGATCGAAGAAGGGTCAAAAGAGGCAAGTTTGGTTCATAAAACTTAATGTTTTGGTGCTAAACCCAAGATGCTCAATAGATGACACGTTACAAAGAGCAATAAAGGTATGAAATGGTCGACACTTCCTGTTTCTAATTGGGGGAATCTGTTAGAAAAGGAAAAAGAACAACAAAAAAAAAAAAATAAACGACCCACCAGAAGGTCTGATCTGTCCCACGGGACGAATTTGCAAAGTGGGAGAATTACATAGAAGATATTAACTGCAATTTTTCAGTAAAATTGGCACCTATTTCTAACTGGGCCTCTAAGAGTCGGGCTCTTTTAGTAAGAAATGTGAACATAACACAACACCAAGACCCAGAAGTTATTTTTCTTAAGATTTTCTAGGTTGTTCCTAAAATGTTCTGTAAAAGGACAGCTCATTAAATGTTGACATTGCCAATGGACTTGTTCTTCTTCACATGTGGCCCCCAAACTAAGATGAGTTTGAACCCCCTGGACCAGAGCCTCACTGTTGTTTTATGTCTGCAACTCTGACTAAAACAATGCAACCCCTAGTGGACAAATAAGGAATAGGTTCCATTTTTTTTGGGGGGGGGGGGGCGTAAACTAGCCGAGCAGCGGTGGTTAGATGCATCTTTGCTAGCTCTGGTTACTTTCAAACGCCGCCTGAAATGTGTTTATACTCCGGAGCGTTCACATATCGATCATCTGGTCAGACTGAAAATCTCGTTCACTTATTGTTGGATTGTTTCTGATTTAAATCACATTTAAATGTCCGGACCGGATTGATTTCAGAGCAGCTGAGGGCGGCAAACGCAAACACACGGGACGCTTGGCTGGATCTTAATCACTGCAACGACCTGGGAAGATGATGCAGTCGCTTCCCGAGGAGGAGTCTCTGCTGCCGCGCTGCTCTGCTTGTCGTGCATCTGCTCTTCTCTAATGATAAACTTAAGTGAAGCGGGCATGTAGAGGGAAACAACATCACACCTGCAGCCTCACCGGTCGTAACACAGAGACACAAATCATCAGCTGATGACTGCGCTGGGCTAATTGGTGAGGGCAGGCTTTGAAGTGAAATAAATGGCCCGTGCAGAACTGCAGCCTCCCCAGTGCTTCAGAGATCACGCATTAAAGTCACAGAAGATTAGTAATTTTGCATTAGCTGCAATACAGGGTTGGAGGTTGGTGAGGCATAAAGGGGACGAAGGATTCTTTGGGGGTGGGGCACTGGAGGCCAATTCTAAATTTCAGGTGTAAATTAGATGCAGATTGTTCACATCCAGATACGGTCCGCTTATGAGGCATGCTGATGTAGGATGAAGGAGGTAGAGAGGGAAAAGAAGAAGAAGAAGAGATGAATCAAATCTAATCACTGATTCCAGCGTGGAGTGGGACTGTGCGTCTCTTCTTGTCCGAGTCACCAGTACCAGTCAGAACTAAACCCGCGCCCTCGATGCATCAGAGCCCTCTTTGGTTTTCTATCAAAAGGAAGACGTGTCAGGAGAGGTTTATGCAAAAGTTCATCTGCAGCTCCACTGGCTGCATCTGAAAAGAGCGACGGCGCACGGCGATAAAAAGCAGCGTCATTGTACAGTGGAGGATGAATTACTGTAGAGTCTGCAAAGATTCCTGGCTGAGGATGAAACACGGCTCCAGGGTTTGTGTACCCAGAAATAGAATGTAGGTTAGAGTTATTCATAGCGAATGCCTAAAAAGACATTAACATGCATTTATGCAGTTTCAGATTCATGATTTTAAATCTTGAGATATAAATGTGAAAGCACCCGGTTAGATTTCGTTCTTTTTATTTATAGATTTTTAGGTAAACTCGGAAAGAAGGAATTTCCTTGTACGGTTAAAAGTGCAGGTTTTTTTATTTTTTTTACTTTGCATAGGACAATAAACGTCTTTGACGCCTATATTTTGTTCTGATTCAGGGAGTAATTGATGCAATACAGTGTTGCATTTAACCTTGGTTTGGGTCGTGTTCACAGGGAAATCCAGACCAACTTCTGACACAGCTTCAAGACTAAAGGCTCATTTAAGGTTCTGCAGGACATAGACACCGTAACCTACGTACGTAGCCTACGCCGGCATGAGCCATTTATACTCGTCAGACTGGCTCGCTATGTAAAAACGCCACCCAAATGTTGGTGCTGTGTCTTTTTTTGAGGGTTTTGTCGGGTTCATTTTTGTTTCTACTTCCTGCTTCACTTTCAACAATGACGACTGAAACTTTTGCCGAAATTTTGCAGAAGACGACTCGTACAAATGTTTGTATCTCTGAACCTCCTCAGTTAACCTTTCCTCCATGTGTTCCATCTTTATTGATCCAAAACAAATTAATTCAAAACATGCAGAGATGGAGAAGCAGCTGGAAATACTAAAGCGGAAACACGGTACTACCAAGCGGACCAATCACAGCTCTTGCGGTCTGCGTTGTCGTGATGCGTAGTTACATTTCTGGGGAGGTGCACGTCAGGTTAGAGCACTAGGGTCAAATTGATGCAGAAGCCTAAACCGCCTAGAAGTTATTGCAAATAGTTTCGTGACTGGTCCTTATTTTGCAGGAAATCAAGAAATAATCAGATTGAAACGAGAGCACAGGCAGCAAGTGTGGGTAGTTGGTAGTTTTATCGGTCCCACTACAAACGGACCGCTCAAGCAAGTGCAGTCAGGTTGAGACCACCCTCTCTAACCTGACTTAGCTCGGTTCACTTGTTCTGAGTGTGATTTACTTTGTGTTCACACCTGAAACGAATCAACCTGAGGGATAAACACTCTCATTTGAGGAGCAACAACCTAAGTGTGAAAGCAGACTTGGCTCCAACTTGAACGATTCACACTTTTTTAAGAGTTCGTCCAGTACATCAGTAAACCATGCTGGGTTTGTTGGGTCTTTAGCTTCTTTAAACTCTTAACTTTTCTCTGACACCATGCTCTTGTTCTCTGGTCATTTGTTTCACCACGATTTCAAACACAGACCGGTCATGATGCAACCCTCCCTGCAGGTTTTGCTTGTACAGAATAGTCACGCCAGCACCTTGCTTCCCCTGCACTGACTGCATCCATCACAGCTGTCTTCAATGTTTTTATTCACAGACCAGCTCCTGCAAACACAAGATTCTGATGAATATCGACATGAAGTATAACCTGAGGTCCTACTGCACATGTAATCAGACCTGTATATGAGTGGTCCTAATTAAAATAAAAAAGTACAGCACAGAACAGATCTGAGCCGTACATGAAGAGGAAAAAGCTGATTTGGGACGCTTTGCCTGCAGTCTGATCGTAGCCTAAGGCTGCTTCTAGAGCATGCTGGCCCTTAAGGAAGGGAGCTAAATGCAGAAGCAATAAAGTACTTTTTGTGAAGGACACGTACTCGTATATTACTGTTGAATATATCAGATGTAGATGGATGACACCGACCCTGGGAAGCAGATCTTTGGCGACGATCCAGAAACCTACCCCATGCATCACGGTCCACTTCATGTTTGGTATTGTTACCGAAGAGGTGCATTTAATAATAGTTCAGCAGCCGCAGCAGTTGTTGTTGTTTTTGTGCTCAGCTGACAAATGGGTTTTAGTGTCAGCGTGTTTAAGGGTAGTTTACAGGACCACCTGACATCCCACCACATGTCGTAACCTTTGAAGTTTACGAAATGATTCCGACACCTCTCGATGGTTAAAGCTTAAAAAAATACAAATACTTTAAATCAACAAATCTCCCTTGTGCCTCCAAAAGTAGACAAAGAGAACCCAATCTAAATGTTCTCGACTGAGGAACGGACTAAAATTCCTCCAAGCCGCTGTAGACGACAGATCAGCAGTTGCCGTTTAATGATGTTTAGTTGCTGCACAAGAAGGTCACACCTGATACTGAAGACAAGGATGCACATACCTTTGCAACTCACAGATACACCGATCAGGCATAACATTATGACCACCTTCCTAATATTGTGTAGGTCTCCCTTGTGGTGACTCATCAGAGAATGGACATGGGCCTTCTGAGGGTGTCCTGTGGTGTTAGTGGGGGGTCTTTGAGGGGAGGGGCCTCTGTGGATCATCCCGCAGATACTTGATCAGTTTGGGATCTAGTGGATTTGGAGGCCAGGTCAACACCTTGTGCTGTTCTTCATGTTGTTTTTTTTTAGTTGTTCCTAAAGTGTTTTTGTGTGTCTGTCTGTGTCAGGCTGCATCCTGCTGGGGATGGCTGCTGCCATCAAGGAGTGTCATTGCTATGGGGTGGGGGTGCCTGGTCTGGTCTAGGTGGGTGCTACATGTCTAAGTAACATCCACACCAATGAATGCCAGGTCCAGAAGTTTCCCAGCAGAACATTGAACTGTCACAAGATGCTTTAAATGTTATTCACTTCTGCCCTGCGATGGACTGGCGACCTGTCCAGGGTGTACCCCTGCCTCTCGCCCGATGACAGCTGGGATAGGCTCCAGCAGACCCCCGTGACCCTTAACAGGACTAAACGGGTATAGAAAATGAATGAATGAATGCTATTCACTTCTCCTGTCAGTGGTCATAATGTTGTGGCTGATTGGTGTAAGATCCACCAACCTGCAGATTGTACAGTCTCATCTTTCAAATCTCTAACTGTGTGTCTAAATGTGTACATGCGGTCATTCACTTCCTCACATCTCTTGCGTTACGTTACATCATGATCACTCTGACCCTTTCCCTTTTGGTCCACTCTGTATTTCTTTCTTTCTCCCTTTCACTGGGTTCATTTTGACAAAAGTCATTTAAGCTGACAAGGGTAAAAAAAAAAATAAAAAGAGAGAGCAAAGAGAGCATTTGAATAAAATGGGTTTGGCATGAAAGAGATTTTGCTCGTGTACAAAGATGAAGGCTGAGAAGCAGAAAGAAAAAAGATCCTTCAGCACAGAGAGACTCTGTCCTTACAACCAGACGTGTCAGACCACAGCTAAGCTCGTCCCAGATGACGTCCGTTCTGCCTCCATCGTCCTTTTTCTTCTGGGTTTTTGTTAATTCTGTCCCCCCCCCCCCCTCCCCCGTTAAGCAGCGGTCTCTCTTCATTCATAACCTTCCATGTTGTTAAAGGTCAGGAAACGATTCTTGGCAGAGGATGACTAGAATTTCTGAAAATCTTTATTTCAAGCTGTGCTCAACAAGACCCCAGAGCTTTCTAATATTTAGCTTAAAATAAGTTGGTGGGGATGGAAGCTTCTCCAGCTGAAGGCTGCAGTGAGGTATTGGCATGATGGGTCTCTAAGATTTAAGTCTTGAGAGCAACCTAACTTTGCTCCTGAAACGTAGTCCTCAAATGTCTTGGTATTTTCTGACCTGCCACAAAAACCACTATAAATGACAACATCAATAACCTCAGTATTTTTTTTATCAGTCAGCAGTTTTCAGAGTAGCAAAGAGGATTTTATATCTGGAAGCTCAGATGTGCCACAAAGGGAAAGTCTGGAGCTCTGTAAAAGATCAGTGACACCAAAACTGATCGATGTACGTGGACAGTAAGGAGGTCTGAGTGAGATTTAGGTGGATTAACTTTTGATTCCTGCAAAGCCCACCTCTTGTTCTCCCTCTTTTACCTCAGAAATTGCTTCAATGTAAAACAAATCCAACATGGAAAGCTGGTCTGGAGTCGCTCCATTAGGAACTGATTCTGCTCGGGCAAAGATCTGCCACGCCAATCAAATTGTTTGGGAGGACTTTATGTGCAATGGAGTTGCTTAAATCGTTTTTAATTGGCTGCAGGACTGTCCAGTTGCATGCAGAGATATTTTTTTTGTGTCCGTTTCGGTTGAAAGATTCCTCATCCTCATAATGAAATCTAAAAAGTTCAGTTTTGTAAGCACACAGCCGCGTGCATTGATTTTATGTCATGCGATTCTTGTAAATAATATAAATACCTGCAACAAAAAGCCCCTCAGTCAAAGCTACAAGCAAACACGGAGCAGAACGAGAATATCGAGCTGCAGCAGTAAAATGATGCGGTTCCACCACAAACTTCCCGAGTCTGCGTGATGGTGTGTGAGCACAGCCTGGCCCCGGGGACGTCGGTGTAATAAATAAATAGCGTGTCTTCAGTCAACCTTTAATACTTTGACTGCGAGCGGCGGGTCAGTTTAAAAACAAAGGGATGCAGCGGCTCTCTTTAAAAGCCTTCCCTCTGGTTAAAACACAAGAAGAAGAAACTTCTATTGTAATGTCGTCACTGAAGGTGTAAAGCCAGGAACATTCCTGCAAATATATTGATCTGACAAAAGCTGATCAACTAGACATCGAGGTCTTAAGAGACAGAGTGAAAATGAACTGACACAGTAAAAAGGAGAAAAGAAATGTATCGTTAACTACATTTAACTGTCTCTGTGTCAGAATAACACACGTTTGGATTGAACATAACTACTTGTTGTTAAACTGTATTAGCATAAAGCATTAACTGTCACTCTTCTTTCATTGGCTAAGGGCCACAACAAAACAAGAGCTTCAAACACCAAACCATACAAGGTTTCCTTTGTCTTGAGTTGCACCTTGGCTTGTTGAACAAACTAATGATCTTATAGGTGGTTTAGGTTTCTGCGTCAATTTGACGTCGTAGCTCCAGCGACAGCCCAGACCCTACGTAGACTCTAACGCCGTAGCCTGACGTGCACCTCCCCAGAAATGTAACTACGCATCACGGCGATGCAGACTGCAAAAGGTGTGATTGGTCCGCTTGGTAGCAGCGTGTTTCTGCTTTACTATTTTCCACCTGCTTGTCCAAATTTGCAATTTTAGAATTGACTGTCTTGGATCTATAAAGATGGAACACATGGAGGAAAGGTTAACTGAGGAGGTTCGGAGATACAAACATCTGTATGACTCGTCTTTGGTGAAAGTTTCAGTCGTCATTGTTGAAAGTGAAGCAGGAAGTAGAAACAAAAATTAATCCGACTGGCAAAAAAGACACAGCGCCCACTAGTGTTTGGGTGGCGTTTTTACAGAGCAGCCAGACTGACGAGTGCACAAGTATAAAAGGTTTGCACCGGCGTAGGCTACGTACGTAAGTTACAGCGTCTATGTCCCGCAGTACCTTAAATGAGCCTTTAAGTACTAACTTGGGTTAAGTTCAGTGTCAATACTGGCCTATTGACTGAAGACCAGCAGAGGAAGGGGTGAAATAGCGCCCTCCTCAGACAGAACCAAGCGGCAACAAGTGACAGTGGACAGTCAGACCAAGGATTCAACTGCAACCGGATGAGTGTTGACTGAATCTGACTTATCAGCTGAAGTATTGATGCATGAGGAGACAATGTTTCTTACTCTAAGCAGAGAAAATGCACACCGACACACGTGAAGACTTTTTGCAAACCCATGTGTGGATTTAACCATGAATTTTAAGATCTATAACATTTCTATTTGCTTTTTGTGTTGACTTTCAAGAATTCATGATTTTAGCTTTTACTAGTTATCCCTTCACTTATTTTTGATTTGCATTTGCAAAGGCTACACAAAACTGCACACCACAGTAAGTGCTATCTTTTAAGTATTATGCATATACTGCTGTTTTGTTGATTCTAAATCCTGGAAGGAATGTTGATGGAGAAGGAAGGGTACGTCAAAAGGGCTATAAATATTCTGTGAATGAAACCGTCTTGGGTTCTGTTTCAATAAGCATCATTTTATCCGACAAGTTAAGAGTGTGACACTATTTCACTACCACAACAGGCCAGACACATTTTTATTTTATTTCTCCATTATCAAAAGTTACCAGAGTATATTTTCCCTTCCTGACCACAGACTTAGAAAGTTGTGACTTTCAAGGTGACGCTCCCAGGTGCAAGCAGCAGGTCATGGTAACAATGGAGGAAAGGATCGTTTTTTAAACTTGTGATTCATGCTTCACCATCTGTTTCCTTCAAGCCTCGTGGAGGCTTTACAGATGTCTGCTACCTGAGCCTCGGGCTACAGAAGAAGTCATTTCAAGGTAGACAGCTTATCAAGATGAGTGGCAGGTTTTGCAAACACGCCGATGTCTTCAGGCAGAAGCTGAATATTGTAGCTCAACTTCACATGAGGGGAATTATATTTACCCTTATGTGCACTTTAGAAAATAGCAAAGAAATAAACACCTCCTCACCTGGGCTTCGTTGTCTTTGAGCAGCCGCTTGGCTCTGGCCCCGCCGGGGTCGTCCGTCACGTTGAGAATCACCACACTCTTCTTTTCCCAGCCGATGAAAGAACCGTCCGTCATGCCCTCCACCATGGCCAGGAAGTCCTCGTAGCCGTGGTAACGGGTGGTGACAACGGAGAAGGAGGTCCAGTCGTACTCTTCGAGCACCTCGAAGATGACCTCGAGCTGGAGCGAGGTGGAGCAGGTGAACTGGAGGTAGATCGAGCCGCTCTCCTGAAGGTGAGTAGAGATACTCCATGAGGCACAGGGGTTCACTTAGTACGAAGAACACTTATGTTTGACAAGACAGGGTGGTAACACGTTGCTGTTAGGGTAAAAAACCAACATAGACCTGGAGACAGAGAGTTAAAACACAATGTTAAAACAATGATGTAGGAAGATTTTGGCCTCTACTTGGTCCTGAAGTCTTTACACAGCAGGCTTTAAAGCTTTCTCCAGGAAAGAACCAAAAGTATAAATTTATGGAGAGATATTTGGGATGAACAACAGGCCCACAACCCATCAACAAACATACATACATGTAGTCATCATCAGCACAATAACAGGAAACATGTTTTAGTAGGTCTCCCTTGTGCCTCCAAAACAGTTGTGACTCATCAGAGAATGGACATGGGCCTTCTGAGGGTGTCCTGTGGTGTCTTTGAGGGGAGGGGCCTCTGTGGATCATCCCACAGATACTTGATCAGTTTGGGATCTAGTGAATTTGGAGGCCAGGTCAACACCTTGTGCTGTTCTTCATGTTTTTTTTGAGTTGTTCCTAAACCCTTTTCGCTGCTGCCATCAAGGAGTGTCATTGCTATGGGGTGGGGGTGTCTGGTCTGGTCTAGGTGGGTGCTACATGTCTAAGGAACATCCACACCAATGAATGCCAATGAAGGTCCAGAAGTTTCCCAGCAGAACATTGAACTGTCACAAGATGGTCAATGTTCTTCACGTCTCCCTTCATAATCTTATGGCTGATGGGTGTATGTCTCCAACTTTGGTTCCTCATACTAGATTCAGCATGCTGATAACAGGCTTTCAGTGTTGTGTGGAATCTGGATGATATTTTCTTTACAAGTTGAAGAAGAGCTAGCTCCGTTCATACACTTAGAATATTTTCTAAATGGTTGTTCCACTTGGAAACTTTTGACGTGGGAAATATACAAGGACGTTACCTCGGCAACCAGAGACTGGAATGTCCACTACAGAAAAAACCAACGGCTGATGAGAAAATGACTGACGTCCACTGTAACCTGCTTAACGGTCTTCACTGTAGTCCAGGGACACTTGGACTTGTGAGTGCACACTGTATACAGCAGCCGTCTAAGCTAGTTCCTACTGTTTTAATCTGGTTCAGCTCCTTTCTTTGCCTTGTGACTGACTGGGAAGGAAATACAGTATGTCTGTCACAAAACGTCCCTCACTTCTGAATAAGAAGACAACGATGGCCTCTCTCTCTGCTGCTCCAGTCACATTTAATCTGGATGTTTGAGCCACTGACTGAAGGGGAATTGACTTTTCCCACAGTTGGAAGTAGAGCAACGTATCAGGATGGGAACATCTCAGATTCAGACTCAGATGTGTTTAAATGAGTCGTCAAGGCGCTGCGTCTCTGAGCGCGTGTGGATGATCAAAGAGGAAACTTCTGGGAGCGCCGTTCCACCCTCCCGCGCCGACAGGGCTCACCCCGGGCGACGCTGCACCGAACTGGGTCAAATATCAAACCAGCAGCGGGATCATACGCCAGCTCGTCCTCAACCCAGCTGAGCGGGGGGGGGGGGGGGGGGGGGGGGCGGGCGAGCTCTGGCTGAGCGGTGCTGCTGTGGCATGAAACATAAATCAAAATCCCGCGTCCCCCTCGGAAGCCGGAGCTAAAATAATACACTCCACTAGCGCTCTTGTCATGTGAGCACTCACCAGGAACACTGAATGACTGACGCCGTGTCCCAAGTCACAGTTTTAGGAGCACTATTGACGCAAGCTTGATTTATTCTTGACGTGTTATCAGGAAACACGCATGACACAGCATCCCAGAGGCAATTAGGAACTGATTAGAGTTTAATATGAGACACAAGTTATTTTTCTTAAACACCATCTCCAACCCTGAATGTCCAGAGTAGAAGACGACAACCAAGATGTCTCCACATCTCCAATGTTGCTGGAAAGGATTCTGGCTCCTTTCAAAGAAGAGAAGGAAGGAGGAGGAGGAAGAAGACAAGAAAAGAAAGATTTTTCCCTCCGTCTATGAAGATGAACAAGATGTTTTCTTTTTTTAGCCATGCTGTCCTCCTGGATTCAGGTCTTGTTCATCTTTAATATATTGAGAAGATGTTTTCCCTTCATGTTTGTCCTGAATGTCTAGAATAGAAGATGAACCAAGATGTCTGCACATCTCCACGTCTCTGTCCACATTGATTCCATCTTGGTTCATCTTTTTTTTCTACCTCCATGTTTCTGTCCCTCCTGGAAACTCCTCAACCTGATGTTTACCCCACGTGGAGCAGACATGCTCAGAGAGGATGGATTTATTCCAATAACCAGAGAGAAACAAGCACATCAAGAGTCTACATGGTTATCAGGGGATCAGGTATTCCTATTGAACCGAGACTTAATGATCCCCAAGGAGAAGTTTAGGTGATAAATGTAAGCTTGGTGTACCAAGTGGGGGCGGCACAGTGGCGTGGTGGTTAGCACTGAAGCCTCACAGCAAGAAGGTTCTGGGTTCTAATCCATCATGGGCCGACTGGTTCCTTTCTGTGTAAAGTCTGCATGTTCTCCCTGTGTCTGCGTAGGTTCTCTCCAGGTTCTCCAGCTTCCTCCCACCGTCCAAAGACATGCTGGTTAGGTTCATTGGTGATTCTAAATTTGGTTGGCCGTCTCTTTGTGTTAGCCCTGTGATAGACTGGAGACCTGTCCAGGGTGGACCCCACCTCTCGCCCCAATGACAGCTGGGATAGGCTTCAGACCCCCTGCCACCCTTCACAGGACAAGCGGTTACAGAAGATGAATGAATGTACCAAGATTGAAAAACCAGCGAAAGTTAAATAAGTGGAGTTAAGTGAAAAACCAATGTTTATGTGGGGGAGGTTGAAGATACACTATGGACATCATGAATATCAACAGGATTATAGCTCTTAAAAAAACACATTTTGCACAGAAATGACATTATGAGTAAGAAAAACACCTGAGATATAGTGTACGTGTATTGAATATGAGAAAAAACCCAGATTATCAAAGGTTTTCAGCAGCTCTCTCAATCTTATTAATAATTCCTTCTGATGGGGCCGGTCTGCTGTGATTGAGGCCGTTTTATTCTGTACTCACATGAACGTAGAGAGTCTATAGATAAGATTATTAGCTTGTAAAGACACAAATTAAGCTTTGCACACATCCATCATCTCATATTTAATCACGTGGGGTTCTAGAAATGTACTTAAAGAGGCTTCGCTGAGTCTAACAAGTGTAAAAGTAGTTCAGTACCCGGCGCTGGTTCAAAGAGAGCTCACCTCCGACGATAAACAAAAGCTGCTTTTGATGGAGAATACTTTCAGACGCTGACAGTTCAGCACCGAGCCGAGTGCGTCGCATCAATCCAAGCTGAAGTTGGATCCGTGTAAAAAGATCCCAATAACCACATCACTCTGTCAACGTGAGCCACTAAAAAACAAACTGGCCCACTTACTCAATATCACACCTGTCATGTTGAGCCGCTCCGTTAGCGTGATCTGGTTACCAGTCACGGCCGGCGGGAAAAATCATCTTGCCACATGCACGGATGAGTCGTTGGAGAGCTGACATCCGTTAATTAGTCTGTGGCCAGAGTCTGAAGAGACTTTACTGCCAAGAACATGACAAGGAATTAATCTGGGTGTTTTTTGTTTTTTTTTCCATATTTGTGCAGATTTATTTAAAAGACATGAAGACATATGGAAAATGTACAAATAACGGGCATCGTTTTAAACGAACTGTCACAGATGAACAGATTCACAAATATAACTCTGATTCTAATCGATGGACCTCACTTCTAATGCACCTCTCCTCAGCTGAAATTCTGAGCGGCGTGTTTTTTCTGTTTTTGTTTCGTCTCCTGAAACATTTAGCGTTTAGAAAATAGCTGCATCTTCTGGAGACTCCAGGCTGATGGAGATCACAGATTTTTTTTCCCCCCGGCACAAATCTCTGCTCTTGGGACTACGACTGTCATTCAGAATCTTGCTCTTATGCAAAGAAGTTACACTTTGTACACGTGGTGTAAAGAGATTTCTACCACTGGCACATACATCAATCTGCCACAACTTTAAAACCACTGACAGTAGAAGTGAATGACATCGACCATCTTGTGACAGTTCAATGTTGTGCTGGGAAACTTCTGGACCTGGCATTCATTGGTGTGGATGTTACTTAGACATGTAGCACCCACCTAGACCAGACCAGGCACCCCCACCCCATAGCAATGACACTCCTTGATGGCAGCAGCCATCCCCAGCAGGATGCAGCCTGACACAGACACACACACAAAAACACTTTAGGAACAACTAAAAAAAACATGAAGAACAGCACAAGGTGTTGACCTGGCCTCCAAATTCACTAGATCCCAAACTGATCAAGTATCTGTGGGATGATCCACAGAGGCCCCTCCCCTCAAAGCCCCCCCCCCACTAACACCACAGGACACCCTCAGAAGGCCCATGTCCATTCTCTGATGAGTCAACACAAGGGAGACCTGCACGATATTAGGAAGGTGGTCATAATGTTACGCCTGATTGGTGTATCTTTGAGTTGCAAAGGTATGTGGCCCACCTTGTGCAGCAATAACAGCAACTAAACATCATTAAACGGTAACTGCTGATCTGTCGTCTACAGCGGCTTGCAGGAATAGGAATTTTTAGTCCATTCTTCAGTCCAGAACATTTTGACTTGGTTCTCTTTGTCTACTTTTGGAGGCACAAAGGAGACCTACACGATATTACAACAATCATAATGGTCATAATGTTATGGCTGATTGGTGTAAACATAAAGGTATCCTGCTAGTCTTAAAGCTCTCATTGATGTATTTATATTAGCAACGGATCAAACGACACAGTCTGCAAAGACGTATCTGAAAGTTAAACTCTTACTTTGTTTTAACTTGTTTGTTTTCTGCGTCAGTCTCACTTTTCTCTGATTAAACTCGTCTCCGGCCGCAACAGGCAGCCAGCAGATAGCTTCATTAAACCAAATTAAACACTACCTGCCCAGAGTTGAAGGCTGGCTGTGCAAACTTAGAGCAGCACGTAGCGGCTACACAGCCAGATGTTTCCCTGCTGCTCCAGACAAAGCCAGAGCGACAACTAGAGCGTGACCACTGGATCTATACTCAGAAAATGACGCTTTAAATTTGAAAGCAATGCCTTACTATATATAAGCTGTATTAAATTATTAATTACACATTAAAAACCAGCTTGCTCAGTCAATAATAACTTTCCCACAAGTGAAGCAGCTGAATTCTACTGACAGTTTGACAATGTAAAGTCAATACTGGACAGATCTGACAGAAGTTTAGTAAACCTTCAGCTAATGGATGGCGTCAGAAGAGTGCCTTGAAGCAGCTGGCATCTGCCAATAATACCCTGTTTGAGTTCCTCTGGACAAGTGGTGGAAAGTTTGGAACAAAAAGACTTTGGAGGAAAACCATCTGGTCAATGTCAGACCTTCTGATGAACGTAGGAATATATTTCTACACAGAAATGACATGGAAGCAAAAATTACACCAAGTAAAAGTGCATGTGAAGAATGCATTGTATTCTCTAACTCTTGCAAAACATTTCTAATCTGAATTTAAAAGGAGGAAATCCCAGCTCTCCCTCCACCGAACACAAACTCTTCCTCCACTCATTATTTCTTACAGTCTGCGTTTCATCTTCTGAGCCGCGGCCCTCGGTTCGGTTCAGACGAAATTAACCGGGGCCGGTGACGCAACGCCGAGTAAGCATCCTTACCTGTGGCTCCCGTCCCAGGCTGGCCCCTCCCCCGACGGCGACCACCGGGACCCCCGTCTGGGCGGAGACGAACTCCAGCATCGGGGCCAGGGGGGCGCGGTTCGGCGGCGGCGGCCTCTCCTCCTCAAACACCAGACCCTGTGAGAGCACGGCACAGGTCGCTCAGTGATCAAACCCGAGGAGTTACATCACCCTCAACATGCTCAGCGTCTCAGACTCTTATTTCACCGGCTGCTGCTGCTGTAATCTGCAAATCGTGAGAATAAATTAACGGCTGAACAAGTGAGCAAAACATAGCAGGACAAAGGAGACGTTCACATTCACAGTATTAGAGATAACGGCTCCTACTCCTTTAAAGACCTGCTAACAGAAATCTGGAGAACTGGAGAAAATGAATCTGATTGAATGAAGTTATGAGACAAGGTTTTTTAATTATTACAATTATTATTATTATTTTTTTGAATGGGTCCGCTTTGGTGAAATCAATGAGAGATACGATCGGAGTTAAGTCTCTGCAGAGGACTGGCAGCCTGTCAGGAGAACAGTGCATGATGTACCCGGGCAGCTTAAGCTGTGCAACAGATATATAGAGCTTACTAACAGGTGTGGCTGATGCATATATACACTGATCAGGCATATCATTATGACCACCTTCCTAATATTGTGCAGGTCTCCCTTGTGGTGACTCATCAGAGAATGGACATGGGCCTTCTGAGGGTGTCCTGTGGTGTCTGGCAAAAGAATGTTGTTAGCTGGGGATGGCTGCTGCCATCAAGGAGTGTCATTGCTATGGGGTGGGGGTGCCTGGTCTGGTCTAGGTGGGTGCTACATAGTTAAGTAACATCCACACCAATGAATGCCAGGTCCAGAAGTTTCCCAGCAGAACAGTGAATTATCACAAGATGGTTATTTACTTCTCCTGTCAGTGGTCATAATGTTGTGGCTGATGGGTGTATATCTTATGGCTGATCAGTGTTCATGCTGAACTACTGCTGCAAAGTAGCACGGTTTTTGAGTTGAGTTCTTAGCCTGGAAGCCAGACAAACGTCCCCACCTATAATTTTTCTGTGGCGGAAAGTTGCAACTGATTGAGCTCCGGTAAAGATCCGCTGGGCTGATCAAATCGTTCGTGACGTCTTAGTGCAAAAGAGTAACAGTACATTTAGTTTATATTAATGTGGAGAAGTGACCTGTTTCTAGAGTCTGCTATCAAATGTGTTGTAAAAGTGAAATAACGCGTCTCAATCACTGTTAACTGTAGAGCAATCAAGGCTATTTGTCAAGAATACTTTAGGATTATAACCAAAGCAGAGGATGTATTTATTTATTTTTTTCCTCTGTTTCTGTTTAAACGTGGCCCCTATTGAGTCTTTCTTCACCAGGCCACAAAGTCGTGCCCTGTAATAATAATAATCTGAAACACGAGCTGCAGCCGGAGTGCCTTGATGGCTTAACGTCTGTTTTCTCGTAGAGGTACATCGGAGCAAATTGAAGTTAAGTGAAGCCGACAGCTCAGTTTTTTTAAAGGGAAGCATTTGATATACAAATGGGCTACTGTCAGGACCCGGGAATGAGATGACGAGTGTGACATAAAAGAGTTAATATCATGTTTGATCAAAGATGAGGCGACTCTTCTGTTCTGACGTGGAAATAGAAAAACGGAGCGGAGGAACGGATGCATGAGTGATGGATGAGAGGGTGCATTACCTCACAGGCAGCTCTCAGGTTGCAGATCTGCTCCCATCCACAACAGTCAGACACTATGAATGAATGAATGAGTGAGTGAGTGAGTGAAGAGACGAACAAACGGCACAATGACTAAACAAACAAACCAAACCGTGGCACGACCTCAATGACGAACGTACTATTCATCCAGAAAACTTTCCTGTGATAGAGTAGTTAGAGGACTCGTCTCTTTTTGCCGCTGTGCACCAGAATGAACACCTCTGATGAAAGACTGTCCAAAAAGGAGCCTGTTTCATTAGTTTAATTGGTTATTTCACTGTAATGAATCCTCATTAAATCCATTTAATCAAGAAAAAATCTTCCGTGATACGGAATCTTTGATAGAGAATAATAGAAATGATTAGCTGAATCATCCTATACGACACCCTGGGCATTTTCTTAACATCTTCAAGTTAATCTGACTTCTTAAACCTAGCAGGAACACGGTTTATTAGCGCTAGCACTGCTCTCTTCTTTGCATAAGTCATGCATGATGTCTGTGAAGGTTCTCAGTCATGAAGGTCATGGAACATCCAAAAAGTGTTTAAGAAAGGCAACTGGACTTGGAGAGTCCACCTACACCTGAAGGACAATGGACATGGAATCTTAGCCAGAGAAGACAGATGGTTTGAAAGAGGAGTAAAGCAAGACATCTATGTTGGACTGGAAAATTCTTCTCTGAACAGAATACAGTCCTAACTTCTGTCCCCATGAAGTTTCAACCCTGTTCACACCTTGAGACTGGAGCCTCTGACTGATAATGGTTCATTAGAGGAGCACCATTTGTAGGGAAAGAGGACGACAGGTAACTATCTAGCCGTTAACGGACACTAGTTGTACCAGTTTTTGTTCAGGAACAAGTCAAGCATGTTTCTGATGGTCTTCACCCACAGATGTTCCTATTTAAACCTCAACTTCCCACCAGTCCTTTAGAACTGAAGACAGATGAAGCGTCTTCTCAAGGAGAAGTCCAGTTGTCTTTCTTAAATGCTTTTTGGATAGGTTGTGCATGAGTTAAACAAAATGGCCCAAACATGTGCTCCATGTGGAGAGGTCAAAAAGTCCTCACTGCAGCAAGATGTTCTTCTAACAGAACAGGACGTACTCCGAGTTAGACGGGATAGTTTCTACTGTGTTTTGAATATTTTGAGGATGTTAAACTGATATTTACTCTATTCTATCGTGCCCTGGTGGGTTGTGTGTATGTGTCTACCTGCAGTGGTGTGGTGGCCAGCAGCTCACACAGCTGCAGCAGCAGAGTTCCCGGGCTGCTCTCGTTCACGGCCAGGTAGATGACGTTGGCCTGACCCGACGGCGTCATCACCGTCTCCCCCACCAGCGCCGCCAGCGACAGGTACGAGGAGGAGGAGAAAGAGGCCATCGCAGCCACTCCTGCTAATGAAGCTGTGTCCGTTACTCCCCTTCCTCCTCCTCCTCCTCCTCCTCCTCCTCCTCCACCTCCCGGGCCGTTTCCCAGACCGGGCCCCGGCTCGCTGACCCCCGCGCCTCCCACCACCGCCGTCTCCGGGAGCAGGGAGGAGCCCGAGTGGACCACGGCGATGTTGACGCCACCCGAGTCCCTCTCTCTCTCCCGAGGCCGGAGCAGCAGGGGGGGCGAGGGGCGCGCGGGCCCCGTGCAGGCCAGGACAGCCAATAGCAGTGAGAGGGCGGGCCTTGGGGCCACCATGGGGTAAAGGGAGGGCCAGTGGCAGCTGTCGGATGGGGTTTGTCAGGTGAGGCCGGGTGGGGTTTTGGGGGAATTTGGGGGCAGTGGGTGACGTCTCTTGGGGGGGAAGGAAGGAGGTGAGGCGGTGGGGAGGGGGGGTCGGCGGCTCAGAGTGCTTCACCTGATGAGAAGAGGAGACCCTGGAAAGGAGAGGAAGCAGAGAGGAGAGGATGATTTAAAAATCCGTCGTACATCTTCTTCAACAATAAGATGAATTTCAAACCGTCTCTTATTTTTCTCTGTTATATGTACACTCCTCTCAAGCGGGACGGTTGATTTATGGGGGCGAAATGAGGCGCTTATTCTCCGGTAAACAATGTAAATAAACGACGCGTTACGACACCTACTCATCCTCGTATTTACTGCCTCGGCTCAGACGCGCTGCAAGTCTGTAAACAGGGGGAAGGATTTCATCCAGGAGGAAGCTGCACATTCACCAAATACTGTTTACATCCCCCAGCAGCAAAGCCCCGCTGACGTTCAGCATCAAACGGGACAACAACAAGGATTTGTCAGGGTGCAACGCAGAAACCGTACAAGGATTACGAGGATCCAGTGGGTTGGTAGTTTAAATACACTGATGATATTCTAAATGCACGATTGGTAGAAAGGCTTTTTAGTTTTGCAATCACATCTAAATAACTGAGAAGAATCTCATTAAATAAAAAACTGTGGTATAAAAATCATCTGTGTGTGGGGCAGCGGGGCATAAAAGTGAGGTGCATTCATTTCTTTTAAAATCAAGAAGTGATTAAATGTTTGTCAGATGAGAAAAACATGCAAATCTAGCTTTTTATTGTGTGTTTGGTGTGTCAGAAATGCTGAATTATTCAAATAAATTATGGGATGCACCGAAAATTTCCGGCCGAAAATTGCTGCGGTTGTTGCTTGCACGTGTTGTTTCGATGATAAAAGTCCGGAAATTTTCGTCCAAAAACCGAAAATGCAATTTTGGGGTGTTTTTCGGCTGGAAATTTATCGCCGAAACAACATGGCCGAAACAACGCGGCCGAAAAAAACATGGCCGAAACAGGATGTAGTGATGATGCAAGCAACAACCACAGCGATTTTGAGAAAAATCTCATTAAACAAAAAAACTGGTATAAAAATCATACACCCAAAAGCGCATTTTCGGTTTTTCGACCGAAATTTTTTGTCCGAAAAACCGAAAATGCACTTTCAGGCCGTTTTTCGGCAGAGAATTGCTTTGGTTGTTGCTTGCATGTGTTGTTTCGGCCATTAAAGTCCAAAAATTTTCGGCCGAAAACCGAAAATGCACATTTGGGCCGTTTTTTGGGAGAAAATTTATCGCCGAAACAACACAGCCGAAACAACACGGCCGAAACAGGATGTTGTGATCTTCGGCCGCAAATAGCCCAAAAGCGCATTTTTTCGGCCGAAAATTGTCGTCCGAAAAAACGAAAATGCGCTTTGAGGCCGTTTTTCGGCCGAAAATTGCTTTGGTTGTTGCTTGCATGTGTTGTTTCGGCCATTAAAGTCCGGAAATTTATCACCAAAACGACACAGCCAAAACAGGATGTTGTGATGATGCAAGCAACAACCGCAGTGAAAATTTTCAGTGCATCCTTAAGATAAATGCAATAGGATTAAAGTGCACGTGACGCTGGCCTGTTGCGTATTTCCTCTGGAGTGAAACTGATAACATCAACCTGGAATTCAGACACAGTGAAGCTCTCACAAAAGAAAATAAGCAGAAGGAATAAAAAGCGCAGCACGCAGGTCGGGTCACTTCCTCCGAGACGGACGCTTCAAAAGACTGGTTCTCATCTCTAACAAATTCAGTTTTCTTCTCCGCAATCCTGCACAGACGGCGTCTGAGTCGAAGCGCGAGGATGGCCCCGGAGGAGCAGGCGAGAGCACGGCCGCAGAGAATTAACTGTGAATACCGAGACGGAGGAAGTTAGTCCTGCAGGTGACAGACGTATAGAGGATGAGCTGAGGGTGGAGGGGAGGAAGAGATTATTAGATAGAGGAGTGTGGATTCAGCTGCAGCGAGGAGACAGATGCAGTCTGAGGGAGAGCAAAGGGCTACAAGATGAAACCTGCACGCGTGTGAGAGTGAAAGGGGAGAGGCCGGAGAGGATATTGGTTTCCAGAGCTTGTATTCGTACGTGCAGCAGTCACCAGGAGAGGATAAGCAGAATCGGAAACAATGCGACTGTGACGAGCCGCATTCTGCCGGATGTAATGATTCCTGGCCGGGGAAAGCAATTTGACGTAATGGCCGGCGTCCAAATGTTCCCAGCGAGCCGAAATGCTCAAAAAATAAAGACATTACAGAAAACAGTTCCCCTCGGCTCTGTATTCAACACAACGTCCTGCTGGGAAGTTATGATTCCTATCTTCACATTTTCCACTTGTTGCTTATAATGTTGATTATGCGGTGACTCACTTTGGAGTCCCTTTACACGGTAGCCTGTGGTAAGCTTTCACTGTCAGCCAGTGGGATTAACTCCTTTGGATATTTGCAATAACACTCTTTTCCAATAAATACTTGGCTAATTTGTCACTACAGCGCCATTAGATGCGAAATCTGCTCAAACACACATGATCATTCAGTCGGCTTTTTAATTTTTGGAAGAAATCGTAACATTTCTGCCGATACTGTTTGGCTGGGGTGTGATCTCTTAGGTAAATGTCACTGCAGACGTGTGAAAGTCAACATATTTACACTAAGCGAAGTGTTATTAAGCGGTGAGTTTGTTTTTTTCAGGCACCCTTTAAAGCGTACATGTTCTGCAAATGATTGAATATTATCACGGATCCTGCACGACGCTTGGCCTCTGCAGTACGGTGTGAAACGCAACAAAAGCAAGATCTTCTGCAAGTGTTTAGTTAATCCTCCCGACCGGAAACATGAACCCACATTCCCACATCTGAGAAATGCCCCGCACTTACACTAACGCTTGTTGTTACGATGTGTTACGATGGTCTGAGAACACTGTGCTCGCTTTGTTCAGCTGCACCCGAACATTACTGTGAACACGCAAGAGCTGAAGGCCTCGAGCAAGGCGCCAACAGCCTACTCCCTCCTCAGTGCAGGAAGACGGGTAACAGGCCGAGCTACACACCTGTTGATGCTCGGCCATGTGACTGAACATTGCTAGCCAAGGCGAGCAGCTACTAAATGAGCCGGTGCATGAATGAAAATGGTTGATGCGTTTTGTTTAGTGCTCCGTTCGAACCACTGATTCTTTCATACCTGAACGATGTAGCTGCCTCCAGCGCAGGCGCTCAAACCACCATCTAAATACAATATATACATGCACATGAAAGGTTAATGTATTGTCCCTGAATCTCTTATTGTGTAATTCAGAAGCTACTCAACAGAAACCGCTCAATGTACCAAGAAGAAAGAAGAAAGAGCGACAGAAATAGAATAACAGGACACAAAGGAGAAACGTAATCAAACGTTAATGCATCAGCATCAGTGTTTAATGGAAATGCCGCCTTCTTTGAGCGGACTGAGGACTGTGCAGTGTACGGTGAGCCTATCTGTCAGGGATGCACTCTATCAGAGCGTTAATAGATCGCTAAAAGTGTCCATGAGACCAGATCAGTCCCAGATCTATCCAGAACAAGATCCTCTTAAACGGAAGAGTTTCAGCCTCAAACATGCACACACTACAAGATTTTAAACGAACAGCTAGAAGCCTTCAGGCTACAGGATATTATTTGTATTTCCATGCCACACAAGAGGGAACTGAATCCACCACACCACCTGATCTCCATGCGAAGTGGATGCAACAACTTTCTATTACCATGCAGTGTCTCTCATACGATGTTAACATTACGTTCGGCCATGGTCTCATAACGAATCGGAAATATTTTTGCATGTTTCAAACAGCGTTGTGCATCCGTTGTTTTAGCTATTGCTCCTGAAAGCATCTCTCCCTCCCTCTCCTCCCCAAAGGCGCCTCCCCCCAGACCTTCCACACAAACCGGCCACCCGATGTTTGTGCTCTTGATTTTTTAGACCATGGAGATTTACAATTATTTAAAGAGAGGAGGTCAAAACCCAAAGGATACGACTCCAGACGTAACATGAACTTGCTTAAACCTGTAAGAGCTAGCTTGCAAAATTAGAAATCGGGCTAAATCCTCCCAAGATCCCCGCAATCTGCAATCTGAGCCCAGCTTTACACTGTCAACTAGCATGGGTTGGACAGGTCGAGTGGATGCCAGAAGCTGATCTGTGTTTCCTTTGTGGTCGGTGCCTCAGACAACTTGATCTCATGTGATTGTTTCCCTGGAACAGTTTTCAGCTTTAGGTCAAAGTCTGTGTAGAAACGATGTGATTAGTGATGGTAAGAGCAATGTGAACTCTGCCTGGCATCCAGTAAACGAGACGAAACAAGGGCAACTGGACTTGTAGGGTTACGTGAAGATGTTTCATCCAGGTCTTCAGTTCCAGAAGACTGGTTTAGACCTCAACCCTCCACCAGTCTTCAGTCCTAAAAGACCTGTGGAGAGTTGGGGTCTAAATAGGAACATCTGTGGTTGTTGACAACCTGAATATCACACGACTAGAGTCTGTTAACAACCAGCTACCTGCGTATAATTGGAGGAATCTGTTTGCAATGAATGGTTCTCTGATAACCGTTACCATTGGTAGTTGCCCTTGGTTCAGCTTCATTTTGTTTTGGGACATACCATAACCTTGAAGAACCTTCCACAGACATCTCTGGCAGATTCTTCTGCAGTACTGTCAGCGACTGAAAAAAGCGTAAGCGCAAGGTATCATTGGAATAAATGACAGCTATGAGTCATATGTCGTTCTCAGGTGGCTCAAGCAATAGAAGCTGGAGTCAATGTACAATATCTGAAATCTAATCCTCTGAACAGAGAGCGGCTCCACTTAGGGTCCACGGTATACACTCTTCTTTTACCACAATCTTGTCTGTGAAGGTTTCATCATTTATTGATGGAGCTGCAGTGATTAGGAGCTCAAAATCAATGCTACGTATATAAAAGGGTCTCTCAGCATCCTGCCAGTGTTTTTCCAGCTATTCAGGGTCGGCTGCTGAATGAGGCGAACGCTGCAAAACAAGAAGCTACCACAGACGTCACATTCCTTTGTCAAAGCTCTGAATAGGTGCGCGGAAAAAAGAGACAACAGATTTTTCCATCTGGCCCTTTTGGCCTATTTAAAGAATGATAAAGCTCAGCTACGTGGGATTTCTTTTCCATGTTCATCTGAAACGGTCATGTCTTCAGAAGAAATAACATTAAAGCCAAGCAACAAACTAAAAACAACGTCTGAATAAGAACTGTATGAAGGTTTTCCCTCGGTGGTTATTTTCAAACACTTCATTCCAGCATAGAAGAGGCTAATTGTTCAATAATCTCAAAGGACACATGCTTGCTATGTAAATCGAGATCTGGCCTGTCTCAATAACATGTCCTTCATACTCTATGTAATATTATGCAAATACATAATCACTGAAAATTGTTCCAGGAATTCCAAACCCTGAAGAGGAGGATTTAAGCGAGAAACGATCTGCAGGTGTTCTGCAGCTATATGTGAGTAAAGTGCAGTGGTGCAGTGATATTTAAGTCCAGTTAAGGCTCAGAGTTGAGCAGGCGGATGGCATGTGGGTAGAAACTCTTCTTCAGCCTCTCAGTCTTTGTCCTCAGGCATCGGAAACGCCGACCTGATGGCAGTAGAGAGAAGAGAGAGTGTCCGGGGTGACTGGGCTGTTTCAGGATCTTCTTGGCCCTTAACCTGCAACGTTTGGTGTAAATGTCCTGCAGGTTGGTAAGGGGGGTTCTGATGGTCCGCTCCGCTGAACGGACCACCCTTTTGCGGGCCAGGAAGTCCTGCCTGGTACAGTTTCCCATCCAGGTGGCGATGCTCCCACACAAGATGCTCTCGATGGTGCAAAAGTTCCTGAGCACCTTGAAAGGGAGTTTAAAGTCTCTGAGGCATCTGAGGAGGTAGAGACGTTGTCTGGCCTTCTTCACCATGGTGTTCAGGTGATGAGTCCATGACAGGTCCTGTGAGGTGGTCACTCCCAGGTATCTGAAGCTGTCCACTCGTTCCACCTCAGAGCCACAGATAATGAGTGAAGTGGTTCTTATAGGTCGGCCTGAACGTCTAGGTTCCTAAGAAAGGAAATTATCATAGCACAAGCAGAAGATCTCCAATAAAGAAATGTTTTTTCCCAGTTTGGTGCAGAAGAACGCATTTGGTCTTTGCAGAGACCTGAACTTAAGACCTTCCAAAATCTCTGGGGCAGTAGTCCTCCATTAATAACCAGAATGATAAACCAAAGTAGAATAAAAACCATCTCAATCAGAACACACTGGCCTAATCTCATTTGCTAATAATCATGTAAAGCCTTGATCTTCTGGTTTCTCTTTGGTTTGAATAAATCCATTCTCTCTCAGAAACTTGATGGGTCACGAACCAGGGAAGGAAAAGATCAACGAAGCAAGAATCCATGCTGACAGCAAGGTTGGAAGTGTGGAAACATTTTCTTTTACTGAATAAAATTAAATTGGAAGAAAAGAAAGCTCTCAAAAATACAGGTCTAGTCTGATGAATGTTTTGGGTCATGTAAACATGCATTTCTTACGAGATCCTTGTGTTCAGTGTTCATGTAAACAAGCAGGAAAATGCGATGACAATTATTTTAATTGGGTTTAAGAAACCCACTCAATCCTGATCCTCACTAACGGGCATGTGGCTGCAGCTCAAGAAGTGGAGACTGTTCAGGTGAGTCATGCATATTGTTTTATAACGAGACAGTCAAACGTGGTTATGCAGGAATAAAAATGAGGAGGAATCTTTTGAGATTTTGTAAAAATGAATTCTAATCCATTGTTACTTTAATAGAAAAAAGAAAAGAGGGATGGATTTGGGGAATAGGAAAAGCCTCAAACACTTTCTAAAAGTTTTCCCGTGCAGCATCAGAGTGACTCTAAATGAAAACATAATGTTTGAAAGCGCCTGAAAGCCTGTCTGTGAATCATACCTGTTATGCTACATAGCCTTAATACCAGCCATTAGTCATGTCGTTGGCCTCGGCTGCACCGTGTGTGCACGCTCAAGCTGTTGACGCTCATCAGCCTCGGATACATGGGGAATGTGAAGCGGTCTGAGCGCTGCAGGCTGCCAAACAGCAGAGCCAGACAGCCGGCGAGGTACTGGCATGATCGCAGCCGTCACTGGTTGGACGTTCATTTAGAAGGAAACGGAAAACTCTGCAGCCAGGACTGTCCAGATATGATTTAGATGTTGGTTTGGTTGCTTTGCAAAACACATATTGGGGACGTACTGTAAGTGAAAACACAATCATGGATGCTGGCTCACCTGTGCTGACTTCAATTACAGTTTAAAGGCTTTTAAAATAATGTAAAGTCATCTTGCACATTAAGGAAACTCATATTTTCTGTAAATGTAAAATCTGCCAAAGGAAACACGTCGATAAAGAGATTTCTTGTCTGATCTTGTCACTTTGATTAATGCCGTCAAAGGTTGCGTCTAATCTTTTCCTCTAATCTTCACAATGTTATCGTAGTTATATTTTCTGCCACATCTCTCTCTTCGCTGCTGCAGTGACCCACTTTCCAGTCGGCGGCGTTGAAATCTCATCTTGTTTTATGTTGTCTTATCTTTTTGGGGGGACATGATTATCTTCTGCGTATTGATTAAAGTTAACGCCGCTTGCTCTGGGGGTTTCAGGCCGGGCTTTGTAAATCGTCTCCAGACAATTTGTATTGTTATTGACGCTATATGAATAAAACTGAATTGAGCTGAACATGTGTGCTGCAGAGTGAGTTTGCAGTGAGAGGAGCAGAACTTGTCCCTCTTTGCAGCCTGTTCCTGCAGCAGAGATGCCATTAAAAGCCATAAACTTGTGAGTGAAGGCATGTAGTTGATGGTGGGTGTGAGTGGTGAAAATAAAGGTAATTTAACAGAGGACCCACTGTGTACCTCTACCGCGCTAATGTACCGCCATCTAAAAATCACTCTGAAGAGACGAGCTGCACAGAAATGTGAACGTTTGAATGAAGTGGTGCACTGAGCATCACGACTACTGAATGAAGTACAACAAAAAGGAAAGTTTGTCCAAAAACCCCTGAAAAGTTTCTAAAACTAAATGACCTGCCACACCAGTGGCTGCTTATGGCGACGGTAAGTTTTAATAACACACTAGGGACTGGAGACAGTACACAACCCTGAGAAATGTAACTGAGTAAAAGAAAATGTCCAGATCATTTTTGGATTGGGGGCTTCTTAGCTCCTAAAGAAGGAAATTCCACAATAGCACCTTGATTCCATCAACGTGGAGAGTTCCGGTTTCAACATGATACCTCCGATAAAGAACCCAACTGACCTCTAGAATTATCATCCTGTTATCTGAACAAATCCCTGCAACTACTTGCAAATCTGATCAAAACCTTGATGCTCTTCTGATTACAGAGAGTAATGGATGCATTCACATACCAGTGGAGAGTTCAGGTGTCAATAGACATCGTTTGCAAAGAAGTTCAAGAAGAATAAGGAGAGGGTCAACAATGACAGACGTTCTCTTTCCAGTGCTCACCACAAAGATGCATCATTTCCTTGTGAAGCAATTTTATTCTATTCATGACTACTGATATAGTTACAGGAGCCTGAAAGCAAGCCCAAAAGTTTGTCTAGAGTGGCTCCATCTGGAACTAATTCCAGATCTGCAGGGCCAATCAAACTGCTTGTGTGGGACTCATGCATCGATGAACAGCAACGTAGTTATAAACATCCTCTGAACATCGTTGAGTTGGATCTGATTGGTTGTAGGGCTATCCGATGGCGTGCAAAGGCATATTTGTTTTCTGTATCGGTGGAAACAGGCTACATATTAAAATCCAAATGGCGTGTTAATTGAGTGGCTACACCCGGCTATGGTTATACAGTAACTGGCAAAGTTCGTCCTTGTGACAGGGTTTGAGCTACCAGCTTAGAGTGTTCTATTTCATCAAATAAGTTAAGTGAGTCAAGCATGTGGTTTACTAAAAGGTCTCCCAGCACATACAGTACCAGCATATGACTATCTACCAGAGCTAGTACTGACCACCGCTTGCACTTCTGGTGAACCAGACAGGAACATGCTTAAGTCAGTCATGAGGTGACAGAAGCTAGCTGGGTGAAAGCTTGGTCCTTCTCTGCCTTTTATTCAGCTCAGAAGACGAAGCCTGGAACAGCTTCACACCCTTGATGACCACTTTACAACACGAGTTGGAAAACCAAGATATCGCACAACGGGGTTTGCTCATTATCAAGTTCAACAACGGCTCGCAATGCCAGCCGATAACACGCTACACAAACTGTGGCAGATAGAAGTTGGACAGGATCAAATTAGAAATGTGCTGGCGAGAGACAGAGCAGCCGTCTTGGATTTTGAGGTTCCAGCTTTCCAAGTTGGAAACTTGACAGAAATGTAACACACCATTAACCCAAACAGAAAGTTAACATCCCTTTTTAAAGATATGCATTTCAAGCATTGACTCCTTTCTTCTAACTACGTCATGTCTCTTTTGTGCAGCAGTTTATCTGATTGTCGAGTAGTTCTACATCTTGATCTACCAGAAGCAGATGGTGCATGTAGTCGTTTTAGTATCCATGCACTACCAAGACATTTTTAAACGTTCTAATTTGAACCTAATGTGCAGATTTTCTTGGTACCTATGAGTACATTTACTGATTGCTGCAGTAAAAGGTGTTCCACTGTGATTTTTTGCTGTTGATGGCAGTCACGGGTCATAATTATAAACTGCAGCCACTTTAAAGGTGAGGTACGATTCATGCTCAGTATTCATGCTGTTGGACCGGCCCCTTAATTGGCCTTAATAAAAACCAGCATGGAGAATCTGAAATGAACAGCTGTGAATGAGTCAAAAACTGCAACGCGAATTAAGCTGTTGTCGGAAAAACAAACTGCATCCTACACAAACAGCCTCCAGAGGCGCGGGAACAAGGAACGCTGTCAAAGCGGCTGCTTGTGAGGTAAGATGCTGGAGCATACTGTGAGTTTAGCACATTGCAGAGCTGCAGAGATGGATTTTTTATTTTTTTTTGCGCTTGTGTGAAGGCTGCTAATGCATGATTGATCATCAATCAGTATTCTGCTGCCTGAGACACAGTGGGATGCACCAGGACCTGGAGCATTGGAAACATCTGCAACTGTGAGCAAATAACAGACAGATCCTTTGGAAACTGTCAGAGCACCTGTATATATATATATGTAAATAAATGCTGCTGTATGAACAACCCGACAGCTGCGTTCAGACGAAGCTTTCCTTACGTGTGCAGATGTGCGTAGCGTGATCTGTGAAAAGTCAAACAACGTACACCGTCGACATGTTTAATAAATGAAAAACAATGAAGAGGAACTGTGCAAGGAAAGCAAAATAAAAGGAGCGCAGATAGAGGCGACCATGTGGGGTGAGGATACGCAGAGAAAGATTTCTCTGTAGCAGGGGGCGTAGCGGGGAAGTGGTCGGCAGTCGACGCTACGATCAATCCACATCAATTTAGGTCGGCGTAGCCACAAAGCAGCGTGCAGCACACATCCTCAGGAGCTTCCAACCTCCTGCACCGAGGGCAGAGCGAGCGCGGCCGCTCCCCTGCGTATCAATTACATCTACTTATTATGGCGCCCAGGAGTTTCATGTTCCCGCACATTACTTTTTTATTTATTTATTAATTTATTTCCTCCCTCAGCTCATTTCTTGTGGAATTTGATGCTCTCGTGCTGCCTCTCCAGCCCGTCCTCGTCCTCCTCCCGCCGAGTGCTGCGACAACGTGAAACGGCTTCAACAGTGCTCTGCACCCATTTCTGGGCCGTTCTAGTCATAACGGCTTTTAAAAGAACGACTCATGTTGTAGAGAAAGAGGAGTTCTCTCTCTCTCTGCAGCTTTGCATTTTGTTTGGATTTATTGGTTGATCTGCAGACACTTGTAGCCACTAGAGAGTGATTTCAAACATGTTTTGCATGGTATATTTATTTAGATTATAGCATCTATGTCTCCTAGAAATTCCCTGATACACATTTGTCCACAATAGAGACAATGTTTTAATTATTTACAATAAGTTACTCTGGAAACTACTGGACGTCCCAAGTGTCGTTAGCCCTAGTAAGAGATGTACTTTTAGGAAGAAAGATTGTGGTTTTATCACAACGTAATAAAGTAAATCTGACTTTTTCCAGAACGTGTCACAGATCAGTCCTTCTCTAACCCTTCCCAACGTGCCGCAGTGCCTGCAGATGTCGGATCAATCTTTTTATTTCTAATCTGCAGAGCTGCAAGTTTCTCCTCATCCTGCTCAGTATTCCTTCTTAGTGCTATCCATTCCTACCCAACTGTTTTACTCATGATGCCTCACGTATGCACGGAGAACATTACGCCAGCTTGCTCGCTTGTAACGCTGCAAGTTTTCTGCCTCTGTTCTAGCGGTATCTTTACGAGCACACGGTACACCCACTGAGCTGCTCTATAATTAATACGCTGCCTCTGTCCAGCTGTTCTTTTCATCCATTATCAGTCTATGTATCACATCGTCGTGTGTCCGGTACATATGCTTTATTGAGATTGAGAAATCCAGATAAATGTACGAGTTTATCTTCCTTCTTCCTGTTCCTGGACATTTAATTACCACTGTCACCTCAGCGCTCGCTCTGGGAGTTCTGTGAAGTGTCCTGAGACAATCTGGACCGGTCGTGACGTTTAATAATACGCCGCCGCTTAAAAGTACTTGAAACCTTAAAAATTTTCTACATTTCTGGAGAAAAATGACTCAAAACTTGAGCAGATTTAAGCCCTGGAAGACAAAGAGAACCCAATCAAACAGAAATATTATTCTTTTATTCAATAAAATAAAACGTCCTGGTGCAAAAGTAAGTGAGCCCTTGTTTTCAGTATCTGCTGTGACCTCCTTCTGCAGCAATAACGGCAACTGAACATTTTCGGTAACTGCTGAACAGTCGTCTACAGTGACTCGGAGGAAACACTTCTGAACAGGTGGACTCTAATTTGATATTGAAATTAAGATTAAAACAAGCTTTATTTGTCCCACAGTGGGGGAACTGCAATTTACAACAGCATAGAAAAGAGCAGCAAATATGTCAGGAGTAAAAAAAGATAAGTAATAAAATAAAATAGAATACAAAAATACAAGTACTGGAATAAAAGTACAGTGGACTACACAGGGTTTTGAACTGCACAGATGATTGTCAGATATGGGACAGATGGACCAGCTGTAACCAGGTTATTAAACTGTACACAGTACACAGTACATAGTAAGTAGTAAAAGCGTTAAACCTTGAGGTGTAATATTACACATATTAGGACCTTCTGAATCTGAATCTTTCCTTCACCCAGCAAGGGTGAAGCTCTCCTAGAGGTCCACTTACTTTTGCACCTCACAGATATGTAATATTGGCTCATTTTGCCAAATAATCAAATACCAAACAATAATACATCTGCTTCATTTGTTTGAGTGCGTTCTCTTTGTCTACTTTCAGGACAGTCTGTTGTTTTGAGTCATTTTTTTTTATGTGAAATGCAGAAAATTCTGAGGGTTGCAAATATTTTTAAGCGGCAGCGCAAACTAAATTGAATTATTGAACCATTTGTGACTTGACCGATTTATTAAACCTCCATTTCCTTACGTTAACATAATAAACATCTATTTTGCTATTGCAAATAAGTAGTCTTTCCTTGCACTGCATGTCAACACACGGAACAACGGCGTATTCATGATACTGGACGTTTGATGTGAGATTAAGCGTTTTGTAGCCTGGGGTATTTGCCGTCTCTGGTTTTCATGTCCAGACACGATCCTGTATCAGACTTCGGATCAACACGATGGAGCGTGTGCTTAGATCAATACATGATGATACAGGACAGGAGTGGCTGATTAACAGCGATTCAATAATCCCTTGTTTGTACTCCTGATGCAGTGGGTTCTGTAGCGTATCATCACAGATTCATTCAAGCAAAGGAAACCAGAGGAAAATTAGCGATTCAGGAAATAGAGCTTTAGTCAGATAAAATATCTCAGTCGGGTTTTCCAGTCGTTTATTACGCCAAGCATAAAATGCAGATGGTGTTTCCCTTTAAGAGAACCCTGAGTGTGAGGACTAAATTGTGTTTTTCGCAATCAATCAATGGAGCCATGCAGCTCTGCCGCGTTCTTCCTCCCTCCTCTAATGTCGCTCCTATTCTTTTTCCTTTTCATCCGTTTCCCAACCATCCCTGATCCCCTTCCTCTCCTCCGATTCTGGCCTCTCCTCTTCACCACTCCTCCCTTCCTCCTCATCTTCCTCCCCTCGCCCTCCTCTTCCTCTCCTGTGGGCCATCAGAATTCATTACAGGCCGAGCTGATTCATGGCTCAGTCCCACATCACTGGAGAGCATGGAGGCATGCCCATAAATCTGCGGTTACACATTAACACACACACACACACACACACACACGCACCACAGTATATACCCTGCATGCATTCTTATCAGCATATCAAAGAAAAATGAACACGGTGCACGAAAGAGAGCATGACACGTGGACAGACACTATTACACACACACACTGTCATACACGCAACATGCAATTACAGCCCTACGTCATGCAGACACATGTAGAAGGCCGTCGGCAGCGTGTGCAGCCTTCACCCTGCAGACCATCATTACAGGCGGTGACCTGCTGCGTGTAGGTCTGCAGCAAACAACTCCTGGCTTCATAACAAGCAGGGGGCTTAAGGTCCCTTTACTGTACAGACACTCTGCAAATAATGATTTTCTTTCTGTGTGTGTGTGTGTGTGTGTGTGTGTGTGTGTGTGTGTGTGTGTGTGTGTACATTTGTGTGTTTGAGAGCGAGAGGGAGAGAGATCAAGGTTAATACAGTGCTGCATGGAGCAACTCTGCAGTGGTAGAAGCTGTAGCTAGTGGTTACGTTCTCAACGTACTTAACATTCAAAGAATAAAGACCCACGTCCACATTGGTCTGCTCCTGGCTTCATTTTCCAGGCGACAGAATTAAAAGGAAGTGTAGATTTAATTCAAAGTGAGCACTGAGCGCGTGCAAGCGTCAGTAAATCGCCACTTCGTTCATGCGTCTCCATCAGGGTCTCGTTTAGCAGGCGCTCGTAACATCATGTCACACATGAGAACGTCTCGGAGACACTTTGCTGCATCAGCTCTCATGACTTCAGACGACTACTGCTGGTACAGCTACGTACAGCAGGGATTTCAACATATCAGAAAAAAAATAAACATAAGACGTGGAGGATCCCTTTAGTGTTTATGTTGGCTTGGTACGTAACACCAAGCACAATCCCCGTGCTTTATCGTGTTAAAATGCTCGCTGTGACACCGACATGCGTTGACTTCATCTAGAAATCTAAAAGAAAAGATAGATTTTGATGTATTTCTGCATGATCTTTTTAGTGGAATAGAAGTTGTTCCAGTTAAACAAAGCTAGCATCAGGAAAATACTGCTGATGCAGGACGAGGCTCCCGATCATCTCCACACTCTTTTCTACTCACTGCCTATTAAAATCCAAACTATGGGTGCTAAAAACAACATTTTCTCACATTAAATGCACTCTACAAAGATAACGCACAAAAATTGAGATTTAAGGGTCAGCAAAGCACCAGTGAACTGAAATTCATAATTAAATCCAATGCTGTTTTTTTTTTTCTTACTTTGTTGTCCCTGTAGTGAAACACACTGATCTGTCCTTGTTCTAAGATAGACTATTATCATTTTAATCCATGGTCCATGCATAGAATGAAAGCTCGATACTCTCCTTTTCTTTTCAAGGCTGCTTTCCACTCAGATGTTTCCGCTTGGATCACTTTATTTTGTCCATTATTCTCGGTCTGTCATTACGACCTGAAACTCATAAACTGAACCATCGTTCCTGTTATTAGTTCCACGTGTGCTTTTTCTGGTTGTGACAAATCAAAGTGTCCACCACAGGGTCTTCTGCTGTGAAGTTGGACATTTTAACACGGAGGTCTATGGGGATTGACTCACTTTTGGAGACAGCCTCAAGTGGATATTAAAGAAACAGTTGTTTTTGGCACTTCTAGGTCGGTTTGGGCCAGAATCTGTTTGGATTGCTTTGCTAAAGAAAAACATTTAGTTCCTGGGTCATTTTATGTTGGTTATTTGCCAAAAGGTGATGGGAGAGTGAAGAACACTGAAATGCGGCTTATACCTCTGTGGGGTGTAGACGTCATAACCTACGTATGTAGCCTACGCTGGTGCGAGCCATTTATACTCGTGTCTCGTCACTTCATCAGTCTATCTCGCTCTGTAACAACTCTACCCAAACACTAGTCAGTCTTGCCTTTTTTTCCCCACTCGGGTTAATTTTTGTCTCTACTTCCTGCTTCACTTCCAACAATGGTGACTGAAACGGAAATTTCACCGAAGACGAGTCATACAAATGTTTGTACCTCAGAACCTCCTGAGTTAACCTTTCCTCCATGTGTTCCATCTCTTTTTTGATCCAAAACAATCAATTTGAAAATTGCAGAGATGGAGAAGCAGCCAGAAATCTAAAGCAGAAACACGTACATAAAGTAAACCCACGTATTGTTTCAGAGACATCTCCATGCAGCCATCAATTCAAGTTTAGAAGGTCTGAGTGATTTGATGATTTATTTTCTGCCCTAAAATTACCTATGTTTCAAAATGTTGTGCCTGCAAGAAAAAGCTCATGATGGAACTAGTGGCTGTATGATAACAAGGGCCAAAAAACATTTACCACTTACTTGCCAGTCATTCATCCATTCATCATGGGACAATGTGATCAGCAGTACGACTAAAAATCTTGTATAAAACTGTTGGATGTGAACAAATCCACCACCAGGGACTCCAGGAGGATTTCAGTGTGTGTTCGTGCAACTTAACAGGTACTTCACAAGAATGCCGGTGGGCGAGTGTGTGCATGAAATATGGGCCAAGAAAGGAGCCAACTGAGGCCTCGACTGGGTGTTGTAGAACTTAAGGAGATGCAAACAGTGCAAGCCAATGTATCATCCTTAAGCCACTGAGCCCGCCAAATGTCTCTCACACACACAAACACACACACAGTTCTTAAACACTACCTCCACACATCCTCCATCTTTCCTACACTCCCTCATTCTATTCACTTTCTTTAATTAACCCCCACTTCTCCCCTCGGGCTTGCACAAATGCATGCCAAGATGCTGAAACACTCACATTTTCCTTCCTAAACAGCTCTTATACACACCGAGAGAAAGACCCACACACAAAGTACACACTCGCATATATACGCACTACACAGCGTCGCGTAGCAAAAAAGGGCGATGCCAAAAAAAACAAGATTTAGATGTTCACACGTATGGATGCTGTTAGCCCCCGCCCCACTGAGCAGCCACTCAATGCCACTACAGCTAAATTACACAAACCTGTGTCAGGTCCATGTATGTTGGGACGGTTACTACAGTATGCATAATTATTCTTTGAAGATTCAAGCTTTAAGTTGGAAAAAAAAAAAGCAGCCAAGCAACATTTTTACAATGAAATGGTTAATTTGGTTCAGAATCTGTTTGGATTGTGTTGCCAAGAAGGTATTAATGATGTCTGTCACATGGCAACACCCATGGTTTTCATTCTAAAGAAAAATATTTAGTCCACATTGCTGTTTATGTGCCAAAAGATGACGAGAAAGTGAAGAACACTTAACCCTTGTGTACCTTTCAAAAACACTACCCTTTCATACCGTTTGTGGCTGAAAATAGCCACTAACCCCATTGCATTGTAATTTAGTGTCGTGTCTGTGGCTGTTTTTGCCCCATTGACTCCCATTATAACCACATTATTTTGAATGCACAAAGAGCATGCGAGGGAGTTTTAATGAAAATCTGATGCTGCACAAAAACTAAATATGTATAGAAGTCAATGAGGTCACTAATCTTTGACTTATCCAAGACTGTGACAACAGGTCTCTTTTCTCTGATCATTGTATTATTATGTTGAATACAGGTCATTTCGTGTGTATTTTCCCCATATCAGTGACTTTATTTTTTAAATTGGCATTTAAAGGGTTAAAATGTTGAATTTATTATTTTTTTTTTATTTAGTAGTTTTGATCAAGATTGAGGTTGATTAACAGATTTATGCAAAAAAAAGTTGAAAAATATTTATCTGATATATTTTTACGGCAGTAAAGTTAGAGGCTGTTTTCAGCCATGAACGGTATGAAAGAGTAGTAAATTACCCACAGTAATTGACCTATTGAAAATGTTGAGATCATATTTTCAGAATTTATGTAAAATTAAGGTTCCTCACCAAAAATCATTCCATTTGCTGCAATACAGTGAAAGTTACGGTCAAATTAAGAGGAAAAAGTGACTCAAAGGGGCTGTTTTCATCCCCAGTGGGACACAAGGGTGAAGCGTGGTTTATATTTCTGCGAGAGGTAGACGCCTTAACCTACGTACGTAGCCTAGTCAGTCTGGCTCGCTCTGGGCCCAGAATGGGTGGGAAATTATTTTTCCACCCATTCTGGGAATTAGAACAAATATTCATTTGAATAACTTGAGTATCAAACATTTTTGGGATTCGTTAGCCATACTACTAGTTGTTGTGGTCCCCTCTCAGATCATTGCTGGTTGATGTAGAATGCATTGGTTACCGGTGTGGCAGAGCAACATCGCCACAGACACCAGATTTAAAAACTCTTTTAGCAGCATGGACGCACCACACTGAAGGAACACCTACACAACTGCTGTCCTCTGCGTGAGCGCAGTTTCGCCTCATTCAGTTTGCTCAACAATTTCACATCTACGAACGGATTAAAATGTCCATTAAAAACATAAAAAAAATACAACTCGTCTGTGATGAAGAGTCTGTAACAGATCAGAGAATCACAGCTAAAGAAAGGAATCTGACAAAATGTTAACAAGAGCTGAAGTTTGTGGGAGTTTATTACATAACTGCAGCATCATGCAGCAGCAGGATCCATATGAGCGTCTCCAAAGGGAACCAATGTGTGACTGGCTCAGCAGCAGAGGCCTCATTAATTAGCCTGGTTATAATTAAAACTCAACACCAGCGTGGAGACGAGATCGATCAGGATCCATGGAGTGTTCTTTTCCTGTTGGGACATCTTCAATTTATGCTTCTGTCAGGGAAAATTAAATCTATTTATTTTTTACATGCAGCAGTAACGTTATTATGTGTGCTTCTCAAATGATGCAAGTTTATTAGCATACAGAGCGTGGAACCGAGATCAGATCACAAGTGGCCACTAAGGACGTGTGTGGGGGCGCATTTTAAACGCCAGGTGAGAATGAACACACACTTAGGGTTGTCCTACTGGGAGCTTCAAGAAACACGTTAATGCTCAGCATGAACAGACAAGGAGAAGAAACTGCTGGTAGGTGAAGTGGTTGAAGGTCTTCACACCATATTCATTGGCATGGATGTTACTTAGACATGTAGCACCCACCTAGACCAGACCAGGCACCCCCACCCCATAGCAATGACACTCCTTGATGGCAGCATGTCCAAAAAAACATGAAGAACAGCACAAGGTGTTGACCTGGCCTCCAAATTCACTAGATCCCAAACTGATCAAGTATCTGTGGGATGATCCACAGAAGCCCCTCCCCTCAAAGGCCCACAGGACACCCTGTGGGCCTTTGGGGGCGGCTGTGGCTCAGTAGGTAGAGCGGGTTGTCCACGAACCAGAGGGTTAGCGGTTCGATCCCTGGAATGTGCCACATGCCGAAGTGTCCTTGAGCAAGACACTGAACCCCCAGTTGCTCCCAGTGCGTGGCACTGGTGTGTGAATGTGTGTGTGTGTGCTTGTGTGAGCGAATGGGTAGATGTGTCTATGACTGTAAAGCGCTTTGAGTACCAATAGGTAGAAAAGCGCTATATAAAAGCAAGGCCATTACCCTCAGAAGGCCCATGTCCATTCTCTGATGAGCCACAACTGTTTTGGAGGCACAAAGGTGGTCATAATGTTATGCCCCCATTATTAAGTCCTGAATTAAACCTGTTGACTCGTATGTGAGAGATGAAGATACAGATTTGATGCAGATCTTTATGTTACAGCCCCATCACTGAAAGCAATCAGCTGTGAAAAACAGAATAAAAGACTGGGGGTTCTTTTTGATATGGCTGATCAGATCTGAGCTAAGGTTTTAATCAGACACGGCTTTGGTTGAATTAACCTAAATACGACACGTTCGCCTCACCGCTGCAAAGACGGCAAGATGCAACAGGAAGTCTGTGAACACCGACTGCAGCCAAACGCTGGGAGCAATTTTATTCTCCTCCAGAAAATCCACATTTCCATCGAGCACATTCAGATAAACAGTTGGCAAACGGGCTAATTACTGTTCTCATTATTATGACTGGCCTCCATTTAACCAGTGAAGAAGAAGAAGAAGAAAGCACAACAAGACAACATGTTTACAAGGCACCAACAAAACAAAGCAATGTGGAAAATTGGATGGGTAATAAGGAGTTTTAAGGATTCCTTTTCAAAAGCATTGCATCTCATTGTTTGAGTTTTTTTTTTATATTAGTGTTTTTTATTGATGCGCTAAGGTTTGCCTTTTTAATTTAATCGAGACATTTGAATAAAAACCTCATCTGACACACTGCGTTACCGAAGAGAAAACAGTTGAGCTTCTGCAGTTTCTGCAATCCAAACTACACTGGATGAAAACACACAAGACTGGAGGGTATGTACACACACACACACACACACAAATCTCTACAAACTCACAGTCACACACACAATCCATAACTATCGGCCTCTCCCCAGATTGGCTTTTCTCCCCCCCAACATCACTTACTTATGTCTCTGCTTTGAACCAGAAGGCCTTCTGATGTACTGTTTGCTCTGCCTCACTCTCTTTCTTTCTCGTCTTTCTGTTTTCCATCTCTCCCAGCCCACTTTCTTTTCTCGTTTTCTCCCTCTAACTCGTTCAGTCTGCGAGAAGCCTTGAGAGCGAGGAGACAGACGGGACGGGCGGATTAAGATGATGAAAACTTCTCGTTTTGGAAATGAAGAGAGCCAATCTCAACAGATGAAGAAACGTGTACTGTAGCTTTGCTGAAAATACAATAAAGAGCCGCTAATATATGCCAAGCCAGAGAGAAAGAGGAGGAGGAGGAGGGGAGTGATTGAGAGAAGAGATCAGAGCGCTGGGGAACACATGACCACATTTTCATTCAGTCGTTTTTTTATTTTTTTATTTTGTGGAGAAGAGGAGTGAGCTCAGCTAGACAGAAAGCCATTGGCGCAATAAACTACGGTAAGTGTGGCGTATAATGAGCAGAGCAGCAGGGCCAGAAAAGTGAGATACAGGAAATGGAGGGCAGGGAGGGAAAAAAAGAGGGAGAGAAAGGAGATATTAAGGCGACGGGAGTCAAAGAAATATTCTTGATATCTCTTGCCGAGGCTGCGGCAGGCGGCGGCGGCGTCAGGAATGAGGCGAGGAACGACTCCTGGTTTGTGAAAAAGCCTTTGCATTATTCAGCCAGATATTAAAGGGCTCACACAGCCGTCGGCCATGATGGGAGGAGAGGTGTGTGTGGAGGGGAGGGGAGGTATGTGTGGAAAAAAGGTTGAGCCTCGCGTGGCAAAAATCCTGTCGTCTAAAAGCTGCACGATTTCCACCGTTTTCAGAGCTTTTCATCCCGCGGCGTGGAAGTATCTCTTACTGCGAGAGTGCTGCTTTGTGATTACGTTGCAGAAATGTTGCAGCTCTTTGTTCATTAGACAGCAAATAAGTATGAAAAAGAGCTCATAGAATAAAGCACATGCTGCATTTTCAAGCAGCTGCTTCTTCTCAGGTCATTACACCGGTTTATCACCACTACTTTAAAGTCTGAACACTTAAACCACAGAATGGATGATCCCTATATATTTATACAGGACCAGTCAAAGGTTTGGACATTTATTTATTTTTCTTATTTTCTACAATGGCAAAAAAGTTTTCAATGAACAGCAGCGGATTTGTGAAATTCCTTCTTAATGTGTCTGACACCATCGGTTGTGCAGACGTTGGGTTTGTACAGTGAATAGTCTTATTCTACTGCTGTTCTAATCCATATTACAGCAAGAGTTCATCGTTACTTTGAGACATGAAGGCCAGTCAATCCTGAAAATGTCAAGAACCTTGAATGCATCTTCTGGTGGAGTCGCCAGAACTGTCAAACGCGGCAATGAAGCTGGTTCTCATGAGGAATGAAAGACCAAGAGTTACCTCTGCTGCAGAGGATAGAGAGACGAGTTCATTAAACTCAGAATTTCTACCACAGCGTTCTGCAGCAACCTGCTACCCAATGCATTCTTTTTAGTTTAGTGGGACCATCGTTAGTCCTTAAACAGGACAGTGGCTCCAAACAAACCTCCAGGACATGTAAGAAGCCGGGAAGGACTCAGGACTTGTCTTCAAGAACCAACCGACCTAAACCCAACGGAGATGGTGTGGGATGATTGAAGAGTGAAGAAGGCAAAGAAGCAAACGAGGGCAAATCAGCAAATCTGGGAGCTCCTTTAAGATGCTGCTTTAGTTTTCATCAAAGCTAAAGGTGGCTACTCTCAAGATACTCTGAAGCCGATCAGCCACAACATTAAAACCGCTGACAGGAGAAGTGAATAACACTGACCATCTTGTGACAATTCAATGTTCTGCTGGGAAACGTTTGGACCTGGCATTCATTGGTTACTTAGACATGTAGCACCCACCTAGACCAGACCAGACACCCCCTACTCCATAGCAATGGACTTTGGATGTTCTCCTTCTGAGTTCCTATTGATGCTCAGGCTCCCTCTCCCACAGTCCAAGGACACACCTGTTGGTTGGTGCTTCAAAACTGGCAGTGAATATGCACATGATCTACACCCAGGGTGGAGCCTGCCTCTCACTCAGTGCCAGCTGGGATAGGGTCCAACAACCTCTACGGGATAGGTGGTTATAGACGAAGGATGGATTTTCAAAACTATTTGGTTTGGTTTACAAAAAGGTCATGGCTTGAAAACTTTTGGACCTGGCATTCATTGGTGTGGATGTTACTTAGACATGTAGCACCCACCTAGACCAGACCAGGCACCCCCACCCCATAGCAATGATGCTCCTTGATGGGGAAGGTGGTCATAATGTTATGCCTAATCGGTGTGTATTGTAATGGACAATGCTTTAACACAGACTTGCCGCCAAAATGAGTTACCACCATTACTCCCACTGGTTTCAACCATTGTTAATGACTGATGGATTCCTAACACAGGCCTCTCTGACTCCTCAGCTGCTTTCATTTCCGACTAAAAGCTCCATCCATCCATGACTTTCACCACAGGCAGCATACATCCCTGCAGTAGTGTACATATTTCACTCTGTGACTATTTTTACTGCTCAGTGAATCAGCTGACCCCACTCATTGGAGAGACCGCCGTAAACAACAAACAAGCAGGAGGACAACGAGGTGTAATTCTTGTTTACGCCACAGTCAGAGAGAGTTCCTTTTCCGTGTTAAGCTGTCAGGTATCAGGGCGCCACAATCCACTTAGAAAACCCTCTGCATCATTAAACTCCGGCTACCATAGTAACAATGCTGATGTTTGACAGTAAAGTGCGGCTGGGTTTAACCACCAAGGTTGGCTTCTCTAATTACTTTGTCAAACACATCTGCAGTAAATGTTAGCCAATCAATTGAATGCTTCCCTCAGCTTAAACTGAATCCTTTCACATGAACAGTTCTGCTCATATTTCCGTCAGCTTTTTTTTCTTCACATTTTGATTAGATAATTATTGTAGAAGTTGCACAGGCCGGTCAGAACTGCCCTCCGGATGCAACTAATAAAATAAAGATCTAAGAGCGGCCGTGGCGAGAGACGGCAGCTGGGATGTGCCAAAACTGTAGAGGAAAATTGATCAAACCGCTGACCTGAAAGTGACCTGGATTGTAGCTGACAAATTACGAAGCGGATGCATTTCATTGATATCGGCAGTCGTGGAGGTTTTGCGGCTGCGGCAGAATTCTCATTCAGCTCTCGTCCAACGCCCAGGCTCTGGCCCACTGATACCAAGACTGAATTATTTTTAAGAAAACAGTTAAGAGGAAGAGCTCTAAGTATTTTAAGTGGCTTCTAATGTTAATCCACATTAAACACTGGAGATACTTGACCTATGTATCTGTAAAGATTAAGCCACCGATTCCAGGAGTGTACTCAGTGTTTGTTGTACCTTACCTTGGCTTCACTACTTCTAGATGATTGACCTGACGTCTTCTAATGGCACATGAGAGTATGTGTTGGCCAGAAGCAGAAGAGGACAGGAAATAATGTGGGTAGGGTTGTGAACATAGCTAGAACAGGGGTGTCAAACTCATTTTAGTTGGGGGGCCACATACAGCCCAATTTGATCTCAAGCGGGCCGGATCAGTAACATAGTAGCCTATAAATAATGACAATTTCAGATGTTTTTCCATAGAAGTATAAGTAAATTAGGAGAATGTTAACATTTAATAAACTTTCCTTTAAAGAAAAATTTAATTTCTAAAGAAACACAAGTGCAATTTGGAGAAAATTGCTGTCTGCTGTTAAGTCCTAGGTCTCAGTGTTGTGTTCTGTCCACGTCTCTCACTAAAACAGTGGACAAATTAGCGATAGCAGTTATTTTCATTGAAAAATTGCTCTTTGCGGGCCAGATTATACCCTCTGGAGGGCCGGTTTTGGCCCCTGGGCCGCGTGTTTGACACCCATCACCTGTGAGCTAGAATAACAGGTAGCGGGTTGACAACAGCACCGCACAAAATGAGATTTGGATCTCGTCCAGACCTCGCATTAAGATCCGTCCTGGGAAATCTGATCGTAAGTGACAAGGTTAAAGTACAGAGTATAACTCAACACAGCCACTATTAGAAATGATCACCTGAAGGGGAACAGCAGCGTTAAGTGATGTCTGTTCTTTAGGAATATGAGCCTTTTCAAATATTCTGTCCTTGTAGCTAACAAGGACTACAGCTAACTACAAATATAAATAAATCTAAGTGAGAATTAACAAATGAAATGACTGAACATGAGGACGCTGTGTGTGATTCTGTCATTAAACAACTCGTCGGCATGTGGATAATTATTGATGAGCTCATGTTGACGTATAAGGAGCTATGCGTGTCTTTATTTACCTTTATTACCAAAGATTACAATGACTATGGAAGCTTCTAGGGTTCGAGTTGTAATTGGAGTTTTGTGCAGGTCTAGAAAACAACTAAGGTCAGGGTGGAGATCAGTTAATAATAAGCCAACGCCAGAGTCATGATGCAGACGCAAAGATTCACTGGCCACTGGATTTCATGGGTCAACGGTAAATTTGACTCAAATAGATATAAGGGGAGTCTAAATCCCATCTAACTGCACCAATATATTGATATTCAAAGGTATTTGTAAAGAGTTATAAGTCTGTAGACATAAATACTTCCAACCTATCAGAAGAGTGGATATCGAATGATGAACACGTTTACATGGACAACATTTCTTCAACCTGGTCAATCATTCTGATTATGTCTTATATCTGTTCAGACATATGCGTTTACATGCCGCAAAACTGCAGCTGTGGAGCATCAAATCTGACGGAAATAGAACAGAAGAAGTTTTCTCCATCTTACTTTCTCTCCAAACCTGAATGTCTATAGTAGAAGAAGACAACCGAGATGTCTTCATGTCTCCACCGTCGCTGTCCACATGGATTCCAGCTTCTTTTCAAATACTCTTGTTTCAATAACTGTGCTTGTTTTCAGGAAACACGCACAAGACACAGCATCCCCGGAGGCAATTAAGATCTGATTAGAGTTTAATATGAGACATTCCTCAAATGAAAACATACCCTGGAGGCCAAATGCCCATTTGTTGTGTTAAGCCCCAATTGACAGGGTCAAAGAGCCGTAGCTTTTCTAGCTGAGGAAAGGGCCAGACGGGACCTTGTATTCTGTTGTAACGTCCAATATATTCATGTAAGATCAAAAAACATCTGATCTCCTGCCCTTAAAGCAGTTCCTCCTGTTTGACTGTGCAAACAGGAGTGAAAACTCTCAAAGATCAGTGGCTACATTTACATGGACAGTGTTTCTTCAACGCAACAGGAATCGATCTGATACAGTAGGCGCTAAATACAATGATCTAATAAGATATATGGCCCCAAAACATGAACCACGATATGACAAAGTGATTCTACGTGCATCAAATTTGCACAAAATATGACAGAAAAAGTTATTTTTCCTCAAATGAAAGACGACCCAGATGTCTCCACATCTCCAACGTCTCTGTCCACATGGATTCCATCTTGGTTCATCTAGTTTTTCTACCTCCATGTTTCTGTCCCTCCTGGAAACTCCTCAACCCCACATGGAGCAGATATGCTCAGAGAGAATGGATTTATTCCAATAACCAGAGAGAAACCAGCAACATCAAGATTATCAAAGGTTTATACCACCACATCTACGTCCGTCTCTGATCTGAACCATCTGTCATAGAAACAGAAAACCACTGCAGCTGTGGTTTAGTCACCGTCCTACCATCACCCATCATAAATCTCGCTCGTGCTCTCGGCTCACGTCCGTCTCCAGCACACCAGCGGCTGCTTGGATGTTTTCTGGTTTATCCTGTTGGCTCAAAAACAGGGAAGTGGGTCACCTAATCAATACAGCAGGCTCCCTTAGGCCGATGAAGGAATGACAGATGTACCTGCCAGAACGCTGAAAATCCCAACACAGAGGCTCTTTAATAGGCTAACACAAACCACCCAGATGGCCTCACCGAGTCCTGACAGATGACACCAAAGTTGCTCTTTGGTGATCGCCTTCAAAGCGGCGAGGGGCGGTTTGACTTCCCAGCGGAGAGCTTGAGATATCACACACAGAACGTTGAATTAAACATGACGCCGGCTCCATTTCCATATAAAGACAGCCTTCACAGATTGTTACAAGATAAAAACTGTCTGGTTGACACGTTTTATGTTAATGAATTTCTTTTGACATGATAATGATCAGGGGTTTTTTCCACTCTGGTGAAGGATCTTCAGACACTTCAGTGAGATAATAAAGTTTGGTTATTTTGCGTTTTTCTTTTGCGATCATCAGAATCCCACAGGGATGTTTGTGTCAGATTATGCCTGAAATTCTGCCTCGAGAATCAACATGTCAGAGCTCACTTTGGATTCTGCTTTATCATTTTATTTTTTAAAATTTTCTGCAGAATAGGAGTTTTCCTTTAACATTTTCTTTGATACGACTGTTCTCACAGCTCGTTAATGCAAACTCAAGCCTTTATCCACATGATTGTAATGCAATAAATTATAAAGGAGCATATATTCGCCTTCAAACTACAACATTAAGGGAATCATTGCCTTTGAGAAGTGTTCAAAGCAGGATCAAGCTCATTTTTAACACAAAGTCCTGAACGTGTAGAGTTATCAAAGAAACTGACCTACGGTTTATGAGAAAGCCCAACACACTGCAGCTTAAGAAAATACATGCAAAAAGACAAAAAGGAAATATTATGTGCATTGCAAATATCGGCAATACCCACAAATACAAAAATGCACTGCGAGCAGTGCAAATGACAACTGAAACATTTGCAGACGAGGCCAAAAAATAGTGGAGAAAACCCTTGGGATCAGAGTTCAAACATTATTAAATAAGGAATCATGTGATCAGGATGTTAAACCAAACCCTAACCCTGCACCGCTAATGAGTAGAAAACATGAACAACTCTAAACGTCATGAAACGTTCTGGGCTCCTCTAGAAACATTTCTCCAGTGGTTTGCTCTTCTTCTTTTTGCTGTTGTTGTGAGCATTTGCATTGCAGCTGCTGTTTTCTTAATTTGCATGTGATTCGAGCTCTCTCTGCTAACCAGAGGAGCAGTTGCTGGATTTTTCCTCCTGCTCTCTGGTGACTGAAAGTGCTGTCGTCAGCTCAGCAGTGATATACAGCACAGGGTGTCACCTACGCCCTGAAAGCTACAGCCTGCAAAAGCCAAGACACAATCACAATGTGATAGCCTCCCGGTGAGGAACCAACTGGACTTCTAGTTCAAAAAACAAAAGAATAAACTGAATATTCTAATCTTGTGAAGGGTCGCCTTCCTAACCAGCATGTCTTTGGACGGTGGGAGGAAGTTGGAGTACCTGGAGAGAACCCACACAGACACAGGGAGAACATGCAAACTCCACACAGAAAGGAACCAGTCGGCCATGATGGATTAGAACCCAGAACCTTCTGGCTGTGATGCTTCAGCGTCCACTTCCAAAAAACTGCTATAAAAACTTAACTGATTAATATTTTTATCTGCTTTTTGCTGCATTAATCTCTTAAACCACTTCAGCACTTTACAAAACTACTAAAAATTCAATCATTTAGGGGATTTTAAATGCCAGTTTGATTACTTAAAGTCACTGTGGTCTTTTATCACGGAAAAAAAAACAACAGAAAATTACTTTCCATAAAACTAATGTTGGGGCATTTTATTTTTTTTTTATATTACCTAAAATACTGACTTGATTGCATTATTAGTTTTTGTGTAGCATCAGATTTAAAATGTACCAGCCTCTTGAGTAATTAAGGACAAAACACTGCTGTAAAACTTAACTGATTATTTTTATTTCTACTTTTTTTCTGCATAAATCTCTTAAACCACTTCAGCACTTATGCAGAAAAAAAAGCCAAAAAAAACATATTAATCAGTTAAGTTTTTAAAGCAGTTATTTGGAAATGGGCATTTTTGTCCTTAATGACTCCAGAGGGCAGTGAATTAAACTGATGCCTGAGGGTTTAGAGATATGAAATCAGAAAATCACTGATTTGAGCTGCAGGAAGTTCTAGTTTATTGATCCAGACCGTAGATACACAAGTTATAAGCAGTTTAGTCTTCTGCAGTAAGTTGATGTAGAAGCTAGTGCCGTAACTGACGTGCACCTCCCACAATTTTCGAATCTATTGTTTTGGATCAATAAAGATGGAACACATGGAGGAAAGGTTAACTGAGGAGGTTCAGAGACACAAACATTACGACTCGTCTTCGGCGAAATTTCGGCGAAAGTTTCAGTCGACGTTGTTGAAAGTGAAGCAGGAAGTAGAGACAACAATTAACCTGACTGGCAAAAAAAAGAGACAGCGCCGACTAGTGTTTGGGTGGAGTTACAGAGCGAGTCAGACTGATGAGTGCACAAGTCTAAATGGCTCGTACCAGCGTAGGCTACGTACGTAGGTTACAGCGTCTAAGTCCTGCAGTGCCCTACAAAAGCCTTTAATCTCATTTATAATCATTGTGTTTTTGAAAATGCGTCACGCTCCAGATAAAACCTTGCATTCAACCATAGAAACAGTGCTTATAGTTGTTTTTCCTAAATGCAGTGAAGACGACAGCAGCTACAGACTGAACTTCCCAAGGAGCCCAGACTGAAGTGAAGACAGACGGGAGCAGAGATGCATCATCACGAACGCTGACGGGACTCGCTTTCTAATGTTCAGACGGCCGTGTACACCAACGCCTGCGCAACAGCTTGTCTTTAAAAAAAAATAATCTATTTAGTCAATAACTGCAAATCATTTGAGCTGAAAATAAAACTGAGGGTTCCAGACATTTAGAGGGAGGCTGATCATTTTAACGTCTGATAGAAACTCAAACAGGTTGCTCACATCGTGCAAGAAACAGAAAGAAAGAAAGACTAATGGAAACCGACAACACGGATTCACTCTCCTTAAAGACTGGTAAAAAATATTTTTGTTTTACTTGGAAATAAACACGAGCTGAGCGAGACTGAGGTTGAGAGGAAAAGAAAAACAAACCTAGAAGGAATGACTTCATGGCTCCTGGCCTGCGTTTAATGCGTCCTTTAAAGCGCCATCGCTGGTGGAAATCAACTGTGAATCTATGACCTTTCTTTCCAATTTGCCAAGCTACCACACACGCTGATTTACTCTGCCATTCTACCTTCCCCGCTGCTCGACAGCGCGCCATAAACCCCCCTCCACCCCGACGTCCCAAACACAAACAGCCACCAGTTACTCGTCTCCTGCTGGCTGTCAACTGCCATCCGTCGTGTTTTTACTGCGAGGTTTCCCCCCCTGACGTTTGCCAGCGTGATGAGACACTGTACAGCGTGAGTTTGCACGCTCTCGCTCCCAGGCTGGTGTTTGTGAAGTTTCAGGGCTCTGGGTTGTGTATCTCTTTGCGCCCTGCAGTGTGCGTGACGAGCGCTCATGACTTTAACGCCCGTGTTTTGGCTGAAGCTGCAGCGATCAGACGAGCGACCGCCGGCCTCGCGGGGTCAGGAGCTGTTACAGCACATTCACACAAAGACACACACACATATTTGTATTATCATACTTGTTGAGAACGCAATTAACTGCACTCACTGACCTGCCACGGCATACAAAGACACGAGACCCACTGTATTTACCGCTCAGTCCACCGTCATAATATTTGAATAGACTTAAATACTCATTGAATTAGAGGAGCTTGTAATTTGCTCGACAACAAGCAAGCAGGACATTTAAACAAGCATGAACTCGTCCTCTTTAGGTTCTTTGTGTCTATAAATATCACACACACTTCACTCCACGGTCAGCAGTGAATGGACACTTGAGTATTGGACATGTCGTTCCAAAGGCGCGTAATAATCCACTGCTCCTCTGGGAATATTTCCTTCTAGCTGCAGGGATTTATTTCTTCTGCAGAGTGGATCTCACCCTCTTTGTTGGAGCCGCTCCATCAATTAATCTGGTTTATTTGCATATATGTTCACATGAGGCATTTGTTCACTGCATTTAATCCTTCCGAGTGAGCACGCTTAAGAGCTCCTGCTCAGACCTCAGCCAAGGACGTAGAGGGGACTGAACCCGAAGCTGCCTCTCCAGCCGCTGGACCACAGCTTCTCTATTAAATAAACCACAGAGCGACTGGAGGTGAAATATAATCCAGAATAAAAACCTGCATCCTTTAGAGTCTGATCAGATCAGCTATTATCAACTTTGACATCTAATTAGACTGACTTTATTTTTGTATTTTTATTTTACTGGAACCATTCCATCCATGTCAAAGCAAATCAGGTTTATTTGTATATATATACACACCGATCAGCCACAAGATTATGACCGGAGAAGTAAATAACATCTTGTGACAGTTCAATGTTCTGCTGGGAAACTTCTGGACCTGGCATTCATTGGTGTGGATGTTACTTAGACATGTAGCACCCACCTAGACCAGACCAGACACCCCCACCCCATAGCAATGACACTCCTTGATGGCAGCAGCCATCCCCAGCAGGATGCAGCCTGACACAGACACACACACAAAAACACTTTAGGAACAACTAAAAAAAAAAACATGAAGAACAGCACAAGGTGTTGACCTGGCCTCCAAATTCACTAGATCCCAAACTGATCAAGTATCTGTGGGATGATCCACACAGGCCCCTCCCCTCAAAGGCCCCACCACTACCAACATCGACACCCTCAGAAGGGCCATGTCTATTCTCTGATGAGTCACCACAAGGGAGACCTGCACAATATTAGGAAGGTGGTCATAATGTTATGCCTGATTGGTGTATAAGGAGTTTACTCTCTACATTTAACCCATCCAGGTGAGCAGAAGTGAGAGGCTTAAACCAGAGCTGCCTCTCTAACCTCATCCCACATCTCCACCAACGTAGTTTGAGCTATTTGCTCATTATGTCCACATTTGTAAATTTATGTTAAATACATCGTACCACTGTGCAGATCACTTCCACTTTACAACCTCAAAGACGCTGAAGACACAACCAGGGGGAAGTTGTATAAATATACACAATTACTGAGGAATTCTCTGTCTCCCTCGCCCACTTTGCATCAGAGGTTTGGATTAAGAAGCGTCACCTCAGGACAAATCAATTCAGTGATGTCAAAGCACAGGGCGCCGTAAAAAAACAAATGATCATTGACAAGAATAGCTCCAGGTCAAGCTATTGTGAAAGCCACTGGAGGCTTTGCCCCCTTTAAAAGTTTAAAAGTAAAGGACCCTCCCCAATCTGCTGCCATAAAGTGGCACCATGCACTTAGAAAGCACACAAAAACTGTGACGTGCAACAATGTGTGTGCGCATTTCTCTGATTCAAACTTAAATCAGCGGTGACTGTCCGTCCTTGAACAACGGGGCTGCACTTTAAATTTAAAAGACGTCAAAGCTCTGCCAACGCTCAAAACCCCGGCGTCCATCTTCCATTCACAAACACGCCCGCTCCATGAATCACTGCCTTTCTCCGAGGAACACTTTGTCCTGAGAGGTTCTATAAGTAGCTAAAGCTTCGTGACACACAGCTCACAGGGTCACGGAGTCTTAGTGAACCCTTTCACAGTGATAAGGTGACAACTTGCTTGTTGAGAAAAAGCTCACAGCGTGCGTTCAAAGGAGCCGGTGGAGGTAGTTCAGGATGCTTCCCATGCGCCTCCCTTTCTGGGTTTGTTCAAAGAAGAGACACCAGGTCATACCCCGACCATGATGCAGACTACGCTGTATCTCCATGCCAGCCCTGAAGTACTGCAAGTGATCTGCAGGCGAGGGGAGCATGCACAGCTCCGTGCGTCATGCAGAGTTTGAGATTTTCACTTTCACATCACGGCTTGACGCGTGACCATGGAAACCGTAGCGAAAGCAGAGAACACATGAGCTGATTTTCTTTTTTTATATATATATATATATATATATATGTGCAGCAGCCTATGGTGTACAGGCTGGTAGCAACAAAAGGTAGCCAGAGGCAGAGCTGTGCTCCAGGTGCTTTCACAGAACAGAACAGGATTGTTGCAGGGCAGCTGCTGTGGAAACTCCTGAACATCTTGAACAAGCATGGAAAGTACCTGGAAACTCTATTTACGAGTCACACACAGTAAAATAAACATTAGCAGAGAGTAGCCACTGACAAAATCTAATGCTATTAATTAGGGGTGTAACAAATAACTTGATTTAAAGGGGAATTACCTTTTTTTTTTTTTTTTTTTAACAACTTGGACCTTATTTCTGGCATCAAATACGATCGTTTACTCACCCATAATATAATTTTTGCTCATTCGGACGATATTTAACTCCAGTGGAGCGCTGCGTATATCCATATAGTGGGAGTAACGCTTTATCGCTTTAACTGCCGCGATACTCGTTCATTTCACCAATATTTTGTTATGATACACTAGTGCTATTCCCTGTTGAGTCCGGACATTATTTAGAGGCTGCGTTGCGGTGCCCCAGTCACTCCCATTATATGGATATATGCGGATCTAAATATCGTCCGAAAAAGACTCCAATTGACACCAAAATTATTGAGGTTGTAAAAAAATCGGTACAGACTCCTGAATCAGTCTCAGTGTAGCTTGAACTGGCCAATGGCCAGATTACAAAAGTATAAATCGATTTAGTGTTGCTGATCTCCCTCTATGACTCCCATAGAACACTCACGAGACTTGCCACAGTCACGTCAAGTCGTACCGTGAGTTTGTGGCTCTGAGACCGACATGTTTAAAGCGCGGAAGAAATTCGGATTTTACTTGAAGAATGGAGCACTGCGTTGTCATATGCAAAGAGTGTAAAACTTTGCTAAAGTGCACCGACAGTAGGGCGACAAATCTCCACACCCACTTGGAAAGAGGACGTGGGGAAACAGCTGATGAGGAGGCACAGCTGGCACAAAGACATGGGAAGACAAAGACAGATGTCCACAGATCTCTCTCCTGATTGTTTCTTTGACTTTACTCATTTGTGCCAACAAAACTTGAACATCGTTTGTTTTTTCAGCCAGAAGGCCTTTGTAGAGTTCTTACAGTTACACGTTACACTAATAAACATGACAAAAAGCACAATTCAATAAATCTTTCTGAAGGAAATGCCACATTTGTAGTACTGACATGTTAATTCATACTGTAAAATGATTGCTTTGAACAAGGCATCAAATTGCATCGTACCCCATCTAATTGAACTGTGCCTTATCAAATCGTATCAAATTTTTACCAAATCAAACCGAATCAAATCGTTCCATTTTATAATGCGTTATTCCTAATCGTATCTTACTCCCTGTATTGAGCTATGTATCAGATCGTCCTGTACTGGAGAGATGCACATCCATACTGTTAATGCTTCAAATATGACACTGTAGACATGATGGACTGTTGTGTATTTAACCCTTGATTGCTCTCATCTAAGCACACATGGTGTTTCATGCACTATTATACCAGTAGCATCCATATGCTAGCTCAATAGCTATAAGAAAGTTCCTAAACTTGCAGCTGAGGACGTCATGACCGACCAAACTGGCTCAACATTCTCATCATACCCTGACACAATTGTCTCCCAAGCCTATTCTTCATTAGGATATAAATACTCACGCCCCAACACCCACCGTTTCAGATATTCTAATTACCCTGTTGGTTATGACACTCGGCGTCTCCTCGGCTCTGCCAGGCTGCCAATGACAGCTGAGATATCTTGCCAATATCTTGCCAGCTGTCTGGCTCCCGGCTGTGGCAGCCTGCGGACTAAGATTATGAATACATTCTGTGCTGATGAATACCAACATTATACGTTCCGTTTGTCACAGAGCTGCACAGTCGACCCGCGAAAAAAAGAACAGCGCGCGTTTCGTAGGGTTTAATTGGTAATTGCAGAATTCTGCGTCGACGAAACATTAAAATGTCTTTTCGCTTTGACTCGCAGCTGCTGTGGTTGAAAACAGTCAAGATGTTATTATCAATATAATGCTCTCGTCGCTGGCTAATTCTCCAAGATGAATAATAACGGTTACATACTGATGATCGCGGTTTAGCAAATTCCCTCCGGAGCTGATCGGTGTGAAAACCAGCTGGTGATCTGACAGTTTGTCAAGAAAAGACTTTAATTATATTCCAAGCTACGGCAGCTTTTGGTGATTGCCATCGAGTCTGATTTAATAGTGGCAGGCTCTAATCCCAGACCAGGACTGGAAATCCTTTTGTTCTTACAGAAATATCAGGCAGCAGATTAGCAAAGCAGTTAATTTATTTGATTTACTTTCCAACTCAAAATGTTAAAGGAGAACTACTGTTTTTTACAACCTGGACCTTATTTCCTGCATAAAATACGATGGTTTAATCACTCATATAACTTTGGTGTCATTTGGAGTCGTTCGGACAATATTTAGATCCAGTGGAGCGGAGTGTATATCCATATAGTGGGAGTGAATGGGGCACCGAAACGCAGCCTCTAAATAACACATTATCTGCCGCGAAACTCGTTCATTTCACCAATATTTTGTTATGATACTAGTGCTATTCCCTGTTGAATCCGGAGTTACCTGTTGTCTATTCGTGGACGTGCAGCGGTTTGTTGTCCTTTGGCCAGCTGTTCCTCTCTCTGCCTCCGCATCCTCCTTTCAAGGAGCTCCTCATCCGTATACTCTGGCTCAAAACGGTAAGGATGTCCGTCATAAACAGAGTCGTCGTCCACAACCTCAGAATCGGAAAAATATTCAGCCATGTTGCAAAAAACTAGCAGTAGCAAATTACAGGTAAACAAGCCGACCGTCGCGGGTGCGCGAGACACTCAGAGATGACATCATCCAGGTCAGAGGTTAGTAGGTCAATCTACAGACACCGGATGATGATAACAGGTAACTCCAGACTCAACAGGGAATAGCACTAGCGTATCATAACAAAATATTGGTGAAATGAACGAGTTTCGCGGCAGATAATTCGTTATTTAGAGGCTGCCTTTCGGTGCCCCATTCACTCCCACTATATGGATATACACTCCACTCCACTGGATCTAAATATTGTCTGAACGATTCCAAATGACACCAAAGTTATATGGGTAAGTAAACAATCATATTTTATCCCAGAAATAAGGTTCAGGTTGTAAAAAATGGTAATTCCCCTTTAAAAGCAACCTGCTAACAACTCATCTACTTACTGCTTTTCTTTGACCAATCATAGTCCACGGAGGGCTGTTGCTACCCATCACCATTCCTCTGGCTCTGCCTCTACTGACCTTAAATTTCTGCTGCGCATTATAAGAACAGCCACTTCCTTTTACCTTGGAAAGGAACTCATTCAGAAAGCTGCTGAGAGTTTCATGAGGTTCAGGGTAAATCCTCTCAAGGAATTATGTGGAAGCAGAAACAAGATAAACACCCTTGTGCCGATACACCTACTTCTATTCGTTATCAGCGATAAGAAAGAAAAACACACTGGTGTGACAAATCACACCTCTGTAGAAATGTTCCGATCTTCGTCTGTTTGCCTTTTTAAAACTTTTAAATGTCATCGCAAACCGAGAGTTTGCCGTCTCTACTCTGCCTCCCCGTTTGCATTTTCCATTACGCTCCATTTCCCGGAACAAATTCGAATCTCCAAAACAGACTGCTAACCCAATTCCCCAAATTCAAGTTTATTTCCTGCTGCAAACTACTAAAACAGAAAACAGCCGGCTGAGAATATTACATTACAGTATGTGTGTGTGTGTGTTTCTTCTTCTTGTGGTATTTATTTCAGTCAGCTGTTTCCTGCAGGATAAGCTGCCGCCTAAAATGTGCGGTTTATTCATGCTCAGGTCACAGTAATGCCCCTTTCACTTAATCAGACAATCTCCGCGCTGCAGAGATGAAATGTTTGGAGGGGGTTTTCTTATTTTCCTCTACCCTGTGAACTCTGAGCGGATTTGTTTTTTTACTCATTTGCACCTACTCAAGCGTTTTGTAGTCGCTTCATGTTTTCCAACCGCTAAGCGTGTGCCTTCAGGTACATTACCTGCATGTGAATGGATAAAGAACAAAGCCAGCGCTGCAAGGATAGAGGACAACATTAAAAATGTACTTAGCTTTGATAAAATCCATACATAATGTTTTTTTTCTTATAAGAATAAAAGGGTTCCATTAATGTTTCGGTTGGTATAAATAGGAAGTATCGTGGTGTTATAGAAATGGTGTTTCCCATGGCTGGAGACCTTTTTTTTTTGGCAGAGCTACACCATGAATAGTCATGCTGCTTTAGCTAATGCTAGTTCTGGTTGATGGGAGGTCATAAGAGTAAATGGAGCCTCATTTAGTTGTATTTCAAGGCAGGTTTAAAAGGGATTTCACCGGTTTATACTGATTACATGCAAAAATGGATTCAAAAGGCAGAAACATTTAAGGGGCATGCACACTAGCAAAGCGCTGAAGCAATGACAAAGGGTTGCAACTGATACCGTTTGGCTGATGTTTGAGTTGCCTCGGTTTTATATTTGGTTTCAGTGGGAGTGACTGATACGGTTGTTTGGCGTATGACACAAACACAGATTCCCTCAAACGTTTGCCTGATGGAAACACCGTCTACCGCCAAATTCACCACGATGATGAGCGGGCCTGGAGCGTCAGGTGATCCTAAATGGAGCGATGGTGTTGTCGACCATTTTCTTGACTAAAAAAAAAAACACTTTGACGGCAAAAGGAGCTGGATCTTGGTGATCTAAAAACGAAAAACTGTAGTGAAATGAAACTAAGAGAGAAGTAAAGCGTCACTTGGGGATAAAAAAAAAAGGTTACCAAGGCAACTAGGGACTAGAACAGCCATTTGAGGCCAAGTGTCGACTCCAAAAGAGACGGACGACAAAGCGAGTTTCTTATGTCTGGATGAGGCGCAAGTTAAATAAGGATTATTAGTTTCATCCTCTATTTCTTTCAGCTCGTATTTCAAAATCACAACATGTGTCCAATGATCTCTTTGCCCGTGTCTGAGCATGCCCTCTGTTCTCTACATATCATTGTAATCTTTCTACTTTGCAATCAACCTCCTCCTCCTCATCATAACCGTCCTCCTGCAAGTCCAGGGAGCCTCAGCAGAGTCTCCATTAACCATCTGTTGACTCTATTTCACCAACACCAGCGTTTAGACTAAAGACACATCCCGTGGTCGGGGTCCACTCATCAAAACTTCTCTCATGTTGCTTCAGTAAGCACCTCCATGTGCAGAGCATGCTCTTAGGCTTTGTGAAAATAGCTCCCTGCAGGTCCCGCTGGCTGCTGTAGGGGTTCAAACCCACACTGTTGTGCTTACAGGACCATCTCTGTGACCAGCAGGTCACGCTGCCACCGCTGCCCAAATATTGAGGGCACCTGGGATTTGCTCTCGGGTATCTTCCATGGCCCGAGTTAATCTGCTCAGCACCCGGCCTGCTGTTTGCATTTGAGCTTCGACGACAACCGAGTTAACAAAAACGCCCCGTGTGGGGTTATGCAGCATCCCACGCGCAAAGAGCAGCGAGGTGCCCCCCGAAAGAAAGCTCAAATGACTCGACTCAACACCACAAACAGCAGACACACAGCGTTCGTGGCTGCATTTCACTTTAACAACGCGGCACGCAGGTTCACACCTCCGACAGTTACTCGGGCGCTTAAACACAGACGCACAACTAAACTGACAAATGTGACTCCCTGACTCCCTGAAGGACCACTCCCCAGCTGCGAGCTGAACACGCACCGCGGCAGAATGGATTACAGCTTAGCAAGCAAGCTTCTGAAGGCATATGCTGAGGCAGCCGTTTCAAGATCTGTATGAATGTGTGTGTGTGGATTTATATGACAGTGAAATAGATATAAGCGAGGCTTTAGGCTATTGACAAAACAATAAAGAGAGAGAGAGGGAGTGTGTGAGTGTGTGTGTGTCGGGATGTTAAAGGCCAGCTGAAGGAAGGGGCTCCTGTTTGCAGTCATCCAACATAAATCAATACCTCCCTGCACCTTTAACCCCTATTACCCATCAACTGCTGGTTCAAAGAAATGTGGACACCTTGGAAGACATGTGTGGGAGTCGATGTCCAGTCCACGAATTGATTCATATTGACAGTTTGATAAAGTGATCTGCTAAGAAGAAAAAACAAAACATGCACGAGTGAAACAGCAGCTGCTGATACTTGGCTACAGAAACAACTCCATTGTCTCACTGAGTCTTGGTATCTTAAATAATTTCCCCTGATTTTCATTCGCGTCACTTCCATGCTACGTCTGAATTGCGGCCAAAAATCCTGGAAACCAGCCTCCGGGCCACAACAGATTTATCATTTTCCGCGTTTTGTTTATTGGCAGGGGAAGACGAAATCCGCTGTTGTTTGGGGAGTTGATCTTGCGTGACAGTTCGATATTAAAATCCTCTGAGGGACACATTATTTTTACGGCTGGACTGATTCTTTGGGAGCAAAGTTGCTTTCAAAAAAACGATACTGTGAGTTTCCTGCAGAGCTAAAAGGGATCTCGAAACCTTTGTGATGGCAGTTAACTGAAACGGCAGGTAGATAAGTGGCCCAGAAATCCCCTCACTCTGAGCCTGGAGCCTCCACAGAGCTGATTGGTGGGTTTTCACGTCTTAAGTGATCCTGTTGGTCTGTTTCTTTTATCTGTAGCTTTCCACTTGAGATTTACAATCGCGGCCTTAAGCCGAGAAGATTGGCTGCACATTTGGAACAATCCAGATTGATTTCAAAAGCTCCTAAAGTTTTTATTTAAAGGCAGCTGCAGGTTTTTGACACAATATTTGGACTGAAATCCTTCTTTCCTGCTACTCTGTAACTATCAGGGGTGCTTCTTTCAGATGTTGGTGCTTTCTGTTGTGTAGGGGAACCAGTCGTCCTCTCAATTATCCCCTCTCTGGAATTTAAATTTACGAAGTTGTTTTGCAGAAGAACTCTTCTAACAGATCAACCTTTTACACCTTAGCCGTAAATGTGCCATGTCCGAACGTGGTACAGGCCCGCGCTATCGGACCTCCCTGATGCTCTGGACGTCATCTGAGCCACAAGAGGACAGATTTACCGTTCTCTGGAATTTCACACCCTCTTTCTTCTTCTAATCTTCCTCTTTCCACTTGAGGAGACATCAATACGATCCCAGGAATTAAAGGGGGATCTTAATGAAAGACTCACCTTTTTGGATTCGAATGAACAAAATCAAGAGGCCTTAATGTGATACTAATCATGTTTAAATCTCTATTCATTAATTTTCCTTTCAGAGACACCTACATATGTAAGCATACCACTAAACAGGTTTTGCTTTCCCCTCTCCAAGAGTGGAACGAACACAGATAAGAAGGTCGTAAATAACTTTCTTTCCCCAGGACCAGACTCTGATCTGCATTTTCCTCTGAAAAGTACCTAAGTTTTATAATATGACTGTCGAAATTGTAATAACCTGGTAAGTTATATATTTTTGTTCACGAAGTGCTTACGATCACAATGAGACGATTTTGATCATTGTACGATTAAGCTAGCCCAAATTCACATAATTGGTCACGGTAAGGATGGATCAACATTGCCATCAAGTGGCTATCTTTAAAAGTATTTTCTCTCTTTTAATCATTGAAGTTAAAGAATGTTGAAACTTAGGTATGTTCTTATACTAATAGTAGCTATTAGTTGAAATCATAACTGTTGAAGTTGTTATTTTAGAAACCCCGACCTTTTATTATTAGCAAAATGTCAATGTAAAGAGAACTTGAGTTTATTAATTTATTGATGCTTTTGAGTTACTTTGATGTGGTCATTCTGATACGTCATCTTGTCATGTTGTAATGTTGAGTGTTGTCGCATACGGAAAACATTGCTAACGAGTCATGATGAGTGATGGAATGATTAAATTTAGTAATATAAAATAGGTTAAGAAGATCAGGCAATAAGACACCTCGAAACAAAGGAGAAGGCGTTCTCTTCTCTTTCCGCGCGAAGATTCTGGAAACCCGATCCAAAACACGCCCTGAATAATTAACTCATAAAACCAGAGAGACGCACCCATTTCTCCGCACTTTAGGACTTTTATACTTTCGCTCTTTCCGCCGCTCTTTCTCCGGACTTTTGCACTTTCCACTTTCCGTTCACGTTTTACTTTTATTTTAGTTTTCTTCTTTACGTACTTAGTCACGTTTGTACTTAGTAACTTTAAGAACAACTTGAATATTGACAATACGGTCCTTTTCAAGCTCTGTTTCTCGTCGGATGTTTTTCCCGACGTACGATTTTTATAGTGACTTAAATATTTTTCTAGCTTTATTCATTTTTATACTCTACGAACCGAAACTAACCAACATCGTTTATAAATTAGCCAGCGTAGTCAGCTGGGATATCAGAGAAAGACCCAATCTCTTCGACGGATCAAGAAATCAAGAAGCTGTTGCCATAGCAACGACATCAACAAGACGTGACGATCCGACTTCTTTCTTCAAACACAAAGACATTGCCAAGTGTCATCTGCCTTTGACTGAACACCTACAACGCTCTCAAGCAAAGCTGGGTGTTGGAGTTGCAGACCAAGCAACGAGTCCTATCTACCGGTCCCAGAGAGACCTGCATCAGCTGTGCCGCTTCGTCACCACCTCGTCACACCGACGCTCCGCCATCACCGACGCCGAGAAGACTCTACAAAAGTAGGCTTAATCGTTCCTACCGCTTAAGACAAAGAGTTGGTGTCACTACTTTGAAACTCCCTACTAACATCTTTTAGAGAAGATTGATTAGAGTAGATATCAAATCTATTCCCTTTAGTTTAGGACTTAAACATCTCCATCTCTCACCATCGCTCCAGAAATTAACTATTTCATACCTTATTATATTCGTTCATTTGATTACACTCCTATATTCTATTAGTCCCTCATTTATTCATAGTTGTCACTTTATTAAATAAATATTTGTTCACACTTAAGAAGTTGTTTGTGATGTTATTTTACGGCAGAGAATGACTGGTACAAATTGTAGTAAAGGATTCACTCCTTCAGATATGCAAATTATTGAACTGAGACTGATAAATTGATTTAAACCGTGTTCTTCCTACGATAACAGGAGGTGGTGCCCTAACGAGACATTTAAAAGGTGTAGACTACCCTACATATTAATGGTGCCCCGTGTGAGGCTACGTATACCTGATTTCTCTGCAGTAATTTCATATTACAGACAAAACTCAACTGTGATAATTAATTAAGAGTTAATGCCGTTCTTGGGTCCGCTGAGCGATCCGACATCGCTGCTTGTTCGCTGTGCTTCGGTTGTGTATGAGCTTTCTTAATTGAGTCACTACCTTACTTTAAACGTGTAAAAGAAACCGTGCAAGGATAAAATTGAGCAATATTTAATGAAACAACGTCGCCGTACGTTATGTCTGAGTCGAGTCGCTGCTAGTTTCCAGGACTCTGAACTGTTTGCATGCTAGAGTGTTGTAAGCACGCTCTCTTTAAAAGGCCTGTTGGTGGGTTATCAGTTGTTGCGAAGTTCCAAAACTGATTAACGTCGCCCTGAATATTAGTCCACTTTGCTGCGAGGTTCCAGAAAGTTTGACATATTCAGACCCTCTTGTGTTTTCTGGTTAGATTAGCTACCTAACCCAAAACAGCTGTTTTAAAGACAGTGAAAGAGGCTGTATTTTCCCCTCTTAAGTGATGAGACGGGTTGTTGCTGTGGTAACCAAATTTGTACCACACGCGTATTTGTGAAAATAGGAGTAAACGCCTTAAGTTGTGCTCGTAAACGAGCTGAATTAACCCTGTGCTTGTTGTCTGTCCAGGTGAGCTGAAAAAACTTTTTTTGTGTTGAAACTTTAAAGGAGGCCGCCGTGCCCTAGAGTTTCTCTTGTGTGAAAAGTGAACTTCTCGCTGCTGAGAAATTAACCCTGTCGTGCCCAAACTGACACTGAATCAGATTCTGTTTGAACAGGGCGGTCTTTCAGTGGGCGGAGCTAGAAACGCCCCCTCGTGACGCCTAAGACGCAACTTCCCTACATTTGTACGTAACTTCCCTACATCTGTAGAGTAAAATAAACGACACCGCCTCTGGTGGTTGATTTGACTAATTGCATTTGACTTGCAAACATGGAAGGTCTGAGCTTGTATAGACAGAGCCTAAAGTAACTTACTCCATCACTAAAAACTAGTGGTTTTGTTAAAAAAAACTAAAACTTATACCTAAACTTCCTTGAGATATACTATTAATCCAATTTACTAAACTGAGTTTCATCATCAGAAATTTTATTTAATAGGATAAACCCCTTGAGAGGAATCCTCTCGTTTTCGAGGGGGTTTGATTACATGTTTGAAGATATATAAATTATCAATGTTATTTGGAAATTTCTAACTCCTAAACACATTATATGTTCCTGTGTTTACAGATTCTCATTTAAGCTAAAGCCACTGTGTGCTAACACACTTACAGGCTATTGAAATTTAATTTGAAATTAAATCCAGATTTAATTACTTAATCTATCATAAAAAAAAAATTATTAATCAAAAAAGTAAACTTTTCTAATTTTCTTCAAATTACTCATTCGAGTTCTTTTTAATTTTCCATGTTCCTCAACCTAGTACCACATTAGGTTAGCATAGCATAATCAAAATTACCACAACTAATAATGGAGGACCCAAACGGATCCTTTCCCTCCAGTTTAGGAAATCCTTCCGAGAGCCTAGATTCAGCATTGATCGATCTGACTAGCAAATTGATGCCTGGATATGTAAATCAGATCCAAGAAACAAATCCCTCTGATCTAGAAGAAATAATGTCTGTGCTCGTGTGCCAAGCTTTAACTGAAAAACTTAAAGATAAAGATCTAACTAAGATGTTAGGAAGCATGGCTATTGTCATGGCAGCGCAACTCAAACAGTCAGCAAAATTGTTGGAGCAAAGCCAAACTAAAATAAGGGCCCAGCAACAAGATAATAAAGCCCTCAAAAGACAACTTGATGAGACTAAACAGTCTTTAACTGCGGCAAAGGTACGCAACGACGACTTAGAGTCTCAATGTAACACCAAAAGGGGGGTAGATAATAAATCGTCGGACGACGAAGGCACAGAGTTTGAAAGTAGGAATACTAGACTCAAACAAATCCTCCAATACCGCGAGCAGGAGCTAGCGGAAACAAAAGATCAGCTTCAAGAGTTGAGCAAACTTCTCATCCATTCTGACAATTGTCTTAAAGACGCACTAAATGAAATAAAAGACCTAAAGCTTAAGATTAAAGTCCACGACCGAGCTAGAGAATTTGAGAAAAATCGACACTTCCATTTACAACAGGAACTAGAAGAAGTCCGGGATCATGCTAGAGAATCCCAACAACAACAAGCAAGGACAGAGACAGAGCTGGAAGAGGTTAAAAGAGAGTTAGAATACTCTTTTGAGTTAGGCCTACACCAAGGAGAAGCTTTGGGTGCAACGTCCCATGAAAAAAGAAGAGGAGCAACACAACACAGGAACACTCAGGCAGACCGTCCCCCTCCTCATCCTCCGCCGCCCCCAGCTCTCAACCTTCACACTCGGGTTGGCGCAGCTATACCTGACCGGTTTAGGGAGACCTTGTCCCCTAAACCTCACTCATCTTTGGACACTTATCATTCACAAGGTCCTTCTGACAGAGACCTAGATAAGATCGCCCGCAACATAACTCACTTTGAGCCCAAAGCCGGTGGAACTCATGACACTGACGCTTACCTAAAGGACATAGAGTTCTACTTGAGGAAATTCCCAAATGCTACAACTGATGACAGGATCTACCTAATCAAGGTAACCTCAAATCATCGAGTTAGCAGATTCATCGAGCGACAACCTCACCATATCAAGGAAAGATATGGAAGCCTCTGCGAGGTACTAAAAGAGGAATTCTCTGGCTACACGCCACACACAGGTCTCGCAGCTGCTCTAGCTGTCAAACAAGGAAGACAAGAATCTCCCCACGAATACTATCAGCGGCTCCACGAAGCCTATTTCGGGTCCAGAAACGACATACAGATGGAAGAAGAAATGCACTTCAAATCTCTGTTCGTGCAAAACCTCCATCCCTCAACTAGCCATCACCTCGGAGTCATGGCATGTCCAAAAACCCTCACTAGTCGCCAACTGCGCGAACTAGCCATGAAAGGGTTCGCAAAACAAAAGGAAAACATGGGCAAACCATCAGAACCCCACATCCTGAATATCAACACCAGGTCAATTCCCTTGGAGTTAGAAGGAGCTCCGAGGAGAGCACCTTCGCAGCCCACCACGAATCCTGCTGAGCCACATCAACCTGTCACCAGGCCATATCCTTCCTTTCAACAAAAGAAGCAAGGCCGCTGGCATTCACAGTCATCCTGGTCTGACAGAGGCCAGAACCAACCACGCTTTGAGAGAAATCGGAAGCCTCCTGATTTCCGCCGAGACAAGCCGCCACCTAACCAGTGGAAGGACCGCCAACCTCGTGCTAATAGAGGACATGATCCACGTGACTTTCGAAACACTCCCTTTAGGGACCAGCAACATCATGATCAGAGCTCCTCTGATGAGGAAGCAACAGACCAGAACAGGCGAACTAGCCAACAAAAGAGAAACAGCACTGACGGTAAGTATAATCAATCAGGTCTGACCGAGAAAGATCTTGAAGCCATCAGGCAAATGATTGAAAATATATTCAAGAAAGAAAAGAAAGTCGACGTCTTTTCTGTAGCTTCAGCAAATCCAAAACCTTCTCCTCAGAAGAATCCAGACGACCAACCAAACGTCGTTGTGGAAGAAGTCTACTTGGGCCCCGAAGAAACTGAGCATGTGCTGCCTCAGACTCAGGCCCCAACACCCTCAACCACTGCGCTTGAACAATCAGACGCAGGGAGAAAGAAAACAATCCCTCCTAGTGCAGTTCTGGTAGTCCAGTCGGACTCAAAAGAAGAAACATTCAAGGAGGACTCTTTGATCACTCAAGGTGAGCCACCTTTCCAACAGTTCTTGTGCCACCTCACAGAAAAAGGAATCGCTCGAAAATTCTACTTGCCTACTACACTTGAAAACGAGCTTGAACATGAAGCACTCCTTGACACTGGTGCAGATATCACTTTGATGTCATCAACACTTTTCGACAAGTTGCAAATGGTAACACATCAATCCAAAAAGAACTTGAAATTGCAGAGCTGCTTTCTTGACACTCAACCATATTCTTCCACAAGCACCGTCTTGAAGGCCATGGCAGTGATTCGCTTCACTATAGGACCAATGAGCCTTATCCACCCTGTGTATGTGTCTCCCCTTGACACCATTCCTCTTCTAATCGGTAAAGACCTCCTTAACCGATTTGAGCCATTGATTGACTTCAAGCGTTTGAAGATCTGGGCACAGGTCCGTCGACCTCTGCCTATTTCTCTTTCCCATGCCACTGCAGCTCAGTGCTACACCCTTGAGACAAGGACCTTGACAAGTGACAACCGACCTGACAAAAGACAACCAACCAAGGTTGATGAAGTGTCAGAAGAAACGAACAACATCCAGCCACCACCCTTGTGGCCCAAAGAAGAACTTCTGTCTCAGAGAGACACTTTCTTGTGCACGTTAACCAGTTCTCCTGAGGCACACAACTACTGCCCTCAGGTAGTAAAAGGCATCAAACTTGAAGATGCTGATGTCAACGATGTGATCTTGACCCTCTGGACTGATAAATCAGCCATCAGCCGAGAGCTGTATAAGTCCTTGTCACGGACAAATCCAAATCTTCCATTTGTGAAGAAATCTTTCCGCTTCCCTTTAGATCCCACACCTCAGGCGATAGCGACCGCCAACAGGATCTGCACCTTAAAGGTGATATGGAACCACAGGGAGCTGAATCATCTTTTTCTGGTCGTTCCCGACCTACCACACTCTGTCCACATTGGCAGTGATGTACTTGTCAGACTTACTGCTCAAGTGGACACGATCAAAAACATTCCATGGTCTCAGACAGGAGTACGAGGTGAAACCACCCTTCCTGACCATGATGGCATGAAATCAGGAAAAACAATTCCTGAAGCGAGCCAGGTGGCCAACGAACGCCACCCGCACATACCTGCTAAAACAAAGGACGTATCTATACGCTTCAACAGAAGACCGTTCAAAAACAAAGAGCTCAATGACTTGCCAGATACTTTGGCCAAAACAGGTGCCCCTGACGGGTATCCCTGGATACTTGACACTGGATGTTTTCCCCACCCTCCCACCCCAGTTGTCTTTGCTCCTCGAATCGCCAAGGGCCTTCTTGTCCATGTCTCCGACGCACTCACTTCTCCTGAGTTCGTGGTGCCTCAGAGCCACAGGGGGGTAACGCCAATGCATGCCCTTGACTCTCCATGCGCAGGCCACAAAAGAATCAGAGCAACCCCACACAGAGTGACAGGGTTCTCACCTTTTGAAATGACAACTGATAGACAGATGATGCTTCCACGGCACCTGCTCTACCAGCCAGAAGAGACCAACATTGCGACGGCATATACAACCCACCAGTATATGACCGACCTAAATGCTCACCTCAAAGCCACCTTCGCCTTTGCCCAGAAAAAAACTTGGACAAGAGCGCAGAAGGACACAAGGCCTATTACGACCAAAAAGCGTTCCATAACGAATTACAAGTGGGGGACCAAGTCTCTTCCGCCGTGTACCAAAACAAGGTTAGCAAAGGTCAAAAAGAGCCAATCTTCAAATGGGTTAATCGCAACCAAATTAAACCACACAAAAACCCCATGGGACTTGTCGGGGACTCCAAAGTCCTAATTAGGTCATAAACGATAAGAAACGTTTAAACACCTAAAGGTGCCAATCGATAGTGGAAAAACAAATAAGATTGCTGTTAACGTAAACTACTAAAATTAATTGTAAGATAGGTGTCCTATCCTAATCCACCAAACTCGATTTACTTTCCAAGTTCAAATCGACATAATCAATTAGCTACAAGTGGGGGTCAAACACCTCCCACAACATAATTACCTTTAGGGCTCAACTCTATACATTTAACAGAACCCGAACCATGCGCGTTCTTTTCATAAAGATGATTTGGCTGATCACCAATTATCGACTGCACACCCAAAAATTTATTTGAAAGTTGAATCCTAGCGAGTTATGTCGGAAAAACTTTCCTACAACCACTGATCTGACCAGCTGGGCTGGTAAGAAATGGAACAAGTAAGTTATAGAACATGCTAAAGCAGACACACTCTCATGTCGCTGCGGTTGCAGAAGTTCACTGTCACACAATCAAAACTGAATGGGTATGTTCATAGACCTAAACAGTTCATTGGAATTATGTCCGATTGCAGACATAAGAGCACAAATGTACAGACAACGAAACGAGTTGCAAACTGTAATACAATCATTGAAGAGCACCATTCTGGTGGTTAATGCTCATAGTGAAGCCTTGAGCAAGACTATCCGTGCGATAGTCTCTATTTTCTCAATAGTGTCTGTTGACTATGCTCATACACAACTGGTTAGCATGCTAATGACAGATATGTTGCGAGAGATCCTCAATGGACAGCCTAGCCATTAGTAAGATTTCCCCATATCTTATTCCTCTATCCCTAGTGCCAAACATATTATTCCCTGCCATCCTAGATAACCAAGTGATTCAGAAATTCAGTTAGGACTAGATAGTAACCCTGTACTAGATCCCTTTCCACTGATATTTTCCAAAAAAAATAAAAAATAAAAACACCAACTCTGGTCTTAAAGGCGGTTACCAGGTCAACATCCCTTCGATGACAACAGGTCCCATCTTGTCGATCCGAAAGATCCCTGGACAGCGATCATTCGAATCGAGTGGGGGATATGTAGGGGAACCAGTCGTCCTCTCAATTATCCCCTCTCTGGAATTTAAATTTACGAAGTTGTTTTGCAGAAGAACTCTTCTAACAGATCAACCTTTTACACCTTAGCCGTAAATGTGCCATGTCCGAACGTGGTACAGGCCCGCGCTATCGGACCTCCCTGATGCTCTGGACGTCATCTGAGCCACAAGAGGACAGATTTACCGTTCTCTGGAATTTCACACCCTCTTTCTTCTTCTAATCTTCCTCTTTCCACTTGAGGAGACATCAATACGATCCCAGGAATTAAAGGGGGATCTTAATGAAAGACTCACCTTTTTGGATTCGAATGAACAAAATCAAGAGGCCTTAATGTGATACTAATCATGTTTAAATCTGTATTCATTAATTTTCCTTTCAGAGACACCTACATATGTAAGCATACCACTAAACAGGTTTTGCTTTCCCCTCTCCAAGAGTGGAACGAACACAGATAAGAAGGTCGTAAATAACTTTCTTTCCCCAGGACCAGACTCTGATCTGCATTTTCCTCTGAAAAGTACCTAAGTTTTATAATATGACTGTCGAAATTGTAATAACCTGGTAAGTTATATATTTTTGTTCACGAAGTGCTTACGATCACAATGAGACGATTTTGATCATTGTACGATTAAGCTAGCCCAAATTCACATAATTGGTCACGGTAAGGATGGATCAACATTGCCATCAAGTGGCTATCTTTAAAAGTATTTTCTCTCTTTTAATCATTGAAGTTAAAGAATGTTGAAACTTAGGTATGTTCTTATACTAATAGTAGCTATTAGTTGAAATCATAACTGTTGAAGTTGTTATTTTAGAAACCCCGACCTTTTATTATTAGCAAAATGTCAATGTAAAGAGAACTTGAGTTTATTAATTTATTGATGCTTTTGAGTTACTTTGATGTGGTCATTCTGATACGTCATCTTGTCATGTTGTAATGTTGAGTGTTGTCGCATACGGAAAACATTGCTAACGAGTCATGATGAGTGATGGAATGATTAAATTTAGTAATATAAAATAGGTTAAGAAGATCAGGCAATAAGACACCTCGAAACAAAGGAGAAGGCGTTCTCTTCTCTTTCCGCGCGAAGATTCTGGAAACCCGATCCAAAACACGCCCTGAATAATTAACTCATAAAACCAGAGAGACGCACCCATTTCTCCGCACTTTAGGACTTTTATACTTTCGCTCTTTCCGCCGCTCTTTCTCCGGACTTTTGCACTTTCCACTTTCCGTTCACGTTTTACTTTTATTTTAGTTTTCTTCTTTACGTACTTAGTCACGTTTGTACTTAGTAACTTTAAGAACAACTTGAATATTGACAATACGGTCCTTTTCAAGCTCTGTTTCTCGTCGGATGTTTTTCCCGACGTACGATTTTTATAGTGACTTAAATATTTTTCTAGCTTTATTCATTTTTATACTCTACGAACCGAAACTAACCAACATCGTTTATAAATTAGCCAGCGTAGTCAGCTGGGATATCAGAGAAAGACCCAATCTCTTCGACGGATCAAGAAATCAAGAAGCTGTTGCCATAGCAACGACATCAACAAGACGTGACGATCCGACTTCTTTCTTCAAACACAAAGACATTGCCAAGTGTCATCTGCCTTTGACTGAACACCTACAACGCTCTCAAGCAAAGCTGGGTGTTGGAGTTGCAGACCAAGCAACGAGTCCTATCTACCGGTCCCAGAGAGACCTGCATCAGCTGTGCCGCTTCGTCACCACCTCGTCACACCGACGCTCCGCCATCACCGACGCCGAGAAGACTCTACAAAAGTAGGCTTAATCGTTCCTACCGCTTAAGACAAAGAGTTGGTGTCACTACTTTGAAACTCCCTACTAACATCTTTTAGAGAAGATTGATTAGAGTAGATATCAAATCTATTCCCTTTAGTTTAGGACTTAAACATCTCCATCTCTCACCATCGCTCCAGAAATTAACTATTTCATACCTTATTATATTCGTTCATTTGATTACACTCCTATATTCTATTAGTCCCTCATTTATTCATAGTTGTCACTTTATTAAATAAATATTTGTTCACACTTAAGAAGTTGTTTGTGATGTTATTTTACGGCAGAGAATGACTGGTACAAATTGTAGTAAAGGATTCACTCCTTCAGATATGCAAATTATTGAACTGAGACTGATAAATTGATTTAAACCGTGTTCTTCCTACGATAACAGGAGGTGGTGCCCTAACGAGACATTTAAAAGGTGTAGACTACCCTACAGTTGCGTTGTGGGAAAACTCCTTGAGAAAATAAAGTCACAAAGACAAAGAAAACTTTTCTCATGGACCTTTTAGTTCGGATTGATAATCTACATATGTTTGCTATAGACTATATACAATATACAGAGTGAGTTAGAATCTGCAATATGTGACCTAATGTCCATACTTAAGCTGCATGGGTTTTTGAATTATCCCATTCTTGGGTTTGCCCTCAGATATGCCATACCACAACTACACAAACTGATGCTAGCTGAATACTGCCTCATGCATATATCTTATCCTCGATTCTAACAACTTCCACCTTCAGCCAAGTGACATTAACACAGGGACACAGCTTGCCAACAGGCAATGCGGACAACTGCTTGCTGCCCAAGGCCGGTAGAGGCCCCTCCCCCACCAAAGGCCGACAACTTTAAACTTCAGCAGTGGCAAAGTTTTTTAAAACAGTAGGACACAGTTTGTGCTGCTGCGCCAGTCTGACGTTGTTACTACAGTGTCAGCCCAGACTCCAACGCCGTAGGATGATGTGCACCTCCCCAGAAAGCAGAGCGCAAGAGCTGTGATTGGTCCGCTTGGTAGGAACAGTATTTCCGCTTTAGTACTTCCGGCTTTTTGGATCAATAAAGATGGAACACATGGAGGAAAGGTTGACTGAGGAGGTTCAGAGATATAAACATTTGTACGACTCGTCTTCAGTGAAAGTTTCAGGCGCCACTGTTGAAAGTGAAGCAGGAAGTAGAAACAAAAATGAACCCGACTGGCAAAAAAGCCACCATGCCAACTAGAGTTTTTACAGAGCAAGCGCATAAATGACTCACACCAGCATAGGCTACGTACGTAGGTTACAGGCTTTAGATCCTGCAGTACTCTACAAGAGTCTTTACTCTCATTTGTAATCATCTTCATTGCATGTTTGAAAATGTGTCATGCTCAAGCTAAAAACATTCAACCCTAGAAACGGGGCTTATAATCGTTTTTCTAAAATGCAGTGAAGACAACAGTAGCTCCAGACTGAACTACAGAAAGTAACGAAGTATAAACAACTTGCACCGGCTACATGTGCAGGTTACGCCGTCTTGTCCTGCAGAATTATAAACCGCATTTAAGGGGCTCCCACCTGAGACATCTCTACACTAATGTGCAACTAATGCATAACTCTTATGAGTTGCGTGCATGACTTTTTAAAGTGGTCAACCATGACAACGGCACCAAATTCAACATGAGGAGAAGCGACAGAAGAAAGAGGATGAGGAGAAAGGAGAGCAAGACAGTGATAAGTGAAGCAGATAACTATCGAGGACAGACATTTTAATAAAACTTCTACTTCTACTAGGATCACATTATTACGTACGCTCTCTCTGACATTTAACATTAGTTTCCTCAGCTAGCAGAGCAGCGCGTCCATCTCTGTTGTCCACGGCCAAGTCTAGTGTGGACATTTTTTTTGCCTAGGGCCCCAAGAAGACGCTTCTCTTTGAACAAAAACATCAGCAGCAATGAAAGCATCTCACTTCTTGAGCGATACGGAAAGAGACTTTAATTCTTTAAAGAAAGAATTAAATATACTTGGCAGTTTAGATGGGAAAAATAAACATGAAAAGGCTATTCAAGCAGTGGACACAGTCTGGTCTAATCCCCGAGCCAGTACAAGCAACAGATGCTAAGCCTCTACAGGGGGATTTTAGCATGTATATATCACTAGTCCTTTTCATTTATCCATTGCTGGTTTGTGCCTGAAGCATAGCAATCCTTTGCACAACAGACCACAGTAGTGTACAACTGAGATTTATCATGTTTACATGCCTAGGGAAATAAAAAAGGATGGATTTTATTCAATGTAAACCCCACATCTGCATGTGACAGGTAATTAAAAAAACAAAAAGCCAGTGTTTTAATATTCTAGAGGCAAATTCAAGACGTAACTCATCTGTGTTACCTTTTTAAGATGCTTTCTATAAAAGGACCTTTGTGTCTCTTCAAGTTAAATAAGAAAATATACAAGACCTCTTTAAGATGAATGAAAAGCATCAGTTGAACCTTTCATGTGCTCCTACAAACAGAATTAATTTCCTCATCACGTCAGAGTGACTTGATCAAAAAAAAAGAAAAAACATATTCGGCGAAAAGTCAAGTGTAAACTTAATGACTCCGCTCCCGTCCTTTCAGTTCTTTTGTTTCTAGGAACAAAGTAATTAGCCGTGGCCGCCACCGCGCCCGTGCTCCCGTTATCTCTGAGATAATGAAGGGCTTGCAGGTGAGGTAATAACGTGCGCGTTGGGAGGCCCTCAGCTTTAGGCCGTTAAATGAAAGATAAGCGAAGGCCTGGGCTGCTTTTCTGAACGTACGACTCGGCCGTCTTCACAGAAATCGATGAACACGGAGAAGTGGAACTGAGCATTTCAACGCTGATAAGTCTGATCGGCAGCCGACGTCAGATATCCCCAACTGCCCCGATGTAAACACACAACAAGCTTATCTGTCCGGCCGAAGCTGTTTTAGGAGACATGTTGGCGCAGCTATATTCTATTGGGAGCTTTCGTTTGTGCAGATTTTATTAAGAAATTTAAAAGAAGAGAAGGAGCGACGTCAATACACGAGCAGCTTCTATCTGTAACCTACATGAATGTTGATTTAGTCTTTTCACTCTGGCTCAGGACGGTATTGATTCTGCAGATCTTTTCCAGATCTTTTGTTTTTAGGACAGGTCTTAAAATAGACTCAATAGACACACAGCAACAGGTGTAGATAAGGGCTGCTGGTCTTGCATGGCGACCACATGCAACGAGATTAGCCCACGTGTGAAGGAGATCCAAATCATGATAGAAGCTTCGACCCTGAGAGCACCGTCAGACCAGAAAGCTGATTGGATTTAAAGAGTATGACGACAAAAAAGAGCTGCAGGACGTCCCAACTAGAGGTCAAACATTGCAGACACACATTAGTTTCTTTCATTACTAAGTAAAACTGTAAATCTCTCAATGAATTCAATCGAATCAAAACCTTGTAGAGCAGTAGAAATACCCAGCCCCTAATTTAGATCACAAGTGCCCTCCAAAATTAGTACTTTCTAATCTCTACATTTTCAGGGAACTACCTGGTGAAGAAAACATGATCTTCACGGTCTAAAGAAAGTAAAAAAAGGAGATTAAATATGAACCAATTCCTCCAGAGTCAAATCACATGCTTTGTACACCCAATCATAACCTCTTAACCTCGTCTCTAAGAGCTTGCACCGGTGTAACCTCCTCACCTCACTCCTGTCAAATCCTGCTTCTGAAATGAACCCTTAAACTCTCTGCTCTTGTTAAGCTTGGTGAGAAATTTGTTCTTGCTCCTAGGGCTGAGAGAACAAGAAAAAACTTCAAGAGAGACCCAAGTGCCGAACTCCCGGGAAGTTCTCATATAGGCCCCTCCCACTGCAGCATACATCACGAGCACTAAGAGATTAGCACTCACACTGCAAATATTAGCATCTAGGAGCTAACAGAGTGGCCGCTAGCCTTTCCGCTTTTCGGCATTAACCACGCCCAATTTCAATTCCACAAAGTTGTCAAGCTTGATGTCATTTTGTTCCTGCAGCTGTTTTTGAAGCCCTCGGTGCAAGAACAAATTTTATCGCTTCTCGCAGAGCATGTAACAGCCTTTACAGCATACGTGTCAAACATAAGGCCCGGGGGCCAAAACCGGCCCGCCAGAGGGTCTAATCTGGCCCTCGGGATGAATTTGCGAAATGCAAAAATTACACTGAAGACATTAACTGCAATTTTTCCAATAAAGGTAATTGCTATTCCAAGGGAAACATTTGGTGTTGTCGTTATTCATTGGTAAACACGCTATCGTGTCGTTGGTCCGGCCCCCTTGACATTAAACTGGGTTGTATGTGGCCCCTGGACTAAGATGAGTTTGACACCCCTGCTTTAGAACGTAATCTTTTCCATCTGAATTTTAGCTGACGTTTTTTTTTTTTGTTGTTGCAAGTCTTGTCCTTCAGTGTCGGTGCGTCTCTGTGTTGCTGTATCCTTGACCCTCCACCGCTGCTGCACGGCTATCCATCTCTGTCTCTGCTAGCAGCAGCGTCACTGCCGGCCTCAGACAGGCACCAGTCAGGACGGCTGCACTGTACAAACACACACACACACTCTTAATATGCCAACACACACACTGGCATCCTGAGTGTTTCAGTTCTCCATGAGACCTTGTCAAACGCTTTAATAATATATGCGACAAATGGTGTCAACCTAGCGCGGCTCCCAGACAGAGAACCCAGATGCCACATTTCACTCTGGGATAGATCTCCTCCCTGAGGCCGTGCAATAAAGACAGCTGAGGGATGGGAGAAAAGAGGCTGAGATGGTCATCCTGAAATCTGCCGCCAGTCCACACTGTTAGACAGACGGAGGGACGAACGGACGGGCAGACCGGGAGACATGACGCCGAGGCCTGAACGCACACAGACTCTGATTCTACCCGGTATTTCTCCCAGCGAGCCTGTCGACACATTGGCAGACGCTCTGCTCTCGTCCAAAAGAGCAATAGGAGATGTCAGTCGCTGCCTGTCTGCCTGCTAACACACACACACACCCACACACACACACACACACAGATCCATGGCGTATAGATTTATGAATACGTGTCCACAGCTTCACGTTAACATGTACGCACAAAGACCCGCTCAGGTTCCATTTACCGCCATGTTTACGGTCAATTCTCACCTGTGATTGGCTATAGGGAAGCTAATATCTTTTTTAAATAATACTCAATAACACATGCAAGGCTTCTTTTATCAGCTGGGGTATTGACTCTACTGATTGTTACAGTCGAAATTTCCATTTAAAGACCGTCATCCCCCCAAAATAAATCAACACTGGGAACTCAAACATCAAACCAAACCAAAAATCAAACGACTTTATATAAATCCTTTAAGTCCTTTAATGTCTGGAGACCATTTCCAGAAGTTGTGGAAGAAATTAAGGGTGCATTTTTCCTTTTTTCCACATCATTAATGTTTAATATTTTTACTAATGTTAAATTAATACGTTTGTGTACTTTACAATAGCGCTACATTTAACTTTTTTGACCCTTTTTGCTGACTATATTTCTTCCTGTCTCTGTGTAATGATGCTACAGGAAACCAAATTTCCCACGGGATAAAGAAAGCATCTATCTATCCATCTTTCTACCTCAGTATCTTGTCAAACAACTGCTGCAAAAAAAGGAGACTGTATAGTTCAGAATAATTAGACGACGGTGGGAAGAGTCCTCAACACACGATCAAATCCTTTGCACCAAAGCTCCTCAGGAGAATCCTCAGCACCTTCTGGCCATGGAGCGTCTCTTAATGAGAACCTTTAATCTGATGCGTACATGAGAACATGGATACTGGATTATCAGATAGCTCCATCGTAAAGACACCTTCACGTTGGGGAAGCTGCTGGAGAGGCACAGCTGAAGACCCTGAACCACAGCTGGAACGCCGCTGAGAATAGTAGCCCCAGACGCAGCAGCTGGCGAGCACTAACCAGCAGTGAGTGCTCCCTTCTAATTAATTGCCTCGGCTCCAGACTGGAACGGTCCGCAGACGGTGGGCTACTTAAAGAACTGTAGATGTGAGAGGCGTCTCGGTGTTAACGCTGATCTAAAATTGCATCTCTGCAGATCCACTTATATTCCATTACTGGTGCTGACCCGGTGCCAGAAGGAAAGCCTCTGAGGCCACTTTGTTTTCTTGTCTAAGTGAGCGTGTGCACCGTACAGAGGAGATGTCTGAGTTCTGAGGCTCTGCAGCGAGTTTTAAACCTGAGTGTGCTCAGTACTGTCCGAGAGCCGAGAGTGGAGCCTCGTTATCGATGACCCGTCCACGTGTCCTCCCTGGAAGATTTACTCTTGAAAATACATCAGTACTATATTAACTACCTAAAATGACAGAAACCATCTTGTGTTTTACGTGTACTTACTGTATGGAGGGGGCGGGGCTTATATTATCTACACTGCAGCCTCCAGCCACCAAGGGGAGCTCCACATGCTCTGGCTTCCTTTTTAAGGAGCCGTCATGGCATCCACCATTTCTACAGTATATGGTTGGAATCATAATAGACTGTAAAAAGAGACTGAAGTACACAGCAAACTTTTTTTTTTTTCAAGGATGGTTTTGGTCATTTTAGGTAGTTAATATAAAACTGGTGCATATTCAAGTATCCACATTCAAGTGTTCAAGTTTGTTTGACGCTATAGAAACAGGATGCGACATTGCAAAGACTACAAGTTGCCATGCCAACCGCTCTGTGAAGCAGTCCTGCAAGAGTTTGAAAAAACAATTAATAATGGAATAAATAAGTCCAGTGTATAATCCAACATCTCCTTGTAACTGGTGGAGGTAGAGCAGAGGGCAGATTTAAGTAAAAGAAAACGCGAGCGAGTCTGGAGGAAGTGTGGGCGGAGCATCGATAACACGGCTCCATGTGGCTCCACCCCCAGACCGTACTGATCAGACTCTGGCTCCAAACTCGCAACATGGCCCCGCCCATATCCCCGGGAAAATAGCCCCAGTTTGGCCAATGCCAGGAGGCACATTGTCCATAGTTATACAAAGTCTATGGTTATCAGATTCAGTCGTTCAGAAACAAATAAACTGAACTGAGCACCGGTTAGAGAAGGAGGTCTCACACGTCCACACTCACTGCCTTTGCTTCACTTTGGATTTGATTATGTCTTGATTTATTTTGTTTTTATTTTCAAAATCATCAGCAATCCCTCAACTGTTTGCAGGAACACAGTGCTGAGCTGATGAATCGACTGCTGTGTAAACACAAGGTTGAATACACCACTGTAACAACACTGCATCAACTACATCCTGGAAGAGGAATGAAAAATAGGTGTGAAAGCACCTTAAGGTAGTTCTGACTAGATTTTTTAAAACAGCTCCAACCACAGAACCATTCATCAGCACCGAGACCAAACACCTCCAGAAACCCTTACATGTTCGGTCCCCATAATGACTCACAACCAGAGCTCACCACAACGCACAGAAACACACAATCCATCACCCCCGTTCCTTGATCCTCTAAAACCAACTGCAGCCTCCGACCTCTCCTCCTTAATAACGTACCGAGGCAATACCGAACGTGGCCCACGACCATGAACGCACCGTATCACATACAGCCCACATATCATCACATGTGGAAGGTCACGCCATGATTTAAACATCCAGCAGCAGCAGCAGCAGCCTCTCACCGTTTCTAACCCACTCTCTCTCCCACACACACACGCAATAAGAGATGGAATTGAATTTGGTCGCAGCAAACTGCTTTTCACGGACACTCACGAGTCTGCGTCTCTGCCGTAAATGGAAATTTCACGCGGTTAAAGAGAAATCTTCCCCTGGTTTCAATAAGACACTAATAAGGACGCTGCTGACCTACCGCAGGCGCGTTTAAACTTATCCATGAAGAACAGATATGCCTCTTCAGCAACAGGCAGACACCAGGAGTTTAATGCCTTGCTAAAGGGCACACACATCAGCAGCTTTTAGGAGAAGGGAAAGGGGAAGTCCCTGACCAAAAAGTTTCAGTTTCATCAGGATGTATGGATGAGGCCACCACTGGCTGTTCACCAATAGATGCATCTGTAATTAGAACCTAGTTAGATGCATGCTCTCAATCTAAAGTGTATTAGCTTAAAACAAACAGGTGCAAACTTTAGGCCAGGGGTGTCAAACTCATTTTAGTTCAGGGGCCACATATAGCCCAGTTTGATGTCAAGGGGGGCAGACCAATAACATGATAGCACATTTACCTATAAATAACGACAACTCTGAAAGTTTCCCTTCGTTTTAGTGCAAAGAAGAACATTATGAAAATGTTTACATTTAATGACTGGACATTTCTTAAGAAAAACAAATGCAATTTCTGTTTAGTTCAAGGTCTCAGTGTTGTGTTATGTCCACAACTCTTACTAAATCTGTGTGAACCCAAGGAATAGCATTTACTTTAATTGGAATAATTGCAGTTAATGTCTTCAATGTAATCTTTGCAATTCGCAAATTCATCCCGTGGGCCAGATTAGACCCTCTGGGGGGCCAGTTTTGGCCCCCGGGCCTTATGTTTGACACGTATGCTTTAGGCGATACGTTGCACTAATATCTAATGCATTTTGCAAAATACTCACAAGCTAATGAAGATTTTGAGATAAAATAATAAGAATTTACCCAAATATTTGTTTCCCATTAGAGGGCGACAATTTTTTGGGACTCCCGTGGGTCACGGTATTCGCGGTACGGGAGTCAGTTTCACTGTTGGTAACATGATAGGGACGGGATAGAGCAAATAATCAACTAGAATGGGCGGGAGCGGGACGGAGCCGGAGATTAAATTAAAAAAATTACGCATGTATAGCCTAAGTGTAGCCTAAATTTCCCAGGCAACCTCAGTGACTTGACCGCGATTAACCAAACATGCTACGGGGGGCAAGTTGGGCTACAGGGGGGCAAGTTTCGCAACAAAGTCTGATAACTTTGGACAACAACATAGGGAGTGGGACGGGATTTGGGAGTCTTTCTCTCGGGATTTTGCGGGACAGGATTTTTCTGGGGGGGGGGGGCAGTCACGTGATCGGGATATGACGGGAGTATTTTTGTGGGCTCGGGATGGGATGGGAGCGACAACTGACTCCTGTGTCACCCTCTATTTCCCATATAATTATCTTAATGACACTGCTCAGATTTCCTTTCCGTGTTTATGTCTGTGAAGGTTCTCATTCATCCGGGTCACGGTAGAGCCACAAAGCGTTTAAGAAAGGCAACTGGACTTGTAGAATTTTTTGAGAAGACGTTCCATCCGTAGTTTCTTCAGTTCTAAGGGACCGGTGGGAAGTTTGAGGTTTAAATAGGAACATCTGTGAGTGTAGCCCGTCAGAAAACTTGTTTCTGTTAACGACTAGAAACTAGCACCAGGAAAAAACTCTGCAAGTCCAGTTGCCTTTCTTAAACACTTCTTTGGGGGGGATTTACTGTTTACTTTACCCAGAAACTGACATTGGTTTAGGATATTGTCTCCAGTAATGTTGGCGACAGCTGTTTCCTGAGGTGCTACCATGAACGCTTATGAATCTGTAACAAAAATAAACCTTTATTCTTCTAATTTGCACGGCCACTGCGAGGCCAATGAGGGGGTGCACAGGGACGTCACATATCAAATTAGCCCAAAACAGCCTCCTCTATTCATAATGAGTGCTGTTGACATGTGAACCTGCAGCTCTATAAACTAGCTGCCTGCAGAACAAATCTCATTCAGCTACTAATAAACTGAATATCATTTTATAATGTTGAACAGAAGCTAAATTCATCCCCTGCAACTTGTATGTAGGCATAAAAAGTGATGTTTCCTACGTTATATCACAAGTAGGAAGCCACGGTGCCTTGGCACCATAGAGGAGCTTACAGTGGGCTGCAGAGCTTTTTCTTAGCCTGTGATAATTAACACACCGGTTCTGTCACTCAATGCATCCTGTGTTTGATTGCTTCCTATGTCGAAGTCGCCTAAAGAAACGGATAATGAGTCTGTCAGAGCCGCTGCGTATCCTGCTGATCTGCGACTATAGGCTAATTACGACGTACAGACGGAGAGCTGCAAAGGAAATCCATCCTGAAGCTGAACTTTCATGTTCATGCATTAGTTCAGTCAGTGGGTGGACGAAGAACCACGGTTCTTTTCCTATTCATGCAAAGCTTCCTGAAACGGTCTGAGAGGCCTCTACTGACCTCATCCACGTCAATAACGGCCGCGTTCAGCTTCCAATCATCTGATCTCTGTACGTCTCTGCACATGAAAGCTCATTTCACATTCATCTGCTGCTCCTTCCTTCAAAAAGGAAAAACTGGCACCGTCTTCTCAAGCTGAAGTTACATCATTATCACCTCATTATCTGCTTCCAGTTCAGTTTTCTATAAGTGAACATGAAGGAGCTTCCACATTGTGTTTGTTTTCATTTGGTTTAATTTCCACCTGGTTAGTAGCAGTTAGGGAAGAGAGGAGGCTGAAGAAGCAGCAGCTCCAAACAAAACGTGCAAAAGCTACAACTCAATAATCATCGATGGAGAGGGTTGGAACAGGCTCCAAGTGAAAACACAACAGTTACGGGTGAAGCCATTTGATTGGTTGGCACCAATCACAGCATCAGTGGAGCAACAACATTAAAAGCCTGCACAGCTTTCATGCCGTGCATCTCATCAGCTTGGCGCTTCGTATCTCTGGCTTCCATTGAAAATAGTTTTGTAGATGATCACTCTTTGTCTGCTGGCGTGAACGCACCATCATGTTCCGTTATTCCAAATGCAACAGATTTGATATGGATCGTGCAAAAAGTGGGACTTATTCCTAATTAGACATTTCCCAATTAAGACATGTGAGATCGGGTAATATTCAGATTTCGTCTCCACTTCCTCTCCTTGGCCAAACTGACACTATTTTCTCAGGGATACAGGCGGCGCCATATTGCGAGTTTGGAGTCAGAGTCTGATCAGTACGGTCCGAGGGTGAAACCACGTGGAGCCGCGATATTGATGCCTCGCCCACACTTCCTCTAGACTCACTCACGTTTTAGTTTAATTAATCCTACGCTCTGCTCTACCTCCACCAGTTACAAGGAAAAGCTGGATTATACACTGGATTTATCTTTTAATTTTTAACAACTCTCACAGTCCTACAGGGCCACTTGGCATGGCAACTGGTAGTCACATCCTGTTTCTACAGCGTCAAATAGCTAACTGAAAAGAAACTTATTCTGTTCAATTGACAATTGAACATGCATCAACATTATAATAACTACCTAAAATTACAGAAACCGTACTGGAAATAATAAATATTTGTCGTGTATTTTAGTGTTTTAGTTTGCCCCAAGTCCCACCCACTAACACAGAGGGGTGGAGCTTATGACCTATGCTGCAGCCAACCACCAGCGGGAGCTCTACTTGCTTTGGCTTCACTTTAGAGGAGCAGTTCTACCGTCCATATTTATGCAGTCTATTGGACATGCATACAGTTCTATCGGAGCATGTGTCTTTTGTTGTTTCCCACATTTCCCAGCTGTCTTCACTGCACAAAACCCAACTAGTCAACAGTTTGCCAAGCCGGAGTAGATTTACATGCACAAAGAAAAGCCCACATTTGTGGTCAGAAGGAGAAACATCATTACCGTTAAACATTATCAAAGACTAGAAATCAACAGGTGTTTGGATATGTGCAAATATCTCAATGCCAACCTTTTCTAAAAGGTGAAGGAACAAGAGTGTGAGTTTTAGATGTGGTAACTGGTGCAGGCATGGTTGCATGTGAACAGGGGGAAAAATGAAATATTAATTATTGTTAGTAAGTTTATTGGTGTGCAAAAAAAAAAATCAACCTCAATATTTTATGCATGCAAACACAGACAGGGTAGTGATGGGATAAGGACTAATATCTCAGCCATGACCTGCTCATATCATGCAACAGTTATGAAACAGATTGTCCTCCAGGTGCTGAAAACGAACCAGTGGCTACACGTAAACCCATGACAGTCAGTGATCTCTGGAAACTCTGCTTCACTTATCACTGGAGATTATCACCTGGAGGCTGTAAACACTCATTATCTGAGTCATAAACAGGAGATGAGGTTAAATTAGAAGTGTAATTTCAAATGTTCATTAAATAATCTGACTGAATCTGTTTTCGTGATGCTATGTATGCAGGTTCATATTAATGTGGAGACTTGTGAACGTGTGAGGTTTTCCTGTCGGGTCCCGTGATACTGTACGCGGTGGGAAAATCTCCTGAAACCTGTTAAATCCATTTTATTCTCTGCATAATTTTTATTTTTTTCTTTGGTTTTCAGCCGACAGCGCAGGCATCAACATGCAGCTCGGTCTCCAGCGCATTTCTCTTCCATCGCTACAAAACGATGCAGGCGCCGCTTGGAAACGGTCTCTTGAAATGCAGCTATAGCTCACAAGCTACTGAAATGAACAGATCTGCCAGCAATTATGACAAACAGGGCTTGTGATACATTCGTCCCTTGAGTCATTATGCAAACCAAACTGATTTAGTTCCACTTGTCATCTCATGTGTTCGCGCTGTTACTCAAAAGGTCGAGCATGGCATAAAATTAAGAGTTCTCCTCACGCTGTCTGACACTCTAAACATGTTTTTTTTATGACACTTCCATTTATTTCTACCCTATTTAGGACGCCCAATTACAAGTGCACTTCAGAACCTGTCGTCGTTAATTGTGCCGTCGTCCTGTGGCGGCTGCACGCAGACATCCTCTACTGCTGAGATATCCGTCACCTCTGTTCACCTGCAACAGCTTTACCAGCGGGGCGCCGTGCACCGGGGTTACAGCCCTCACTGTGCAGGAAGACGTGAGCGATCGAAAACAAGAGCTGCTAGTGCAGGGACGAGGCGGATTCCCACCGGTCAACAAACTTTGAAGCCTGGGTCTTTGCTGTAGCAGATGGGAACTTGAGTACATCCAAAAGAAAAAAGAAGAAAAGAAGGGCAACTGGACTGGTGGGATTTCTTGAAGATGTTTGTTTCAGCACTAATAGTCATGCAAGTGTCATTCATTCATCTTCTGTAACTGGGGGCTGGAGCCTATCCCAGCTGTCACTGGGCCAGAGGTGGGGTCCACCCTGGTAACAGGTCTCCAGTCTATCACAGGGCTAACTCAGAGAGACCCTCGCACCTACGGCCAATTTAGAATCACCAATGAACCTAACCAGCATGTCTTTGGACGGTGGGAGGAAGCTGGAGAACCTGGAGAGAACCCACGCAGACACGTAAGAGGTGCATGAAAACGCTAAATGTGGCAGCAAGGATGGCAGTTATTTTACACAAAACCTACAGACATTAAACCTTCCTTTCTTTACGCCCCTTACATTCATACTCCTCACTCAGTGTAACAGCTTTACGTCCACCAGGCTCTTAGCGGCGCAGATTCACATCACCTCCTCATTAATGTCCACTCTGAGGCCTCGTTGCTAGGTGGATTTATTCAGCCTTCCTTTACAGCAGTCGACACAAAGTGCTTTTGGCCGTTTCGGTCGCTCCTAAATCTTTCCTTATCTTCATCCAAATGAAAACATCACGAGCCTTCAGTTCCTCTGCTCTGCAGCTCTGTCTCAGACCGAGACCTTTCTCAGTGACAGCAGATTCAACTACAACTCTTTATGTTTTTTTCTCCACAGTGGGGAACCCTTTTAGCCACTCAACCACGGGGCAGTTAAACATCCAGCAGGTAATTTAGTCACTTCGTCTTCTTCTTCTCTCTCATTTTAATCATCCAGCTTATTCGACGTTTCAGAATCTGCAGGACGCAGGACTGAACTTCTGCTCAGCTGCTCAAAGGCTCGGATTCAAACGAAAATCAGAAAGCTATGGCAACCAGCAATTTGAGACGCAATTTCTTTGACGGAACACGACTTTCCTGACCCAGGCGAAGACGAAATACGCTGCAGTGGTCAAGAGACGGAAAGGACGTGAAGAACAGAGATGGCTGCTGTAAATCAAATGCAATTAACAAACCTCTGCCACATGGAGGTCTGTTGAAACTGTAAAAATAGTAAATGTGCATGCAAGTTTCTTATAAATATATCACAGGAAATTCAACGACCAAAGAAAAGAACGAGGTTTCTGCTTGGAAACTGAAGTTCTCATTTTCCCTACAAAACCCTGCGCCAGTGAACGCAGCAAACGCGGTCCAGAGGGGAAACATGAAAACATGAAGACGGAGACGTTTGACAGCTACACGGGAAAACAACCCTGCAACATCTTCAATTACTCCAGCCGACGGTGAATCTGTTTTAAATCGTCACATGGAACAAAGCCGACGGTTGTTAATGAGACGTTCAGCGACGGGGGGAAAATGTCGTTCAGTAATGCATTCCAATGCGATCTGGGGGTTTGGTTTCAAGCGGTCAACTTAAAAATAAATTAATTTTCCTTCATCGTTTGCGTTCTCGCTCGCATCCACATCCGTGTTATCAGAGACTGCATGAATAATGTTCAGTTCATTACGGTAGAGGAGCTAAAAACGGACCAATTAAAGTGCTGCTAAACCTTCCAATTCAATTTCAAAAAGCAGCGACAAACACACAGAAAACGCTTGCGTTCAATTTCAAATGATTAAATCCCAGCCAGACTTGTGTGCAGCAAGCATTTTGTGCCAAACCAATTATGTTTAAGTCTCCTACAGCTCTCTTCTAAGTTAAGCTAAATCAGTTTTGACAACATGCAACTCGTGTCATAACACTGAACAAATCAGAAAGCTGTGCAGTAATGTTATCATTCACATTAGCTGGTAGATCATTAGCCAGCAGAGCTAACACAGTGGAGCCGTGACGCTGTTGCATATTGCAGCACTGATTGTTTTCCCCTGCAGTGGGAAAACTTTTCCAAGCACACTCTGTCTCCACGGAAAATTAGAGAAAAAAGTGAACACATACCAGTTTTGACATCAGCCTCCATCTAAGAACACAGCTGTCCTACTCTGCCTCTCCTGCTTCGGTTAATCACCTGAGCTGCTTCACCTGCCTGCACAGCTGCATGGAGTCAGTCATTAGTCCTCCCAGAAATACAGTTCAGGAGGAATGAAGGATACAAATGTAGTGTCTGCTCCTGGCAGCTGCAGCAGCAGCAGCAGCAGCGTAGAGTTAGAGGGGATGTTTGGAAAAGATCATTTTATACTGAAAAATCCACAGTGATGTACACCGATCAGCCACAACATTATGACCACTGACAGGAGACTATCTTGTGACAATGTTCTGCTGGGAAACTTCTGGACCTGGCATTCATTGGTGTGGATGTTACTTAGACATGTAGCACCCACCTAGACCAGACCAGGCACCCCCACCCCATAGCAATGACACTCCTTGATGGCAGCAGCCATCCCCGGCAGGATGCAGCCTGACACAGACACACACACAAAAACACTTTAGGAACAACTAAAAAAAAACATGAAGAACAGCACAAGGTGTTGACCTGGCCTCCAAATTCACTAGATCCCAAACTGATCAAGTATCTGTGGGATGATCCACAGAGGACCCTCCCCTCAAAGCCCCCTCACTAGCAACATTATGCCGCCAAACATCACAGGACACCCTCAGAAGGCCCATGTCCATTCTCTGATGAGTCACCACAAGGGAGACCTGCACAATATTAGGAAGGTGGTCATAATGTTATGCCTGATCTAACATTTAATCAGATGCATGATCCACATGCAGGATACAGGATGCAAAACAAATAGTTGACCATATAAATGCAAATTCTTCAGGCCAAAGTTGTCCAACCTGCATGTCTTCTTACCTTGGCGGCATCACAGCTACAGATTTAGATTAGTTTTGTCCTCACTATATTTTTTTTGAAGTGAACATATTCCTTGGCTTGGCAGCAGAATAAATACTCAGGAAAAACCCGAGGAGTTAATTGCCAAGACAGGTGGCACATTAGGAAGTGTGCACCTTAGAAACAGAACGGGATCGACAATAAAGTCTACACGTGTGTGAGCTGAGAGCACTCACGGTAACAGCTCTGGCTTTACCTCCAGTGATAATTAAATTAAACAATTTAAGGAAATAATAAAATAAAAAAATAATGTTGTCAAAAACCACAATTAGCACAATCTCCAGTTTGTTTTCTTAGGTAATTATTATTACGAGTTTGTGTTTTATGCCGTGAGCAGCTGCAGGTTTTTGGACAACAACCCATTTTCCAATAAACAGATAGAGCCTGAGGACAACATGTTGCAGCAAATAAAACAGATTATAAAACAGGGCTTCCTTCTTCGCCGCTGCAGATACTAATCTACATTATTAAATATCTGGTGAATATTTAACAGTGGGGTCTCGGGGCTTCTGCAACAGCTGCAGCATCTGCATTCCTGAACAAACTGAAACGCATTCTGCAAAAGGTCCAGTGTTCACTTTACGCTAATTATAAGGACGGGTTTCACGCTGAAGTTTAGATTCAGTTCATTTTACCGTTTAGATGTCAAACTGTGTAGGCAGGGCCACCTGGAGAGAAGACACTGTATGAAATCTGGTAAAATTGCAGAGACGAAACGAACCGGCAATCTTTAATTCATCCATAAGCAAGAATGATTTTTAATCCGCTCGCTCTACGACGGCTGCGATACAGAGGACAATTTAAGCCATTTAAACGTAAATGCCACCCAAATTCATCTTGATGACAGACAATCATTAGTTTATAGGAGGAAAAATCCCCCACAGGCATGTTTCACCCGGCGACTTAAACGCTTCTGCTTCCTCCACATCCTGCTTTCATTTCACCCCGACACACACGTAGCTTTTACAGTTGCTGTTTTTTCTTGAATAGATGCATCCACATCCACATTTTTGTGTTTTTACCATCTTTGCATGAAAGAAATTCTGGTGCGGGGGGGGGGGGGGGGGCAGCCACTGCCACGTGTTCGTATCCGTCGAGATCAGTAATTGGCCGGCTCTAAATCGATGCATGACAGCGAAGGTCAGCGGTGAAATACTTTTATTTTTGTAGCGTTGCACCCAACAAGGCTCCATTCCTTTTAGCCTGGCTAAAAGGAACTGAAAGGGACGCACACTCACACATGCATGCATACAAATCTCAGAATAGTGGAATCAATGGAACGGAGCTCTCAAAACCAGGACCACCAGATGTGCATGCATATACGAATACAGAGCAAAGTAATGTCGACACCTTTGTAAAGTGCTACAGGCCTGCAGAGAGGAAAAGAAATATTCCCTTGGTGAAAGACTGAACACCTTTTTCTCTTATTTTCTAACAGCTGGTGGTGCAAATAAAATGAGAACAAATACCTGTGAATGCAACTACATCCTACAACCAACCAGAGCAATGTACGATGTCACAATGACTGATTAAAGCATTCTGGACAAATGCCTCAATCACTGTTAATTGTTCATCCTTTAAAGATGTTTCACGGTCAATATCTCAGATGACGTGTACGACTACGTGGCTGTTACTCTTCTGCCCATCTCTGCATAAATCTCATCCAAAGTGTTTGATATCCCTGAGAGAGCATCAGTTCCCGGCAGAGACGCCAACTTTTTGCCACAACTCACATGGACGCTAGGGGTTGTACCGACTAGTCGACTTCACTGCTGTGTCGTGACGCTTTAAGCAGGAAGTCAACTCGCACGTGACAATAACAACATGGACGCCACCTAGAAGACAGAACGTGTTTTTTGTCCTTGATGTCAGTGAATGCACCATGCGAGAGACAGAAGTTACGGTAGAGCTGAGAGTTTATGCCGTTGGCGTGTTCAAGCTTCAGTAAACTTGCAGAAAAGCCTCCGTAGCTTCTTTTGTGTGAGACGATACAATATGTTTTCAGGTCAAGAACATATATTTCATTGTTGTAAACCATTACTCTACTCTACCAGCAGACGTCTACTCGACTTTCACCACATAATAGTCGACTTTGAAGAAGCAGAAGTCGTTCAGCCCCCAATGGAGGCTAAATAAAATGATCCAAGAAGATACAAAATATCAGTGACTATAGAACTTTATCGACAAAGTGAACAGTAGAACAGAAGAAGAATCCAAAAAGAAACAATATTTCTTTTAACGATATGTCATCCAAGTAGCTTCTTCAGACTGGTGGGATATGAGGGTTTCACATGACTACGGTCTGTAACGACCAGATACCTGTAATACTGTGATGGTAGGGATCTGTTTTGATCCTGTTTCCTTCACAAACAACAGAAGAAAGTTTTTTTTCCCCCCAACTTAATTAACAATAGTGAATTAGAAGTAGAAGATGTCTCCACGTCTCCAACGTTGCTGTCCATGTAAATGGTAAATGGTAAATGGCCTTGCTTTTATATAGCGCTTTTCTACCTATTGGCACTCAAAGCGCTTTACAGTCTCAGACACATCTACCCATTCGTTCACACAAGCATACACACATTCACACACCAGTGCCACGCACTGGGAGCAACTGGGGGTTCAGTGTCTTGCTCAAGGACACTTCGGCATGTGGCACGTTCCGGGGATCGAACCGCTAACCCTCTGGTTCGTGGACAACCCGCTCTACCTACTGAGCCACAGCCGTAGATTCCAGCTTGTTTCAACAACTGGTTGTTTTTCTCCATGTTTCTGTCCCAAGAATGGATTTATTCCAACAACCAGAGAGAAACCAGCACATCAAGAGTTTACATGGTTATTAAAGGTTTACACCACCACCTCTACATCTGATTAAACTCCTTCTGATCGGGTCAGCCTGTTCTGACTGAGGTAATCAAAGCGTCCATGTAAATAAGAATGGATTTGTTTGTTTTTTAACTTTCATTTGAACTATTCTCCCTTTAAAGACATTCTATTCTATTATTTTTATTGCCGGTCATGTCTGTGTTGTTTAGAAGTAAGTAAGAAAAATGTTGTGACCTTTTTCTGCCTCTTAGTATCTCTATATAGTAAAGTTATGTTTTCATGAGTCTGGTGGAAACCCATACATTATAGTAGACAGATGGTGACTGTCTGACCTTCTGCTGAGGGCGACGCATGTGGCTATTAACCTCCTGAACACATCCACACCAGCGCTTACACTTAGTCTGGCTCGGCGGACCTTTGCTCAGAACTCCACAGATGAGACGGCAACAACAAAAATAAAAAAATAAAAAAATAGTGGGATCAAGTTTTTGAAAAGTTGTTAGAAGTCGGAGGCGCGCAGTCAAATCCAGCAGCGTGTAAAAACGTGACCGACATTCATGCTCGCAGCCCTCCTGTCCCCTGAAGCGCCTTCAAAGTAATTAACGGAGGCTCGTCAGCGCCCTTACAGGTGCCATTTTTAACGGCCATTACCTTGATTGTAATTTCAGGCATGGCGCCGAGGACGGGCGGCGCGGGGGAGGGAGTCGAGGTGAGCGAAGGCAGCATCGCTTCATATCAAGAGACGCATCTTTTGGTCTCCCTCTACCGCCGTCTGTGTTTCTCTTAATGACTTGGTGTTTATGCGGCTCAGGATGCTAAACTTTAACCTCGGGGGAGCTGAGATTACAGGTCTCAGAGAGCGCCCGCCGGTGTGTGCGTACACCGTGTGTGTGTGTTTGCTTGTGGTCGGGATTTAAATTGCTTTGACGGTCCACTTTCTCCAGAGGGCAGAGTGTTAATGAACTCCACTGGAGTTGTTATACAGTAACTACAGTTATCACACCTAATTATTTCACAATTAAAGGCTTTTATGAGCGGAGCCTCGCTGCAGTCCTGCTGATTTATTTTTTTTTTTATTTTCTTTTTAAATTAGATAAAAAAGAAATTAATGGGATTCATCAGTGTGCATTCACAGAGATCACCAGGCATCCACTAAATCTGCTTCATTTCTTTTTTTTTTTTTATTCAGTCCAAATTAGCCTCGGCTGTTCAGTGTTTCCAGGCTTACAGACACGCTTTAATAGTTCATTAGTAAATCTGACTGTTTCCATATGTGTTTGGACAATTAGCTGGGGGGAGCATCGTATGGTAAATTTACATTAAGAGTGTTTTTCTACCTATTGGTACTTAAAGCATTTTACAGCGACCATGTGTTCACACAAGAGCACAAGCATTAACACAACTGCCAACCCTCTGGTTCGTGGACGATCTGCCACATCCGCCTCACATGGGCGGAGCCATAACACTGACTGTACATAAAGATAGACGCTCTATGGCGGCAAAAAAAGGGTTTTGAAGCTCAGTGCGGTCTCTCTGGCCGCCGCCATCTTGGCTGAGCCTGACTCCACCAAACTCCCAGCTAATTAAACAAACGGACAAAGAGGTGGAGCCTTAGTGGAACTGAGGGGTGCGGGCGATGCAGAAAGCTAGCAGTTTACAAGCATCACTTTAACTCATTCATTCTTTTCCAGGAACCGCTTGTCCTCTGGAGGGTCGTAGAGGGCCTGGAGCCTATCCCAACTAATCCCACCCTGGACAGGTCTCCACACAATGTCTATCACAGGGCTAACACAGAGAGACACTCTCACCTACGGCCAATTTAGAATCACCAATCAACCTAACCAGCATGTCTTTGGACGGTGGGAGGAAGCTGGAGAACCTGGAGAGAACCCACGCAGACACAGGGAGAACATGCAAACTACACACAGAAAGGAACCAGTCGGCCATGATGGATTAGAACCCAGAACCTTCTTGCTGCAAGGCGTCAGTGCTAACCACAGTGTACTTAAATCTTTGATATAATTTATAACCTTATATAGTCGTATTAATGAATGGAGAATCTATATAGACCAGATTAACCTGTTTGTGTCTGTTAAAGCACTCTACAGGTAGCAATGTTAGCATTATACCTAAGGTGGGTTGTATGGTTGGACATTTTAAGATGGAGGTCAATGGGGACTGACTCACTTTTGGAACAAGCCTCTAGTGGACACTTGATGAACTGCAGATTTGCACTTGGTTTATTTTCTCAGGCCTGTCGGTTTCCACTTGGTCCAGAATTTACACTGGTTGTACTGTCGAGAAGAGGCTAATGGACACTAGCTACCCTAAAGGAAAAATCTTTAAAGTTATAGAGCACACATGTGCCAGAGGAAGGAAGCTGAGACGATGAGTTTGTTCTATACAGGAACGATTCCTGGGACATTAAAATAAACCCGTAAAATGTTCAAATAAATGTTTGCCTAAAGATAATCTGTATTCGTGTCTCAGCGCCTCATCCATACAGCTCCTCATTAATTCAGCAGAGAAGGTCATTCTCATCCAGGTTTAAAAAAATATATATTGTAGCTGCAAAACGCGAGGACCCCCACGTGCACATGTCAACTCTGCACCTGCTTAAAATCCACAACAAAAGAAATGAAATAAATAAATGAAATGAGAACATGACCCGTGGTGCAGGAATATTTACAGCCAGAACTCCTCTCTGCCATCGCGCCACATTACTGCAGCACGGCAGATCAAGCACCTGTTGAATCACAATCAGAACATCCCTGTGTGTGGTGAAAACGGAGGCACGCCGTGACCCCCACCACCCGCCCGCCCGCCCGCCCGCCCCATCAACATCACCTCAGCCTCAGCCTCAGCCGCTCTTATCTGCTGCTGTTTGATTTTAAAATAGCACCGTTTGTGTGTTTATTTGTTTTTTTTTTGGCAGCAAACAAAAATGAAAAAGAAGAAAAAAATAAAAATTGCAAATAGCTGCTGAGGTGGAATTAAAGACGGTGAAGTGAGGCGACGCGTGCACGGCCCGGCCGGGTTTGTGCTGCAGAGAGAACGGCTGAGTGGACGAGGCAGGTCAATACAGACCGGGCTGTAAACACACAATTTGTAGATTTCTGTCATCCACTGCAGAGCAAGAGGGAGGGAGGGAGGGAGGAAGGGAGGAGAAACAAGGAGGGAAGGAGTGACAGCAAGGAGGAGGAAAGATGTGAAATATGTCTGAAATGAGAGGGCAGATGATGAAAAGGGGGGAATGGGAACAAAGTTAGGAAAGAAAGAATGAAGTGGCACATAGAAGAAAGAAAAGGGTGAAGGAATACGGTTTTGAGAAACAGTGGAAAGTTAGAAAAGGTGAACGAATGAGAAAGGAAAGGAAGGAATAACGAGAAAAAAATTAAGCGATGGCAGAAAGGAGTGCAAAAAGTGCAAGAGTAGAGAGGGGTAAAGGTCAGAAGAAAGTGTGGCTTGAAGGAAACACAGAAGCGAAAGGAAAGAGTGAAGGTATAAAGTAAGAAATGGAAAAAGAGAAGAAAGAAAAGAGGATTGACGAGAGGGAAGAGTGAGGAAAGGGGAGAGGAGTTACTGCAGAATAAAAAGAAAGGAGTAGGAGCAGAGAAATGTAAAGGCCAGAAGAAAGCAAAGGCTTGAAGGAAAGAGAATGAATGAAAGAAAAGGAAGACACAGTGGATGAGATGTTAGGAAAAGGAAATGAAGCACGAGCAAACGGGAGAAAGAAAAGGGGGATTGACGAGAGGGAAGAGCAATAAATATAACAAATGGTGGGAGAAAGGGAGGGAGGGAGGTGGGAAAAGAGTGAAATATGGAAGAAGGTAGACCAGAAGGAATGAAGAATGAGGAAAGGGAAAAATGAATAAGTTGGAAGAGGAGTTACTGTAGAAAAGGAATAAATTGAAGCATGAAAGAGAAGTGTAGAGGACAGAAGGAAGTAAGGCTTGAATGGTTGAAGGTAAAGCATAAAGAAAGAGTAGATGGGAAGTCAGGAAAGGGTGAGGAAACATGAAGAAAGAAACTGGGAACGGAAGGAGAAAGAGGAGAGAGGAAAGGAAGAAGGAATTAAAATAGATTGAAGCAGGAAAGGAGTGAAAGAGAGAAGGGAAGCGTGAAGGAAGAGAAGGAAATGAGGCTGGAAGGAAAGGTGGAAGTAAAGAGATGGAAGAGATGAGGATAGAAAAGCAAGAAGGTGAAGGGAAGAGTAATCAAAGAGGTGTTTGGAGGGGAAAGGAAGGAGGAAAGGAACGAGTAGGAAGCACTAATAGAGGAGATGAAGTAAGAAGACATTAAGGATAGAAGTGAGGGCAGGAGGAGTAAGGATGAAAGGATGAAGGAGGGAGGTGAGCAGAGAGTGACGGGGAGGACGAATGAAGAGGAAAAACAAAAATAATCCTGAGGGGGGAAACAAGAGCTTTGCTATTTCGGCTTCTCTAATACAGTCGCTGCCTCTCTCCTCTATAACTCCTCTCTCTCTCTCTCTCTCTCTCGTCCTCTGTGCTGAGGTTTTTCTTTCCGCCAGCTCGTCCGTCTTTCAGGTTGAGGTGGGATGAAAAAAAAAGAAAGCCTTTTGGAAACAGACTGATTCATCATTCAACACTATTCATCGTCCGGCTGTCAGATTTGCCCGCGAGGCTGCCAGTCAAAAAACACGGGCAGCCAATAAACCACCTGGCACTCGGTAGAGAGGGAGAGAAAAAGAGGGAGAGAGAGGAAAAGACGACCCCCCCTCCGCCACCCAACCAACTCTCCTTCATGTCTGAGGAAACAGGCAGTTGATCCGGGAAGCGGCGGGAGGAAGAGTGATGAGGCGGCTGCAGGTACCGCTTTGCAGAAGGCCGAGTCAAACGAAAGGATCTGCCAGCAGAAAGTGACGGGTTCCTCCACCATCCGTTTCCACCGTTAAATGCAAAGTGTGCCAAAGACAAGGTTGTATGCATCTGGTAAGAGAAGAGCTGCGTGTTTCTTTTTTAACGATCTGCCCCTTTAGCCAAACGGCCGGCCCGCTCTGATAACGGCCCTCGATTAAAAGGCAGCGTTCAGACTGAGGAGGGGAGCCATCTGGTCGCCGCTCTCCAGCCCTCTTATGTTCACATGTGTCAGAGAACAAGCCCATTAGAGGCCATACGCTGCCAATCTCTGGCGCAGATCGACGACTCCTGGCCGACCCCCCCGGATGGATCTGGGCGTAGACGCGGCGCAGTCCGTTCATGCTTCAAAGATTAGGAACGTAAGAACAATGGACTGAGAGGAGAGCAGGGAATGAGCCTCTTCCTCTGGCCAACACCGATAAAGCGCCGTTAAGCAAGGCATTAAACCACCAAACCCCACAGTTGTCCCATCGTATTAATCGTATCATTAGCCTGAGGCAAAATACTTCATCCTAGAAAGACTGACAACACTGCAGTTCTTCCTCTGGTCCAGTGTTTGTAGCGTACTGACCATAAATTATAAATAAAGACTGTAAATAAACCCTCCATGACACCACCCAGAGGATTCATGAAGAGCTCTTTTGAAGCTCAGTGTGGAGTCTCCGGACGCCGCCATCTTGGCAGAGCCTGACTCTACATAACTCCCTGCTAAGTCAAAAATGGCCAAAGAGGTGAAGCGTGAGTGGAGGTAGACACTGGACTCAAAGCACCCACCCCCTTAATTCTTCATAACTTTAAGCCTGGATATGATTTAAACGAGTGAGTTACATGAAAATATATAATTAGCTAGAAAACTGCACGATGATAAAATAACAGTACAAAAGTCTGGGAAAGCACTCTATTGTTAGCAACGTTAGCATTAGAGCTAAAAAGAGGGGTTGTTTGATCTCAAAAGAGACAAAAACTGTGAACATGATTATCACTGCTGTCAAGTTTTAACATGGAGGTCAGTGGGGATCGACTCACTTTTTGAGCTACCTTGGTGAAATTCTTAGTTATCGTTTCTAAATAAAGTGAAAACAAATTAAAGTTAATACTGAGGCCGTGAGTCAGCTGTAACCTTACATGGGATGTTAAAATAAACCTGTAAATTGTTACAACTAAAAGTATTTATAGTTATATTTCCTTGAATGGGGGTCTGTGTTAAAATGTCAAGTTGGACGTTTTAACATGGAAGTCAATGGGGATCGACTCAATTATTTGAGCCAGCCTCTAGTGGACATTAGAGGAACTGCAGTTTTTGACACTTCTGCTACCTTGGCAGCTACCATGCTAATGGTTATTGTTTCCAGATAAAGTGAAAAATAAAGTTAATACTAAGTTTATTAGTTTATTTCAAAGGACATTCAAGTGAACCTGTAACACATTAATATAATTTGTCGTTATATTTCCTTGAATGGGGGTCTGTGTATGCGTTTAAGATGAAAACAGTTTTTTGTACCAGGATGTAAACATCTGCTGTCTAGTTGGACATTTTAACATGGAAGTCAATGGGGATCGACTCAAATAAAGTTAATTCTGAGTTTATTAGTTTCTTTCAAAGGGCATTAAAGTGAAACTGTAACACAATAAAATATGTAGGTGTTACATTTTCTTGAATGGGGGTCTGTGTATGTGTTTAAAATGAAAACAGTTTTTTGTACCAAGCTGTAAACATGATTATTCCTGCTGTCAAGTTGGACATGTTAACATGGGAGTCAATGGGGATCGACTCAATTTTTGGAGACGGCCTCTAGTGGACATTGGGGGAACTGCAGATTGTGACACTTCTGCTACCTGGGTGGGCTACCGTGCTAATAATTCTGACTCTCAAAGGAAAATTCTTAGTTATTGGGGGGAAACAGTTTTTGTACCAGGCTGCAAACATGTTTATTTCTGCTGTCAAGTTGAATATTTTAACATTGAGGTCTTTGGGGACTATCTTGCTACAGAAGCCAGCCTCAAGTGGCCACAATAAGACGGGCATTTCAACGTCGGCTTCTTTTGTTTTGCTTTTTTTTCAGGCCCGAGGGGTTGAGACTGAAGAAAGAGTCGCGGAAAAAGAGAAGCAGGTTTATAGAAAATGTGAATCTGGTTACTGCACGAAAACCTCCTTTGGATAAATATGAGTTTCTGCAGAAAAATGTCATATCATAGATATCCTGGGGGGTTCTGGGTACTGAAGTTGTCACCTCAGAGGAGCCACCAATGTGCAAAGAAAGAGACTTTTATAGTGTGATAAAGGGGGGGAAAATGCAGACTTGTATTCTTTCCACAAAATCTTCAGTCCAAGCAGTAAACACCGTACTGATGTCAAGAGAGCAGGAAGGGAACGTCAACCGAATCAGGGGGCTTTAAACCTTTTGCGTCCCTGACGGCTGCAGCAGCAGAACCGCCAACCACATCCTTGGAAGATCGTCCAGCCGCCGCGCTGGCAGACGTCTGGCTCGCCATCACAGCTCAACCAGATGGTAAAGGTGACAAAGGGTGCCAAAGGGGATTATGCCGTGTGTGTGGGTGTCTGATTGTGAGGGGATGAGAATCAAGGCGTATTCTCACAATGTGTTTTTTGTTTGCTTCCATATAAGACACCGGCTTTGCGCATAATAAAATATTCATGCTCTGTGTAACCCATCTGTCCGCCTACCTGTGGCGAGGGGGGGGGGATTTAATTTGGTCACACATATTCTAAGAAACACCTACATGAGCGCAGTAATTTGGAGGACGTCGGATTTGCACACAAACAAGCTCAAACCTCAAAGCTCCTCGGTGGGCCGGCTGGAAAATTAACAGGAGACGGGAACCAAATATTCTGCAGCTGTGCTCTGCTGTAAATACGACTAATCTAGCAGCCAGTTGGACACGTCACTATTTATCATCTGCTCATTCTGTTCAAATAATTGAGTCAACGAGGTAAAGGATAAAGAAGATACTGAAAAAATCTCTACATGACCAACTTCATTTTGTCTCTAATTTGGTCCCAAACGACTTCTTTTCATAAAATAGTGTAAGAAGTTCCATGCAACATTAACAATCCCTCCTCTGGTCTCGGTTCATAAAGAGGCCTCCAAGCAAGCAGCCTTGCTTTTCCCAACCGGATCAGGTCGTCCCTACCTCTGCAGACTCAGAAGATGTCACGCATGCTTTTATCTCTTCCAGACCGGTCTGTTACAACGGACTTTATTCTGATATCTGCAGGCGAAACGTCTGCAGACTGAAGCAAATACAATACGCTGCTGCTGATAAGCTATCAACACGTACTCTCATTAAGCCAGTCCTTCATTCCTGCATTTGAAGACTGGACTGGTGGGCAGAGACTGTGTCGAATGGTCACGCTTCTGCCTACGTCTGCGATTTACTAAATTCCTATGAATCTAAGTATTAAACTAGAGATCAGCCTTATATATCCAGCTGTACAACAACTCACCTTTCTGTAACAGATGCACAAATGCACATTATTGCACCTTTTTAATCCTTCCTGTGTATATAATATATATTTACTTCTGTCTCCATTTCTTGTTCATTTGTTCATGCATGTTTTGCTTATACTATTTTTCTTTTTGCTTGTGGTTCTCAGGAGTGTTTTTTTTTTTTTTCTGATGTGCAACTGAGCTGCTGTGACCAAGCAATTTCCCTTGTGGATCAATAGAGTCCAAGTCTATTTTTGGGTGTGTTCTGTTGGTTTCTGAACCGCTTTTAGGCCGGGAAACCATCAGCTGCATCTGGCAACGCTGTCTTAAGTCTTTGCTGGCAGTTAAATACGGTGCAACATTTGCTTAGCCGGCGCATATGGCGTCACCATAACCTGATGGAGACATGCCATGTCCACGCAGAATCCCCGCTAAAGAGCGCGTGACTTGTCAACCTTCCAACAAATCGTCTGCCGCTGCATATTTACCTAGCTGTAAGGTATATGATCCTTTCTGACCGCCATATGTTAAAGTAATCCGTGCAAGTTGGTGGAAACCAGTTAGCATGTGGTCTTCACTCAGCCAATCAGAGAAGATCAAGGCGACATTCTCAGGTCAAATCAGGGTCTAATGTGGTCTGCAAGCTCCACCTCTGCATGAACGCCAACTGCTTTATGAGGTACCAAGAAGAAGAAGTGTCCTAATGTTGCCTAATGTGATAAAGAGTCTGAATCAGCACTTCTGTTCTAAAGCTCTAAATACATGTTGACATTTGTTTACCAAAAGTAAAATAGTCTTCTTATGTTGTACAATAACACTCTGGGGTTGAAATTAAGAATTTCCAAGTGTGTATTTCTATATATATGTATATATTATATGAAGGGTTAAGAGGATCTCAGTTCTTCTAATGAGTTAACAGGTTGACTGGAAATAAATAAATAAATAAATGAAAGTTGTGGATGAGGTCAGGTTCTTATTACCAATAACGTTCTCCAAGCATCAGAACCCTGTAGCTGTTCTCCTTCCTTCCCGTTTCATCAACCCTATTCAAAGCAGATGTCACCACCACCTTCCCTCTGCTTTCACTCTATTACAGCTGCAACATTTCAAGTTCCTTTTTATGTAAATTGTCCCATTTTTGTCTATTTTTATGTCTTTTTTTACAAAGAAGTGTTTTAGCAAAAGCAGATCGAGGCTTTGTGAAGAAAATGAAGCAGTTTACCTGTTTTGTAATGAGTTTTTTTTTTAGATTTTCATTCAAGAACTACTAGATTCAGTCAGACTGGAGTCGTTTATAACTCGAGCCTTTTTTACAACACATAGACACCGCTGCTATTTTCAAACTTTCCCTGCTGAGCATCCCTCCGAGGGGATGGAATATCTCTCTCGGCTCACTACAAAGTGCTCCTGTTCAGGTGTTTGCACAGGACTTTAAAAAAATAAAAAGGGGGTGGGGGAGCAAAAATCAATAACCTGCAAGGTTATTGGCTGTGGATGAGGACAGAGGTCTGTGTGCCCTGTCAGACAGCCACATCAACTCCACTACAAAGTTTGAATAAAAAAAAAAAAAAAAGCAATTATTCATTCACGGGACATGGAGTCCTGCTGCAGAGCTGCTCCACAGCATCATTACATCTGTGTGTGTGTGTGTGTGTGTGTGTGTGTGTGTGCAAGTAACAGCTGACCGTGACGTGACAGACACTCGTCTATCTGTGACCACGGCGGTGAGGAAGTTCATATCAGGGAGGTGAGACAGAACAACGCCACGTAGAGAATTTAAAACACAACTGAAAAAAAGCCAAACTCCCGGAGCAAGAGGCGGCGATATCAGGGGAGATACTGTATATAGAATAAAAAAATAAAAAAATAAAAAGCTGAAAGATTGTGTGAGCATGTCGCTGGGTGTGTGTGGGTGTGTGTGTGTGTGTGTGTGTGTGTGTGTGTGTGTGTCTGTGTGTGTGTCTGTGTTTGTGTGTGCGCTTGTGCGTGCTTTGCCTCCGAGCCGGTTATCATCGTGAAGTCCTCCTGCATTATTTACGAGGCTGTCAAAGGACACGGAGAGAGGATACGACAACGCAGAAAAAAAATAAAGAAATAAAAAATAACCAGCTCGGGGTACTGGCAATGCATTTTGCGGAGTTAATCTGAGCCTGGGACACGTCCCGGGCTGGCTCCCTACTGGGACGGGCCCCGGCGGCTCAGCTGATTGCACCGATGCTGAAAACGATAGGCGGCCGTACGTACGAGCGCGGGGGTGATGATACTGTGGAGATCTGAGCCGTTCTCTGTTCTCTGGACGGTTACTGGGCAGAGATCTACAGCAGCATTAAGAGCATCGTCATACAGTGGTCCTGTTCCTATTACTATTATATTAAGGATAGCAGCAGTAGAGGCACACAGCAGGCTCTTCCTGGTGGCACCTTCCTCTTCAAACTCAACACCGAGTCACAATCCAGACAGAATGTGACTCTCACTAAGAGAATGTGCAACTCTCAGGTGTAGCAGCACATCCAATAAACCCTCTGCAACAGGGCAGCGTATTTTGCTGCTGTACTACTCATGCTACTGTAAACCTTGGTGTATAGTCGTGCATCGCTTCTATGCCGTGCGTACAGCGTAGATCTGGACCCGAAGCTGTAGTCTTTGGTGTGACCTGACCTGCACGTCCCTAGAAATGGAACGACATGTCTCAGCAACGCAGACTGCAACGATTGTAAACGGTCCAAACTGCATTTCCTTGTTCACGTGTCCCAGAATTCGGACAAACACAGAACATTCTTCCTCCTTCAGCCATTAACTCAACCACAAACTGAAATGTCTTCCTTTTTTTTTCCCGTGCTGCGGTGATTTCAATAAAAGTAACCGTTTAGTGATTTAGTGGTTAGAGAAGCAGCTCTGGGACTGAAAGGGTCACAGGTTCACCATGGCTGAAGAGACTTGAGAAAGCACCTAAGCCCCAAACTGCTCCCCGGGCGCTGGCCAGGTGGCGGCACCGCTGCTCTGAGTGTACACACTGCTGTGTGGATGAATAGATGGGTCAAATGCTACTGTCCTCATCCTTACAATATATAGTGCCTGGCCAAAAAAAAGGGTAATCAAATAGGTAGGAGCCTCCTGTTGGATAATTACTGCATGGGTGATTATCTTTCAGCTGGAAACAAGTTATTTAACCCCAACTGATGCAATGAGTAGCTTCTCATTTCTTCAACAACCATGTCTAAAGACACATCCTGTGTGATGATTTATGTTTATAACAGCATCTTGAAATCAAAAAACAACAGGTTCTATTTCCATTTTAGCATTTTATGACCACCAGAGTCCAGCTGTAGCAGAGAGAACAGAAAACTTCTCCTTTTTCACTCCCACTCTGCGACTAAAGCTGGCAGAACGACAGGCCACCGGACTGTGTCCAGAGTTAATGTGACTTCTGTTTACTGGCTCTGGATGGTCTGTAACCAGCCAGTATGAAACTTAACAAACTAAACACGGAGATTAAAAGTCAACTCCACTAACGGTGCGTTCATGCGTGGCGTCGTTTTACCCCCCTGAGCTGTTAAAAGCTTGGACAAACACATCTGTCACTTATTTAACCCAGGTCCTGGTTTGGCTTTATGTTTCCAAAGTAAAGTAATATAAATAAAGTGATGCTAAACGTTGACGGGACACTGTCGCTGTCTGACATGCTGGCCCTGTTTGTCCGGCATGGAGAGAGGCGTTCAGGGGCTGCCCTCCAGACAGGAAAGTTGCACAGCCGGTAAAAACAACAGCTCAGAAACAGAGAAGGCAACACGTGGCATTAAAGTTTAAAGGTTCTGTCTGAGCGAGAGCCGGAGCTGTCGAGAGCTTTGAGAGAACAGAGGAGACACTTCTAACTAACACAAGCACATATTCATGTATAATTTACTCCATCTACTGTCAAAGCTAAAACCTCTGGACACGCAATCCACATTTAATGTCCAAACACTCGTCTGACCATGATACGACTCCACGAATGTAACCCACTGGTCAACAAGTTCAATCCCGTGGGATTAATTTGGAGGGTCTGGTAGCATCATTACACAACAGAGAGTCAGCAGAAAGGGTCAAAAACAAAAGAATAGGCAAATAGAATGTATAAGGTATACACGAACAATAGGGGCGCTGCAGAAACAACAGAAGAAATGGAAACATGCAAACAGGGCTGCAAGTGTTGGAATAAGAACGTGGGAAAGGAAAACAATTTACCACAAAATAACACTGATGATGAATAATACAGAAGTTGTATGCAAATGCATGGTCAGAAAGTAAATATATATATACAGTATAGACACTGATCAGCCAGAACATTAAAACCACTGACAGGGGAAGTGAATAACATTTAAACCATCTTGTGACAGTTCCATGTTCTGCTGGGAATCTTCTGGACCTGGCATTCATTGGTGTGGATGTTACTTAGACATGTAGCACCCACCTAGACCAGACCAGGCACCCCCACCCCACCTAGACCAGACCAGGCTCTGGGGATGATCCACAGAGGCCCCCCCCCACTAACAACACTGTGTTGCCAGACACCACAGGACACCCTCAGAAGGCCCATGTCCATTCTCTGATGAGTCACCACAAGGGAGACCTACACAATATTAGGAAGGTGGTCATAATGTTATGCCTGATCGATGTATGTGATAATATAAAATGTACAATATTGTGTACAATAAATGAGTATATGTGTGTGAAACTGTACAATATTATATAAATACTCTATAAGACACTTATTTAATAATTTATTAAATATATTAAAATAATATATGTATAGCAGTTGTATTTTATTTATTTAATTTTTTTTACAGGGAAATTAGGTAAAATAAAGAAAGACAATCAAACCTGATTTATTTTAAATTATTTGACTGTCTCATAATAAATATCAGAGAAGCCGTGTTGGCCATTAATTAGCTGATGGTGGTTCTGAGCAAGTTCAGGAGGAACAAAGGCCTGAAGCTTCATCAACAGCAACAAAGAGACGAGAAAACAGACCCCAAACAATTACCAATTTGTTACTGGTCTTTTTTTTTTTTTTTTTTACCTTGCAGCACATTGAACAGCGCCGAGCAACAACGGGGTCAGTCGTTTTCGGTCGTTTAATTCCCTCCCTGTCTCCCCTGGAGGACGGAGCGCTTTGCTTTCATTGATTCGCGGCACCTTTCTGCTAATTAGAGAACCACGCTGAATTTCGGGTGATCTTTGCTCGACGTACACAAAGAGACACCTCAGACGCTGGTGGGGACTCGTGCAGGAGCCGAGGCAATTAAGTAAATAACAAAACAAAACGAAAAAAATAAAAGGGGGGTTGGGGAGTTGTGCATAGTTTGTTAGAGCTAATGGTAACAAAACGGCAGCTGCGTTCAGGATAATTCGTTCCCCGCTCCCAAAGTTTTCTGGTCCTCCTGGGCCTGCAGTTTAACTTTTGTGCTCGGAGTGTTGCAGCGGAAGCTCCAGGTCTTACATCAGCAGCAATGCAGGCGCTCAGGACGGAGAAGGTAAAGGTCAGAGCTGCAGGAACGTAATAATATTACTGTGGCCCTAAAGGTGAAAATGGTCCCGGAACAGATTTATAGAGAGGAGAGAGCTCACAGAGAAAGAGGAGATAAGAGAGGGGACAGTTCAGGTTCATTCTAACTGGTTTTTGTTGTGCCCATTGAGAAAAAAATAAATGCAACGGAAACCCATAGTAAGCTTTTAGTAATCCATGAAAATATGTGCTCAGTTTGCAGCAGGAAGGAGGATTGATGATCGCTATGCTGCTTTCTGTGCATTAATGAATGTATCTTTAACCTTGTTGTCTTTGGTTTTGCAAAGTGAAATGTTAAACTTCAGATCCACCTCATTCCCTGCAACAGTAAAATCTGTGCGTGCAGCCACACAGCACACTAAAAATCCCAGAGATGAGCGGCACTTGCTTTTAACATTCGGTTTTGCGTGCACATGAGGGCTGCTTTGCATATTGTGCGTTTGTTTTGGAGCGTCGTCTTAAGAAATTACAGCACATGAACAATAGGGGCGCTGCAGAAACGACAGAAGAAGTGGAAACATGCAAACAGGGCTGCAAGTGTTGGGATAAGAACGTGGGAAAGGAAAACAATTTACCACAAAATAACACTGATGATGAATAATACGGAAGTTGTATGCAAATGCATGGTCAGAAAGTAAATATATATATATATACAGTATATACACCGATCAGCCACAACATTATGACCACTGACAGGTGAAGTAAATAACATCGACCATCTTGTGACAGTTCAGTGTTCTGCTGGGAAACTTTTGGACCTGGCATTCATTGGTGTGGATGTTACTTAGACATGTAGCACCCACCTAGACCAGACCAGGCACCCCCACCCCACCTAGACCAGACCAGGCACCCCCACCCCATAGCAATGACACTCCTTGATGGCAGCAGCCATCCCCAGCAGGATGCAGCCTGACACAGACACACACACAAAAACACTTTAGGAACAACTAAAAAAAAACATGAAGAACAGCACAAGGTGTTGACTTGGCCTCCAAATTCACTAGATCCCAAACTGATCAAGTATCTGTGGGATGATCCACAGAGGCCCCTCCCCTCAAAGACCCCCCCACTAACAACAGGACACCCTCAGAAGGCCCATGTCCATTCTCTGATGAGTCACCACAAGGTAAACCTACACAATATTAGAAAGGTCTTTGTATTTACATCAGTCATGTACAGTAGGGCTCCAGACAGACAAACTGCATGTGTAGCAGCCTCGTCAGTCTCGTACTGCACTGATGTACCCTTGAGCAATGCGGTGCACCCTCAGCTGTGGAGCAACAGAAGATGACCGTGCAGATGTGAAGGTGGTAAAACAGCCTCCCCCCGGATGAATTAGTCTGTAACACCTGAACATCACCGTTCCGCTGTAATTGTGGTCAAACATATTTTAACAGCTTCCCGCTTGGCCCCACGGCAGCACGACTAACGCCGCCGATAAAAACATCTGGCTTTCCAGACAATGGACTGAACCTGCACGCGTGTTGCCGTGGTTATAAACCCACGGGACTCTTTTAAATATGAGTCTCTCCTCCTTGAGTCAAGCATGAGTCAGCAAACTTATCATTAGCTGAATAATCGCTTGACCACTTCCAAACTGAAATCTGTTAATGAATAAAATGTTTCCTGAAAAGCCACAGTCCAATAAAACAAGCGCCCCCACTGTGCGTGTTAACTCAACTCTCTAACTGAATCATTTCCCCCTAAAGCAAAAGTAGGTTAAATCCTAATGTTTTAAATGAATGTTTTCATTGTGGCGGAAATTATTTTAGTGCCGCAGCCTCCACTAGGAGCACGACGGGGACAAAACGGGGACAGGAAGTGGGAAAACCCGCTAGCAGCGCTGCAGAATAAAATTACACGGCGAACCCTAATGACTTTTCTGGGGCTGCACGGCGACATACATCAACTGGTCTGGAGAAGTCATTTTTCACTTCACTTGGGGGGATGTTGAAGCAGAAGTCTGTGCACGCCGCAAGGACGAGAGCCAGGCAAATGACTCTGTCTCCGGCAATCAAGTAACGGCGTCTTTTCCGCGGTGACCTTGAGGCTGAACGTCTCCGGCCGACGTTTGGAAGTGACCGGGATGAGAAACTCATTGTCTCCTGTTTTATGGGAGGATGAACGTCCTTCCTGGCAGCTGCTTCTACGCTTTTTATTTATCCTTCATTGAATGTGGAAATAAGGTTTAACAAGGAGCCAAGGTTTCCAGAAAATTCAAGAGAACAATCCCGATTCTAGCCCAGCTTAACTATGTCCCCCGACCACATGACATTTCCAGATATTTTCCACGTTTAAAGGTAAGGGATGCTCAACTTGATCATTTATTTACTTACAGATCCCTATGTGTATGAAAAAAGTCTGGTTGAGTGGGCACCCCACAGGCTTAGGATCCTCACTGCAGTGGCTCAGGTTCAATTCCAGCCTCCACAGGAAACATTTAGGTTACCTGTGTGATGAAGCTGGCCTACTACAAGAGCAGCAGTCCTGAAGACTCTCTCTCTCTCTCTCTCTGAGGACCTTTAGACTGGTCATATACTTTGGGTCTGGGTCTTATTTTTGGTTACAAACATGTGGTGGGGCGTTTGTGAACTTGGGTAAGTCTGGGATACACTTCCCTACATAGACTGTATATAAATATGGACTATACGTCTCCACTTCCTCTCATTGGCCAAACAGATGCTATTTTCCCAAGGATACGGGCGGTGCCATCTTGCGATTTTGGAGCCAGAGTCTGATCAGTACGGTCCGAGAGTGGATCCACGTGGAGCTGCGATTTTGATGCCCCGCCCACACTTCCTCCAGACTCACTCTAGTTTTCGTTTAATTAATACTACGCTCTGCTCTACCTCCAACAGTTACAAGGAAATGTTGGATTATACACTGGACTTGTTTTAAAAAAATTTTTTTTTTATAGCTCTCACGGTTTGTAGAGCGGTTGGCATGGCAACTGGTAGTCACCATTATGTTACATCCTGTTCCTATAGCGTCAAATAAATAACTAACACAAAACTTATCCAAAAAAATAACACTTCATCAACATTATATTAACTACCTAAAATTACAGAAACCACCCTTAAAAAAAAATTATTTGACGTGTATTTTAGTGTTTTAGTTTGGCCCAAGTCCCGCCCACTAACATGGAGGGGGTGGAGCTTATGAGCTATACTGCAGCCAGCCACCAGGGGGAGCTCTACTTGCTTTGGCTTCACTTTTGAGGAGCTGTTCCATCTTCATACAGTCTGTGTTCCCTACACATCGTTAATTATTTAAGCCGTTTAATTAGAGAAGTGAGTCAGGCTTTTCTTTGGTTGATTTTATTTTATTTTTTTATAGTAGGTAGCCGACACTTGGGTATATTTCTGTTTTATTTATGTTGGCATGACTGCTTGCCCCCTCCTCTCCCCACAGCTTCTGCAAAACTGATAACATTCTGACTCTAATGTGGGAAACCTAGACGTCCCATCAACTCACGGACGCAACAAAAGTCAAAGACGTCCCCAAACTTGCTTAGAATTCTCCTGAAGGTCAACGCATGGAGCAGACTTTGCTCTTCTCATTATAGATCGTGTGCTCTTGTCATTTTAAATTGCACAAAAAAACCTGACGTCAGGGTCACACATCATGTCCCCTAGATCTTGATGAAGACTGCATCCACAAAAATGAAACGAGAACCTGGATTTCTTTGGGGAAATAGTTCTGGGCTGCGTGCAGGATGCATACCACCTCATGAGTCCCAGCAATGTTCATGTCCTTCATGTGACATTCAGCACTTTTGCTGTTTCCCACTTTGTGTGGGTCAAATTGTTGTTTGTGTATGTATATGTATATATAGTGAGTCTCTAGACACTGAAGTTTGCATCCTGTTTCATTTGTGTGCAAATTTATAAGATTAGCTCCGGCGTCCACAGGGAGCCTCATCCTCCAGTACTCTCCGTGAGGCTTCTGGTGAATGATTTCATCTTGGAAAATTGGTTTTGGAAGTATTGATGATCTGAAAAGTAATGGTTTTATTTACGGTGGAGCTCAAAGTTTGATGAAAGTCAAGAAGTTCTGGAGTCGTTTGGATACCATGAACGTTATTTAGCAGCTCAAACGAGGGAAGGAGCTGAGGTAGAGAGTTTAAAGCATTACAGACGGTCTGGTGTGAACTGTACAGACACAGGGCTGGAGTTTGGAGGAGAGACAAAGGTAATGAAGACTTCTCACTGCAGAACTGTAGAGGAGAGGAGATAAACACAGAAGTGAGGAGGGGAAGTGAGATACGGAGGGATGACATTTTGAGTTATGGCGGGTTATTTTTCTGCACATGACAGTTCGGAAACAGCATCCTTCATCATTTCTCTGGTAAAACAGTGATATTTTAGCTGTGTTGGTTTTAAACCAAGGGGCACGGGTGGCCGAAACTCGCCGGGCTTTTTATAACGAGTCAATAAACAGCGGATGTTTGGAGTAAGCAGGAAATGAGGCGTAGGCTTTGTCAGAGTTTATATTAGGTTTATATTAGGCTGTCGGCAGACTGGGTAATGAGCCTGGAGGAGGTTGGATTTTTAAGTAGATAGGAACCAATGGCCTTTGAGTTTAGTGTCACAGATGTTTCACCTCAACTCATAAATCCTCAAAAATGGATCACAAATATTAAAAAGTGACATCCTAAAACAGATGCTAGTGAATTTTCTGCCACACAGAAACATTTGGAGCTTTAGTGAGACTCAGTTTTTATCAGAAGATGAGTCTGTCGCTTAGAAGGAGCTGCATAATGAAATGTCAGAGGAAGAAAATACCTGCACGCAACTGGATAGTCCTACAACCAATCACAGCAACAAAATATGTGACGGTAAAGGTTGTTCGTGTTTTAAAGTTATTTCATTGTCAGTATCTTTTACAATAGACCTGACAGAGGACTCAAAAAAGCTTGCTTTTCCAACAGCAATCATTTAAATGGAAATAAATTCAACTCCGCGGTGCTCAGATGACGTGTATGCCTGCGTCCCTGTTACTCTTCTGTCCATCCAGCGCATAAAACCAGACCAGAAGCAAGAAGTTGGTTGCGTCTTCCAGGCTACTGCGACAGAGCTCCACGGCCGCGAGGAATAAAAAAAGATCAATCAGACTGTGGCTTCACCGGCAATAACTGTTAGTGAGATCAATTCATTGACAATGACAGGGAGAGAGAGAGCGCATCACCAGCCACATCCTACAAGGTTATATTAAGCCGAGACAAGGACAGATGCATTAAATGTTCCCTTGTCCTTTTTATATCACGACGTTTTACCAGACTGGGACTTGGTTGTCGGGGAGACACGGGTTTAAAAGAGAGAAGACGTACAGGAATAAAAGTTATAATAAACTCATGGCAGAAAATGGATAATGAGAACATTCTCCAAAGACGTCCGTAGCTCATTACAGTAGTCCACACCACCTTAGTGTTAATGAAAGTCACAGGCAGAGGCATAGACTGTATATAAATATGGACAATGCAGTCCCGCTTCCTTTCATTGCTCAAACTGACTCTATTTTCCCAGGGATGCGGGCGGGGCCATAATGGAGCCAGAGTCTGATCAGTAGAGTGCGAAGGTGGAGCCTCGTGGAGTCGTTATATTGATGCCCCGCCCACACTTCCTCCAGACTCACTCGCGTTTTCATTTAATTAATACTACGCTCTGCTCTACCTCCACCAGTTACAAGGAAATGTTGGATTATATACTTATTTTTACAGCTCTCACGGTCCTACGGGGCCGGTTGGCATGGCAACTGGTAGTCGCCATTATGTCACATCCTGTTTCTATAAACGAAACGCACTTGAGCATGCGTCAATATTATATTAACTACCTAAAATGACAGAAACCATCCTTGAATACATTTATTTGATGTATATTCTATTGTTTAAGTTTGGACCAAGTCCCGCCCACTAACATGGAGGGGGTGGAGCTATGAGCTATACTGCAGCCAGCCACCAGGGGGAGCTCTACTTGCTTTGGCTTCACTTTTGAGGAGCTGTTCCGCCGTCCATTTTTACACAGTCTATGGTCAGAGAGCAAGTCAGACCTCTATCCCGTCCAACCTGAGCAGCCCAAGAAAGTTAAAAAACGAAAATAAACAAAAGACAGCAGAGACGTTACCATAAAACCAACTAAATATAAGATGAGCAGCAGCAGCAGATGTAGGAGGGGGAAAGTTATGCAAAGAGAGAACGCAACTCTACAGCATGAGGATGGTATGTGCGTGAGTGTGTGTGTGGGGCGGGCGGGGGCTGGGGGATATTAAGCAGCTCCGTGCTGAGGCGTGCAAAAGAGATCATACAAATTTCATACGTGCATTTCTTCCACCTCCTTAAAATTCAAAACTCATCTCATTCCTGTTTCGCTCTGTGCAATCAGTAAACCCTCAAAGTACTATTCCCCCCGTGGAACTCTGTGCTGGAGCCAAGAAGCTGCAGCTGTGGCATGCATGAAGCTGACCACCACGCAGATTAACACTAATGATGACCAGGCTGGTAGAGGGGGTTACTGCCCTACTTCAACCAGAAAAACTTCTTCTAAATTAGTTTTCAGCAGTAACCCTTAAAAGAAAGGAGTGTTTTTGAATCTATCTACATTTCCATGAGTAAAAAGGAGCGACCTAAAATCCAGACTTGTCTCTAAATTAGGTTACCGTAGCACACTTAAATAAAAGCAGGAATATACCAACAAAAAGAACTGTAACCCAGTTGAGCAACACAGTAAAGGTAAAGCTCGTAGAGAAGAATATTAAGCAGCGTTACATTATTGATGCGTTCTCCAGCGTTTTACTGTTGTAGCCGGTCCAGGAGGAGCATCTGCCTTCCAGTGATTTAACGGGCTGAGATACAGCAGTGCATGATGTTTTATGAAGATGTGATGTACATAAGATAAAATGTACCAGAAATAAAAACCTGGAAAATCTGCACATGAGCCGAGACGTCCAGCTTTCACATGAATGCAGAGGAATGAGAAGTGGAACAGTTGTCTCTAAAATGCACAGGAGGGAAAACAGACAGTGCCAAAAACTGATTCCTCATTCATTCAGACTTGATTCTGAAGTACGGACTCTGGAGGACGCGAGGATGCAGGACGGTCATTCTGAATGGGAACAGGTTGGGATATCAGGCTGTTCCAAGTCCACACAAGTTACCTCCACCTCCTCCATAAAACCGGCGGTGCAAAAACACATCCGGGTATTTGAACCGTACAAGATCAGATAAATACTTTGAATTGGAGCAGAACATCAGCAGCGAGAAAACACAAGAAAAGACAAGAACTCACACTGATTAATCAGTCTCCATAGACCTCCATGTCAAAATGTCAGTAGAAATAAACATGTCTACGTCCAGTTCTGGTCTCTGAGTAGCTATAAAGCTAGTATTTATAATATCAACTTTGGAGAATATTATAGCTCTACTACAGATAAAACGGGACTGAAAGACGGGACTGAGAGAAAAAAGCCCAAATACCAATGTGTCTGCTACTTCAGCACCACGGACAGCTCCATAGTTCACCAGCATCACTGTCAGGCCACAGATACACTATATTGCCAAAAGTATTCACTCACCATCCAAATAATTGAATTCAGGTGTTCCAATCACTTCCACGTCCACAGGCGTATAAAATCAAGCACCTAGTCATTCAGACTGCATCTACAAACATTTGTGAAAGAATGGGTCGCTCCCAGGAGCTCAGGTAATTCCAGCGTGGTACTGTGATAGGATGCCACCTGTGAAACAAATCCAGTCCTGAAATTTGCTGAGTGTGGGTGTTCTTTAAGAGCTGGGCTTGGTCCCTTAGTTCCAGTGAGAGGAACTCTGAATGATTCAGCAGACCAAGAGATTTTGGACAATTCCATGCTCCCAGCTTTGTGGGAACAGTTTGAGGATTGACCCTTCCTGTTCCAACATGACTGAGCACCAGTGCAAAAAGCAAGGTCCATAAAGACATGGATGAGAGAGTTTGGTGTGGAAGAACTTGACTGGCCTGCACAGAGTCCTGACCTCAACCTGACAGAACACCTTTGGGATGAATTAGAGTGAAGACTGAGAGCCAGGCCTTCTAGTCCAACATCAGTGTCTGACCTCATAACGGTCAAAACTTCCCATAAACACACTCCTAAACCTTGTGGAAAGCCTTCCCAGAAGAGTTGAAGGGTGGGCCTGATCAATTTTTTGGGGGGTTACTTTTAATTACTACCAACTTCCTATGACTAAATACCTGATTTAATCAATGTAACCTCTTTAATACCATAAAAGCTGAAAGTGGGGACACGGAAGAAGTTGTTTTCCTAATCCAGCGTCTGTGCTGACATAATGCAACGTAACAATTTTACTTAAGTCAATGAGCTGAACACAAAAATAACTATTTATTCATGCATACTGGCGCTGACCATTTAACTTTCTGTTTAGTCCTAGTTAGCCGTAGTTAAAAATGATGCATCCAGTGTCAGCATTTGTACCCATGTTAGTTTAACATAATATCTACAGCAGTCAAACCATTATTAATGCATTATATAGAAGCACTACCTCCCTCCACATTTATAAATTCCCATACACGGTGCGCTTCGTGACCGACCGCCACCGCGCTCCTCTGGACGGAGAACGCGTGAATTATTTACCTCACACCCCCTCTGATAATCACGGCGGATTCTCTTTCTGATCAGGACACTGGACACGTCGCACAGGCACGCAAGGTCATTTTTATCGGAGGCTAGAGAATAGGAGCTGTCGGCTCGGGAGCCTTGAAAACAAAACACTAAAGAGGGAGACTCGTGAGAAGATGGAAGGTGAGGGAACAGTAGCTTTGATTTACATTTAGTTTTGTTTTTATGCGGGGGTGGTTCTCGGCAGGTTTTGTGGAAATGTTTGGAGCCCGTTCTACTTTTACTTATTACAGTTAACAGTCCTCTAGTAGAGCGTCTCAGTTTCAAGGTCAGACGAGGATTTAATAAATCACGACTCGTGTCTGTGTGGAAAAAGTCCAGCGTCACGCAGCAGCTAAGCCGAGGCCGTTGCAGTCACACCTTCTCACTTCTCGCCCTTCACCTTATTTAATCACCTGCCCACTGGGCTTCTTCTTAATCCCCGATCGGCTCTAGTGGAACAAATGTGGCCCCTGAGAGCCAACAATCTGCAGATTTGTATTACAGGTTGCTCTTCAGTCGAGGCGCTGATCATTAAAGGCATTACAACTTAAAACCTTTGGTCAAGGCACGTGGTTTGTTAGAGGATCACGGTGCATTAAAGTCCTATAACTATACATAGAACCCCCTAAAACCATGGCTCTTCTAGGTGATGAGGTGATGAGGAATCCAAACATCAGCGCAGTCCTAAATGTCACAGAACATTTCTTATATTTTGTCAAACAGGGCAAAAAGAAGAAATACTGACATGAAAACTGAGCTATTGTCACGTGTCCTCAATGCAGAATCTTCCTCAGGAACTTTAAGAGCGGGGAACTTTTTCATAATTCCTGTTACTGTCTGCACTGACGGGACTGAGAACATTTGTAGTTTGGGTTTTGGTAATTTTACCAGTGAATGATGTAGGTGAACAGTCCAGACATACATACGCAGCACCAGCAACCGTCATTTTAAAAAACTGCTCTTAATGTTCAGCCTTAAACAAACAGAAGAAAACAATCAGTTTCCTACACTATGCCTTGTCAACAACAGATGTTGTCATTTTTCATACGGTTCTGTTAAATGAGGCATCTCTTGGTGGTTCCACGGCAGTAAACGCTTCATGTTCTTCTGTAGCTCATTCACTGCACCTCCCCGTGGGTAAGTCAAGCTGAGACAGGGACAACTGGACCTGCAGAGTTGCTTTTTTTTCTGGATATACTATTAGAACCTTCATAGTTGCACGGTCGATGATTGCAACACAGGAGGCGTTGGCAGTTGCGCGTGTATTCACAACGTCTGGTGCAGGATATCGTTACGGGAAAGGGCCGGAAGAGGAGGAGGATCTGTTACGGATCTATGGCGGGAAGTTCATAGATCAGTCGGGTGTTCTAGACTACTTGTACTGTAAAAATGGACACCGGCTTTATTGCATCTACACTATGTACAATGTTGCTGTATATCAAGCAGAAGAAAGTTGCTACACCAACCGTCACTCGACTATAATGTCAATCAATTAACTTCTTTTAGTAAAATAGTTCTCAAGGGAGATGGACGTTGGAGCAGCTCCTCTAAAGTGAAGCCAAAGCAAGTAGAGCTCCCCCGGAGACTGGCTGCAGTATAGGTCATAAGGTCCACCTCCTCCATGTTAGTGGGCGGGACTTGGGCCCAAAATACAAGTCAGCGTCAGTTTGGCCAATGCAAGGAAGTAGAGACGTCCATATTGTCCATATTTCTTGAATTTCCCTCGGGATTAATAAAGTATCTATCTATCTATCTATCTTTATATACAGTCTATGCTATTTATCCTCAGAGAGTCCGCCCCGAAGATTTGGTCCAAAAGAACCTCAAAACCAGGAATGTTCCTCGCTATTGTTTCTATTTCCATTGCCCCACATCCTATCGGCCACTTCTGTCTTCACACTGATCATGTCTGCACTCACTCTGACCCGTCTACTCTCGACCTGCCTGTCTACCAGCCTGTCAGACCAAGTTAACACGCTGCTACCTGCTGTGTCTCAGTGACCAGTTCACCCAAACTCTCAAGACATCATTCCACCACTGGGTCAACTAATGGGCACAGAGCTGAATTAGCTGGGAGTTTGGTATGAGTGGGGTCAGTGAAGATGGTGAGATGCCACACTGAGCTTCACAGAAACCTAGATACAGTGATAAATTGAGTTTCACATTTAGGACCTTATGTATCCAGAGGATCCTCCAAACCTTTGACTCACACCTGTGAACAACGTCGTTCTCTCCACCTTCCTGAGCAACTACTGAGAAAAAACAAAGCTTTAGATCTTTGTTGGCACAACACTAGACACCCCGAACTGTCTTTGATTCAAGGAAACTAAATGTAAAAAGGGATTTAGAGGAAACAGTCGACTTAAATACCCGGTGTGTAGTCAAAAAACACCTGGCAGCAAGAATAATAAGCTCATAATGCGTTAATATTACAAAGAGGCAGTGTTAGACAAGAAGGTATGGGTCACATCAGCTTCAGGGAATGAAAAGAATAAAAAAAAACACCTTGGATATTTATTTTCAGTGCAGGGAAGTACAGAGAATCAGAGGCTGAGAGGTTTCTGCCTGAATGTAATCATCAGCAGTACACAGCTTGATTACGCAATACCATTTTCATCTCTGCCTCGACGTGAACAAAGGGTCTGACTGAAGTGAGCAAATTAGAAGGGATTTAGGTAAAACTGTGGAGATCTTCTCGGGCAAATGGCGCTTATCATCCTATTAGCCTGCAGGAGTGTGGGGCAGATAGGACGGGGGAGGGGGGGCATCTGCAGAATCGACTTCAGGCACAAGACAAGAGGTCGGGAGAAATTAAATTACAGATACAGCCGGCGACGTCTGCAGGAAGTCGTTTGTCCTAAAAGACCCTAACGAGAGCCGCGTGGACCGTCGTTCCTCCAGCGGCTCTGGTGATCCACTTACATGTGAACGTGAACACGTGTGACGCTTGAAGTTGTTCCTGTTGGCCTGCATCTGCATTCACCGTCGCACCGGAGCTATTTACAGTACGTGTCGTAAATGTCACGGTAATTTTTCACTTCTGCCGACACAAATGCCACAAGCCGGCGGCGTGGCGGTGAACGGAAGTTTTTATTCTAATGTGAGTTATTATTATTCGCGTGTCGGCAACGTGACATGATTATCTATCAGTCTGCTGAGCTGTTTACTCAGCCCATCACCGTGTAGATTATGAAGAAGCTAATGCAGGACGCCCTCTATAAAATAATCTGTCACTTCGTTTGACGGTTTCCAGTCATTTTTGGCATTATGACACTTTTGCAAGTAAAATAGCTGCGTGACAGTGATCCAGCATCCCAGTTTAGATGGACTAAAATAATAGAATCTACCCATCAACTGTGACTACAACTATAGAACACAGATATTATCTACACCAAGGTTTATACAAAAATCAGCTTGTTTTATTGCTCTAATATGGTGGCTCGTTGGGTCCACAGATGTACCACAAGTACGTAGACATTCCCAGAAAATGCTCCCAACATACTGAGCGTAAACCCTTGTTATACTAAAATGTAGATTAAAGTTTCTGCAGCTGGAAAGACACATCACCACCTGGATTTAACTAAGCAAATAGGCAGGAGCCTCCTATTGGATAATTACTGCATGGGTGATTATCTTTCAGCTGGAAACAAGTTATTTAACCCCAACTGATGCAATGAGTAGCTTCTCATTTCTTCAACAACCATGTCTAAAGACACATCCTGTGGTCGTGGAGAAGATGTTAGTCTGTTTGAGAAGGGTCAAATCATTGGCATGCATCAAGCAGAGAAAACATCGAAGGAGATTGTAGAAACTACTAAAACTGGGTTAAGAACTGTCCAACACATTATTAAAAACTGGAAGGATAGTGGAGAACCATCGTCTTCCAGGAAGAAAATCCTGACTGATGGTGATCAGTGATCACTTAAATGTTTGGTGAAATCAAATGGAAGAAAAACAACAGTAGAACTCAGGGCTATGTTTAATAGTGAAAGTAAGAACATTTCCACACTTACAATGTGAAGGGAACTCAAGGGACTGAACAGCTGTGTAGCCTTAAGAAAACCACTAATCAGTGAGGCTAACTGGAAAAAAAGGCTTCAGTTTGCTAGAGCAGTGGTTCTCAAACTTTTTTCAGTGATGTACCCCCTGTGAAATATTTTTTCAGCCAAGTACCCCCTAACCAGCACAAAGCATTTTTAGTGTCAAAAAGTCAGGTGGCTTACCGACGTGACATCCATGTTTTGTATTAAGATGACGCTGCAGATGTGCTGGCTTCATGCAACTGTTAGCTAATTTCTCCCCACAGAAAAAACACAGTGCACTGGGTGGGTTGCAACTTGTGGATGTAAATCCAAATAAAACATACTCTTCAAGATACAGCCGGAATTTTGCCGGCTGTGGTTTGGCCTTCTTTGCCACTTGTCCCTCCGTGTTTTCAAAAGAATTGCCGCTACGCTTCAACCACGACTCCATCGTTTGAGTTTTAACAGTGATTGACAGGTGATGGCAGGTACGTGACAGGTTGGGTCGAACCATCCTGGTATGGGGGGGACTCTGGGTTTTTAGGATAATGAAATTGAATAGCCTACTGAAATATAAAATTCATTTTATGAACTTATATTTTCCTGAAATATTTATTAAATAATTATTTTTAAAGGATTTTTGCATGGATGCTACTTTTTAAATATATGTATATTTTAAAATCTCAAGTACCCCCTGGAGTGCCTTCACGTACCCCCAGGGGTACGCGTACCCCCATTTGAGAACCACTGTGCTAGAGAGTATAAAGATTGGACTCTGGAGCAATGGAAGAAGGTCATGTGGTCTGATGAGTCCAGATTTACCCTGTTCCAGAGTGATGGGGGCATCAGGGTAAGAAGAGAGGCAGATGAAGTGATGCACCCATCATGCCTAGTGTCTACTGTACAAGCCTGTGGGGGCAGTGCTATGATCTGGGGTTGCTGCAGTTGCTCAGGTCTAGGTTCAGCAACATTATGTGAACCAAAAAAGTCTGGGCACTCCTGCTCCAGACCGACTTTCCTCCACAAAACATTTATAGGCAGAGGAAGGTGGTCTAGCTTCCAGGCTAACGGTTTGCAGCTCTTCCTTTTCATCTGATCTTGATTCCAGATAAACACAGAGGCTCATAGCTTTCGATCTGATCGAAGAAAAACCATGACTCTAAATCCTTCAACAGTGTCTCTGTTTCGTCTTTGCTGAGCTTAAAAAAGCTACTTCTCCCTTTCCTCACACAACAAATACTGATCTGACCCAAACCCAATCTCAACTGTAGAGATCTCATCAGATTATAAACAAACCATTTTTAACAAATCCAATGCATTTTATCAAATCGGACATAAATATGGAGTTATGGCTACGAAACGATCTCCGGTTGGAATTAATGGAATTTGTTTCTGTCACCATCTAAACTCTGCACAGATGGGACATTTTAATATCTGCATGATTTGTCTCTGTAATGGCTCAGGATCCTTTCAAGTTTTATTCAAATCAGTCGTTTTACCAACAGAAGGCTAAACAATTAGACGTGTAATTTGCCGTCGCAGTGGGCGTCGCCGTGGCGGTATCGTCTGCAGAGTTCATCACATGACTATCAGCTCATCGATCAAGCTGTTAAAACCAGAGCCTGTCCTCTTGTTTTACTTCGTCTGCGTTCTTAGAGAAAGAAATTACTTTTGTCTGGCAAAGTGTCGGGGTTAGTTTTGACAAAAATCATCGCTTTGATGTGAAAATGGATGCGGCACGTGTCAGGTTTTAAGTCTCTCAGCGAAGAAGTGGGACTCAACAGCCGGGTTCACACAAGAAGGCAGGAAATCTGATCAAACAAATAAAACAGTCGTCTTAAATCTCCTCCATGTGTTCTCAATCTGTCTGACTGTGGATTATTCGTGGGTTCCAAACAACAACTCGTTCTCTGAGCTCCTCATGAAGCTCCTTCGTCCGTGGCGTCGCACACTTCCACAAACGCATTGTGAAGATCACATTTCTGAACCTATGGACTCTAATTTGACTTTAAAATGAACCTAGAATCCTAGAGGTGCCCTCACTTTCACGACACACATATACACCAATCAGCCACAACATTATGACCACTGACGGGAGAAGTAAATAACATTTAAACCATCTTGTGACAGTTCAATGTTCTGCTGGGAAACTTCTGGACCTGGCATTCATTGGTGTGGATGTTACTTAGACATGTAGCACCCACCTAGACCAGACCAGGCACCCCCACCCCATAGCAATGACACTCCTTGATGGCAGCAGCCATCCACAGCAGGATGCAGCCTGACACAGACACACACACAAAAACACTTTAGGAACAACTAAAAAAAAACATGAAGAACAGCACAAGGTGTTGACCTGGCCTCCAAATTCACTAGATCCCAAACTGATCAAGTATCTGTGGGATGATCCACAGAGGTCCCTCCCCTCAAAGACACCACAGGACACCCTCAGAAGGACCATGTCCATTCTCTGATGAGTCACCACAAGGGAGACCTGCACAATATTAAGAATAAGCAAATACACAAGTGTAATATTTCATTTTTATTTCTTGGATTGGTTTCTCTTTGTCTAATTTCAGGACAGGTAGTTTGGACTTGAGTTTGTCCTCCAGAGTCTGTCCTTCAGAATCAGAGTGGAATTCGAAATGTCAGCAAAATGCATTGTGGGAAACCTGGCTGTAGACTCAAGTTACGTCCCAATGCATCCTTGATCAAACGGGCAGACTGTGGAAGTCTAATTAAAATGTTAAATCCGAATAAAGTTGATTTAAAGACAAGAACACGTCAGACGTGCATTTGATTTGGAAAGGAACTTGTAGCAGAGACGGAGGACGTTTCACACAGAACAGACCAGAACACACGCTGATAAAGGAATCAAAGATAACAAAACAGGAAATAAAGAAACCACGTAATACGAATAAATCAAACCCGGGAACCCTCCATCCTCATACAGGGAGCCATTACAGGGACATAAACCACTTGTCCACCCAGAAGACATTATTTATGTAGATCTGATTTAAACGTGGTCCTGTGCTGCGTCAGAGATCGTTTCTCATTTCCACCTCCGCCCCCGTCCCACTTCCATTTAAGTGCTCTCCTCGCCGCCCGGTGGAACCACGGTTCCTCAGTTAGCCAAAGAGCAGCTGGGGGTTAAGAGCCTTGCGTGCCTGCATCTCGGCAGTAGTCCTTAACCGAGGGGAAAGTGTTACTCACTCGGCTTCCCTGCCCGGGGGGGCCGTGCCGGGATTCGAACCCCGCCTAATTGGCTCGATTGCATTCACTCCGCCGTAGTCACTGCCACCTTGAGAGGAGGCGCGAGGGCGAGGGTGTCGTCTAAACCCTGAGCCTCTGACAGGGGGAAGAGGCACGCAGGCATTTCTCTCAAAAAAAAAAAAAAAAAAAACAGAAATTGCCTCCCTCTCTAAAGCTCCTCTAACAACATTCAGCTCCGAATTGGATTTATTTATTTATTTATTTTTATTTCAGAGGAGGCTAATAGCCCACAAAGTCAAAAACGCACAGTGGCTGCAGGGTAATAGGCGGCCGAGGCTGAGCTGAGTTGAGCTGACTGGATGGCTGAAAAGGAAATGAGGAGGAGACGGGATGAAAAGGGAGAGGAGAGGAGAGGGTAAACAAAGGGCAGGGAAATAAAGGAAGACGAGAAATGAGGTGAACGGGGAGAGCTGAATAAAATCCTCCTCAGGTGAAGCAACGCTACAGGTACAGCTCGACCCTCCACCTCCTCCTCCACATCTCTTTTTTTTCCCTTCATTCCTTCTCTCACCACTCGGCCTCTCTTGCTCTCGGGTGCCGTTGTCTCCGAGCGCTACATCAGGTGGGGTTACAGGTGCACCAAACAAAACCTTAACCCCTCCTCCTCCTCCCTTCTTGCCTCCTTCATCGGCTCGAGCCACATTAATCCACTGATGTAGATTTGCAGCGACGGGCCGGCCCGGTGAGCCTCTGGTTTGTTCACTGCAGCTCCTGAGTGTTCTGATCAACCTCCTCCTCCTCCTCCTCCTCCTCAAGCTGTTGCACCTTTCCCAACTGGTGCTTTTCTTACACGATCCCCGACGAGTTCCCCTGATGTAGCTTGGATAATCCCGAGCGAGGGATTAGCGACACCTGACCCCTTTACGGGTAAGAAAAACCAAAGATGAAGAGCAGCTCCGCCCCGGCGACGAGAACATATTTTCGTCTCGTGCTGAAAAAGAGGCGACAACCTTTAACGGCTTTTAACGTCATGCAGAGAAGTAATAAAACACTGTTCGCGTGTGTGCACATGATTTGATGTCCTGGTTTTAAAGTCGTCCCAGAAACTTTTTTTTTTTTTGTCCTAATCCCCCACTCTCTCTTAAAATGTTTCACAAAGGAGGAAGGAGAAAATTAGTTTGGGAGCGTCCTCAGAGGAGCCCCATGAAACCATCCATCGGTCTGCTGCACTAATCACAATGGAAGAAAAAACCTCCCATCAGTGTCAGTGTGCCGGGCTAATGGCTGGAATAACGGCCAGCTGGAACAATGTCAATGATTCATTTATCTGCAGGTTAGACATGGCCGTTCTCATCAAGAGCTACGTCAGCAGCTGCTGCCATGGGAAACTGTTCAGTCCACAGATATTCTGACTGGAGGAGGAGGAGGAGGATTAAGATGAAGGTCAGATTACGGACAAACATTTAATAAACGAACTGTACCGGTACATCTAACATCTGGACTACTTCCTGGTTGGAAGTCTCTCCATTGGGAACTGATTCTGACTCCGATAAGAACCGAGTCCGGCTACACAAATCTAGATCACTGATATAAACCGATCAGCCACAACATTATGACCCCTGACAGTGGAAGTGAATAACATTTAAACCATCTTCTGACAGTTCAATGTTCTGCTGAGAAACTTCTGGACCTGGCATTCATTGGTGTGGATGTTACTTAGACATGTAGCACCCACCTAGACCAGACCAGGCACCCCCACCCCATAGCAATGACACTCCTTGATGCCAGCAGCCATCCCCAGCAGGATGCAGCCTGACACAGACACACACACAAAAACACTTTAGGAACAACTAAAAAAAAACATGAAGAACAGCACAAGGTGTTGACCTGGCCTCCAAATTCACTAGATCCCAAACTGATCAAGTATCTGTGGGATGATCCACAGAGGCCCCTCCCCTCAAAGGCCCCCCACTAACAACATCCTGTTGCCAGACACCACAGGACACCCTCAGAAGGCCCATGTCCATTCTCTGATGAGTCACAGCTGTTTTTGAGGCTCAATATTAAACCAGTTTGTCTGGTTTCCAGGCTAAGAGCTCGTCAACCTCCGGTCCCAACCTTGGTTGCAGCTGCCAAAATTATTTGTCCCCAACTGAAAATGATTTGGAAACCCAGCCCGAGCTGAAAGCAGGGTGAAAACCGGTCTTAAATTCATCAGGTGAACCACCTCAGATCAGATATGCAACAGGTTTCCCGTACAAATTTAATAAAGTGATAGCACTTTCCAGAGCATTGTGTTTTCCGCTCGTCTCTGCAACGTGCCGTTAAGTGAAATTGACTTTGCTTCAGAACTTATTAGCAGGGGAGCAGAAAAGTGAGCGTACAGCCGAGTGGAACGGACAAACGGCCGAAACGTCCACTCCAGTGCCAGAGTTTGCAGAAACGTAAACAAAAACAGATCAAACCACAAAACTGACCGTTCCACTCATTAAGGATACTGTGTCTATTGATTCTCATGTGCAGCCATGGATTCACCAAAGCAACAGAGGCAGACTGCAGAATACAGTGAAGGCCATCTATGAAAGACAGGATGACGTAGTTAGTTTCTGTAAATCTGTTCATGCATCCTAACTATTTTAGACGTTTTGAACTTTTGCTTTTCTTTGTCGAAACAAGATTAAATTGCTGCACAAATTTAATGCGACAGATTTAACCCAATACACGTTGAGATGCCCAATCGGTGTCAGGGCCGATCCAGGCATTTCTAAAGGCCTGCCATAAACCAAAACCACGTCCCTGCAGCGTCAAAACTTAGTCTACCTCTGGCTAGCATCAAAGGTGAAGAAGTAGTACCAAGATCACGAGACTAAACATGTTTAAAAGAAGAGAAAAGTTTCCTGGAGACAGCGTCAAGGAGAAAGATCTTCCAGAGAGGGTTAAGGAGTTTATGACCAGAACGTTTCTGGAGTAGAGAACACAAGGAACCAGCTACCCTCTCCACACAACATTAACTTTGACAGGAATATTTATTGGACTCTAGGAGAAGACAAGGGGGATGAGGGAGATTTAAGATCGGATCGGGACTCAGATCGGACGATACTGAATATTAACAGATGATTAACTGAACGCAGGGTGTTTTTCTTCTTGTATTTTCCGTCCTGATTTCCACCTGCTGCTCCCACTAAGCCCACTCCCGCTGGATTCACACACACTGACACTGTAATGCGTCCACCGCGTGGCATATGTTAACTCACCAGGCCTCCATTAACTCTGACTCTGCAGCATCTCGTCTCACACGGTTCCCGGGCCACTGGCTCCTTTCCACCTCCGTCTCCTCTACCGGTCCTCTACCATCTTATCGTCTAGCTTTCCCTCTTATTATCTTCTTTCCTTCACATTTTCTTCCCTTCTTGGTCTCTCCTCCGCGTTCTGACACTTTAATTTCCTCCCTTCCTACAGTTTTTAATCCATCCTTTCGCCTCTTGGTCATTTCCTTCGTTCCATCTTCGTGGACCATCCATCTCCCCTCTATACTTCCTTCTCGTCTTGCTTTTTTTTCCCCCACTTTTCCTTCATTTGCTTTTCTGGCTCATCTATTTTCCATCTTTACTTCCCTCCCCATCTTTCTTTCTGTTGTTCCCGTTAGCCATGATTCATCCCTTCCTCTTCTTTCCTGAACCATCCATCTCTCATCTTTACTCCATTTCATTTTCATCTTCTCTCACTTTTGCAACTCCTTTCCAACCCAATTCTTATTTTTCCACTCACATTTTCATTTTGTCCTGTTTTCCTTTGCTGCTTTTCTTTTTCCTGGTTCCCTATCGTCATCCCCTCTTCCCTCCCCCTCTCCCTCCCTCCCAACGCCAATCTCTCTTTCTCTCTTGACCTGACACTGCAGGCTACTCCTCCACTTAGTGTCCTCTCCACAGCGCTTACACTGGCACGAGTCCTGAATCAGACAAGCTGAAGGTGTGTTTGTGTGTGTGTGTGTGTGTGTGTGTGCGTGTGCGAGGGAAAGAGGGAGTGGGGGTGGGACACAGGGGTGAGGAAAGGGAGATATGTCTGAGCATGATGAAACACAACACAGGGATGAAAGCGGGGTCCATTCATCTCCTTGTTCTCAGGCATCCATTCACAGAAGCTGATGCAGCGCGCCGATAAAGAAGAAGAAAAAAAGAAAATAAATCAGCAGATATGAAGAGTCGGTGAGGAGCAGGAGGGAACGGGACGAGTGAGGAAGGAATTAAAAGAAAAAGGGCGGGCATGAGAGAGAGAGAGAGGGAGGTATGGAGGAAGAAATGAAGTGAGCAGCAGAAAAGATGAAAAGATTAAAGGAAAGAAAAGTCCTGAATAGAGAGATGTGGCGGGAAATGATGCAAGAACAGAAAGAAAGAAAGAAGAAGCTAAAGGTCGGCACAAATAGAAACAAATTGAAAATAAACACAGGAAAGGAGAGGGAGACCGAATTAAACGAAGCAATGACGAACAGAGAGGAGGGGAAAGGGCAAAGACGGAAAAGAATGAAAGTGAAGGGAGCAAACGGGAGGAAGGGAGTAGGAAAGAAAAGGAGAAAGAACAGAAAATAGAATAGAAAGAAAAGAGGGGAAGATGGGGAAATAGTAAAGACCAAAAGGGACAAGACGTTAGAAGAGAGAGAGTAAATGAGGAAAAGGGAAGAAGACGGAAGGAAGGAAGGAGGGAAAGGGTAGCAAGAACAAATTGCAATCGAAGTAATTCAGTGAAGAAGAGAGAGGAAAAAGAAACAAGAACAGAATCAAGCAACAAAGACAGGAAAAGGAACAGGAAAGAAAAAGCACCGAAAGGAGAATTAAAGTAAAGAAGTAAAAAAGGAATAGCACATGAAATCAAGTGGAAACAACAAATAAAGGGATCAGAGAAACGATATGTGGAGGAAAAAGATGGAAGTAAAGAGACAAGTGAAGGAAGGAAAGAAGAAGGAATAGAGGACAGCAGAAAAGGAAAAGACGGTGGGAAGAGAAGTTAAAGAAAGGATGGAAAGGAAAAAGAAATAAAAGAATGGACGGAGTTCAAAAGGAAAGGAAGAACACACGGAGCTAATGAAGAGAAAAAGAGAAAGGGAAAAGTCCAGCCGAGATCCAAAATGGCTGAACACATTCGGCTCGCCTCAGCCGTTCAATGGATATCATGCCACACTCCCACACACACACACACGAAGGAGAGAGTGTGTTTCAACAACACTCGGGGATTATGTGAATGAAACGAAGTATTCAAACGGCTTAGCGTCACAATTAAATGCCATCGCGCCGAAGAGACGGCGACAAAGACACCAGAGAGAGGACGGTTGGCGACGGCAGGACGACGGCAGGACGACGGCAGTCGCCGCATCTGGCTTCCCCTTCGCTCCGCTTCGCCGCCGCTGCCGCTACGCTGTGATGGATTGTGGGAAGTGATGGCACATGACAACTTCTACCGGTGTATTCAAACTGAGGGAGACGCGGCGGACCAGGTGGCAGTCTGAACACAGCCACCCCTGCACACTAAGTGGAGGCTTTTACTTTCACTTCCCTCGTCACTTTTCCTTCTTCTTTTTTATTATTTTTTTTGTTCCCCTCACAGGTGGGTGACAGCCGCCGCGCAGCTAAGCCTTTCCAACGTCCCGACAGCTGCAGCTAACAAGCTACCAGATGCTGTTAAACCCTGGTGGCTTTACGGTTTCCTAAACTCATTTAACAATCTGTTAAACCCCAGAAGGTTGAGCGGTTTCAGGGAGGGTTAAAGGATGATTACTTCCTTGAAACACAGTAACTCTGCATCTCAGGGCACACAGTTTGACTTATCACGGGGAAAGCGAAGGTGTATTAACGACGACTGCGGTCCTGCTCTGTGGGGGTCGTGCCCTTGCTCGTGCTGGTTTTACGGTGAAAATCCATGTGAATGGTGCCTTCCACTTGTGTTTACTGCTGCCTTTAAATGTCAGCTCGCGGTTACGATGTTGGAAATCGCACCCACAACTCTGACCTTGTCAAAGACGTCCACTCACGAGGTCGTGAATGTTGACTTTTCTTGTGGACGCAAGGTATGTCCGAGAAACAAGGTCAGCTAATTTACTCCGCCATGGTCTCCCAACGGATTGGAAATATTTTTGCACGTTTCATACAACATTTAAATGTGCGTTGTTTTAACTGTTGCTCCAGAAAGCATCTCTCCCTCCCTCCCCCTCCTCATAGCCACCTCCCAACAGAATCCCCTCCCCCGCCCACCTGCTCTCTAACGGAGAAAACGTACGAGACTCATGTAGCATTGACGGTACTGCCATTTTTTAAAACCCGATGTTTGTGCTCTTGACTTTTTTAGACCATGGAGATTATTATTTATTATTATTATTATTATTATTAAAAGAGAGTTGATCAAACTCAGAGGAAACGAGTCCAGACGTAACTACGTGAACTAGCTTAAACTAGCTTAAATTTGCTAGCTAGCAAAGTTAGATTGAAAGTCAACCGTTTACTAAAAACTTGATTTATTCACTGATACCTTATTTAATCTTACATACATTTGTCCATAGTATGCCACGACTCAACAGCTTGTGTTTAGTTTTCATGTAGATGATCTGCTGCTAATCGGCTGCAGCTATTTGTCGCTATATCCAATATCCGCGTTATTATGCTAATTACATATGCTCTTATTTTACGTGCCATATACTGTAAAAAATAGTTTTGGGATAGCATCATAATTAGGGGGTTTTATTAAGGCGGTAAACCCTTCCCCCCTGCCCCAGAACACAACACCCCACAAAACAAAAAATAAAAATGCCAGGGTCTTTTGTGGGAAACACTGAAGCTGAAATAAAGACAAGTGGACTTGACCCAACTACAGGTGACTATCTGGTCATTAACAGACGCTAGTTATTTGAGTTTTTGATGTTCAACACCCACAGATGTCCCCAACAGTCTTTAAGATCTGAAGATTTGGATGAAACGTCCTCAAGACGCTCTACAAGTCCAGTCGTCCTTGATTTTGATTTCAGGGTTCCGGAAATGTTGGAAGCAACTGGTACGTGGATATGCTGTCATAATGAGGACGGCGTCAAACAGTCATGGTGACAGTGACAGCGTGTCATTATCTTGTCGTTAACAGACACTAGTCAAGAAAGTTTCTGACGGGTAACACCCACAGATTTATTTATTTAAATATTTAAACTCCTCCAGGCCAAGCTCGGATGAAACGTCTTCAAGTCCATCTGCCCCTCTTTAAAGTTTTTGGACATTAAAGTACTGTATTACGCCTTTGCATTTCCTTTGTTGCGTTACCCGGCCGTTAGCTTGAGAGATGGAGCAACAAGCTACGATGCGTTTTCAATTGAAACCAGCGATACGTAGCTAAAAGCTGATGTTCCGACACTTGCCGTTAAGTAATGGCCGAGAAACGAGACATATGAAAGTTGAGCTGGCTTCAGCTGCTTTACCCATTCTCCTGTTATATATTCAGTCAATGCCTGATGCAAACCAACCCCATCGATGACGCCAACTCCAAAGGCGCCATTAGCCTTGGCGGCTTCTAGACGCCAACAGTTTTGGTTTGTTTTACACACGTACAAGACATTTTATTCAGTTCCGTGCCCTTCATCATTTTCCTTCGAGCTTTTCAACAGATGGATTTTCCACAAAGATATGCAGTGTATTTCAAGTGTCAGCATTTGCGGCTACATTTGTTCTTTACATTTCAGCATCATCTCTTGTCACCACTTGGAACGCCAAGCATTTTCTGTCCTCGCCACACAAGCTCACGAGTTCCACGCAAAGACAGGAACTGTCACGGCGTACACAGAGCCATCATTAATTCCACTTTTTCTACTGTCAAAATGTCTGTCGTGGAAAAAACCAAAAAAAAAAAAAAAAGGCTGACATCTGGGAAACCATCAGTTAAAAACAAAAAAGAGCCAGAAGCGACAGATCAGACACATTATCTTCCCCAACTGAGGTAGATTGGAGGTGAATTTTAAAGCACCTGAAGAAGTTCATGTCGTAAACCCTCATCGTACTCCAGGAGTAGTGGAAAGCTGAACGAGGAGTCGAGTCCACAGACTGTGAACCTTGAACATTTCAAGTTCAAATAAATCCGGTTTGTTTACAGCCTGTCTGATCGTCTCACTGCTTTGCCATCTCTGTTCTTTTCTCGTTTTATTTTTAGATCTCAGTTACAGTTAACACAGTGAGAATAATGTGCCGGGGCCTCTGTAAACATGCACAGGAGGTGTTATATGTTTGCATGGATGTCTGCTGTTATATTTCTATTATTTCTATAGTATTGTTAACCCTAATTAAAAACCTCTGTCCTCTTTAACAGTCTTTGCTTCATGCACGGCAGCTCCATCTTTGCAGCTACCCCGAGGACTCTCAGAAAAGGTATTTATGTTCCCCCCAAATCACACTGACAACCATCCTCCTCACAAGCACAGCACAGTCCGTAGTGCACCATCACTGAGCTTAGATATTCCTCTGCCTGTGGACACCTGCTGGAAATTTCACACTGTGGTGCAGCAACGTTGCGAAAAGCATGAACATCGCAAGGACTGAGTGATTGTGCTAATTTGCTCCTGCCGGACATTATGACTCTGCAGTGGTGGAGCGGTTACAGTCATCTCGCCGCTCTCGACACCACTGAGCTGTCAGTTTCAGTTTCAGGCTGGATTTGTCTCCGTCTCGTTTCTGGCAAAGAATCCCTTTCTTCTGTTGGTTTTTCCTGCAGTCGCTCTGCAGCCACCGACTGCTGGCATCTTGGAATCTGTTTAAAAAGCTGAATGAGTTGGAGCTGCTGAATGGTTTCCCGTCACACTTTGGGGAGCGGTTGAAGTTTAACACCGCGGCTACACTCGCTTTCCCTTCCATTAGGTACACGAGGGAAAACCAATTAAAATTTAACAGTCTTGGTATTGAACATAAGTTTAAGAATAACTAAGAGCTGTTGACTCGAGTTGATTTGTAAGACTGACTTGTATTGTCTTGTGCTGACAAATGTTCCTATTATTTTGCCAGTGCAGTCAGCAGGCTAGACAAAATAACAGAAACACTTAAGCACCACAAACTCCATCCTCCAAAATGATCATTCACTTGAATCCACTGAACATTAGAACAGTCACGTAGGAGGATTTAGAGCAGGACTGTTTTATTTTAATAGAACGCATTTGTTTTCACTAGTGTACCTAATGAACCGGCCACTAAGTGTGTGTTTATATATATAAAAACCGTAAGCATCTTGAACCATTTCTGTGCTCCACTGTACGACAGATTCTACAACCTGGAGAAATTCTTGACTCTTTTCTGCTCCAACTCAATCATGTGACGCAACTCCTGTCAGTCAACTACCTTCCTCATTCAGTGTCACATCACTCTGACAAGCTAATGAGTGCGTTTGTACTGTACCACCAGACAAGAACGTCAATATCGGATGGTTGCAAAATAAGGCTAAAACTAACTAATCTAAAACTCCTACAATCCATCGTATAAGATAGAAATAAAAAGAGGCACAGAATCGCCTGGAGGTCTGGCCCAATTCTGCACCAACAAAACCTTTTATGTGATGGGGAATTGTTCTGGAGTCTCTCCGTTGGGAACTGATTCAAAGGCTTTATGTATGTGGTGATGGACAGGACAACAAAACGGCTCTAACCGGTTGGAGGACTATTCATTTATTCATTTTTTGTAACCGCTTGTCCCCTGGAGAGTCGCAGGGGAGCCTATTTCAGCTGTCAGAGCTTATTCCAGAGACCCTGGACAGGTCTCCAGTCTATCTCAGGGCTACACACACATACACCTACGGCCAATTTAGCATCACCAATGAACCTAACCAGCGTGTCTTTGGACGGAGAACCCACGCAGACTGCAAACCCCAGTCAGCCGATGGATTAGAATCCAGAACCTTCTTGCTGTGAGGCATCAGGGGGACTATCCAGTTGAAATTAAACTGCCAGGCTAGGATCCTCCATCATGGATGTAGTTCGTAGGGATACTTGTCTGAATCTTTTGTTTCTCTATACATGCTTAGTCAGAAATATCTTAACTTATCTTTTTTCTTTGCACATTTCATCAAGGTTTTGCTCCTCACTCTTTAACAGTGGCCAGCTGTTGCATCTTTCTGCCACAGCAGGTCAAACACGTGTGTAGCCCATGTAATAAACCCCATGTTCTCTACTGTTACTGTTACTGTTCTAGCCCGCAGTCTGACATCAACTCTCATTGCTGTCTCGCTCAGTTCAAGATCCCTGACATGACAAAAGGCAAACTGATCCACATCCCCCTTTGAAGCAGATGCTGTGTGGATGACCTGAGGCTCCTCACATGACGCCCTGGCTATAGATGGCTTTGAAAAAACAGAGAAAAATAAATAAATAAAAGAAAGTGGAGGAGGGGGGAGTGAATATGGAATAAGCCTCGCAGCCTTTGACAGTCTCAGCCAGAAAGCCACCATCTTCATCCATCACACCTTGTCCGGCTTAAGTACCTTACAAGAGATAAAGTGCCTGGATCGAGTCCGCTGGCCTCAGAAACGGCACCGCGGAAACTCTGCTGCCTCAGCAGTCGACGGCCTCAAGATGGTGGAGGCAGGAGCAGCAGCACGAGCAAGAGCAGGAGCAGCGAAGATGTTTATTTTCTCTCTGCCTCTGCTCCTCAGGGCACAAGGTCACGCAAACATGTCCAAAATGTCAATCTCAGATATGGATTGTTGACATGGTTACAGTCCACACGGGTAGAGCCCTTATAGAGCCCTAGAAAAGCTACTGTTTCTGCAGCCACTGGAAAAAAACGTCGGCTCAAGTTTATTTATCTCGGTTTGACGGAACCTGGGAGGAAAACCATCTCCTCACGCTGAAGTGGTGGTGGTCCGTTTTTACCCAGAGAAAATAGCCCCGATCATCAGCCCTCACCCCGCCGAGTGAGTCCATTACAGCCCCGGCTCACACTCACACAGGCTGCCGTACGGACGGACGGAGATGGAGGAATGGATTGTGTGTTTACACTACATGACTGGAAATTCAATTCACACTGGGCTGAAGCGAAGCGTGCAGAGGCAAACTGTTGAATCAGCCGCACAACTGGAAGTACATCATCAGCAGCAGCATCATCATCATCAGCGGCGGCAGCAGCATCGATGGAACCGTGCTCGTGTGTGTTTGAGGTGGTGGTTGGGGAGTAGAGGAGGAGGACGGAGGGGGAGAAAGGGGGCAGGGAGGGGTGCATTCTCCTAGCTCTGAATCCCAATTTCCCCTGTCTGTCCTGGGGAGTGATCTTCACGCACACAGCCGGCTGCTTGCTGGTGCACCAGCTGCTGATGCACACACACACACACAGATCCACAGATCTGATAGCTGCCCTACAGCTAATAACACTGAAGGGGTGGGGGTTGGGGGGTGAGAGGGGTGAGGAAGAGGGAGGTTTTGGGGGAAAAGAAATGTAGGAGATATGTGAGCCTGGTCAGGAAAGCCGCTGGAGTGGGCATAACGCACATATGCGCAACAACCGGTTGGGGAAATTGCAAAATGCCTGTACGGGGAGACGGCAGGCGCGCGGGGAGGCAAGTCTGCGGCTTTTCTCTGAAATGTCACATCTGAATCACAGCCGCCTGCGTCTGTCCGTCACTGACCGCAACTTATGCTCCGACTTCACGCGTGAGAGGAAGCGGGGCAACGCAGCGGAGGGACGGAGGGACGGAGGGACGGATTGCGCACCGGTGCGTACGAGTGTGTGCGCGTCTGGGTGAAAGACAGCCACGCACGGGCATGTCTGCGTGAACGCGCATCAATGACAGAGGGGTCAAAGCCTCGCGCACCGGCCGGCCGCGTCCTCCCCGAGCCGGAAGAGGAGCAGAGTGGCCCCGCTCGCACATACATGCACAACACGAGCCCCGGCGTAATGCAGCAGCCTCCCCCTGGCATCCAGCGGCCGGGAGGTGAAGGGCAAAGCCGGAGACAGCTGTCTGAGACACGGCGCAACATTTTCACCTTCAGCTCAGAAGACAGGGAGGGAGGGGGAGACAGGGGGGGACGCACAACAGAGTCCAGAAATAAGAATGTTACTCACTGTTCTCAGGAGCCCCGCACTCTTCTTCCTCTTCTTCTTCTCTTTTTGCTCTCCGCGTCTTCTCTCCGTGCACCACAATCCATCCGTCCATCCCTCCACTGGACATTTCCTGCGGCATAGAGCCTGATCGATTCTAATGTTGCGGGGTAACGTCCCCGGGATGAAACGCAAACATCACTCCACTCCACTCCACCCTCCTCCTCCTCCCCCCGTGTCCGAAGATATTTAAAATTAAAAAAAGAAAAGAAAAAAAGGGCAGAGGATCGCGCACACACGCACAGTTTCGACCTTTCCTCCACTCGGCGAGGCTACATGTTGCTGACTGCTACCTCTGTGTCCCTCTCACTCACTCTCTGCTCTCCCGTTATTTTGTTAAAATTCAGTATGTACGCTCCGTCACCTAGCAACGTCTCTCCACCTCCCTCTCTCTCCCTCTCTCTCTCCCTCCCTCACTCACTCCATCTCTCTCTCTCTCTCTCTCATCACTTCCTCACGACACGTGTTGAATGCTAAACTAAGTTTCCAGATGTGGGATGATTTTCCTCCATCTTTACCTTAATATTTCTTTCCTCCTCCCCTCCATCTATCCCCAATCTGTTAATCTAATAATGAATGAGAGGTTTGCAGCATTTGCAATTTATGGTTTAAAGTATTTTTATAGAAAAGTGGCAGCTAGGGTAATAAGCACTAGAAAACAGGAGCAAGGAACAAACCACATTCACTCAAGAACAAGTTTTAAGCGTCCTTTATCTACTTTACTTCTATTAAGTTTTACATTTACTCTGAAAATCTTTATGCAAAAGCCTCGTCCGTATAGATTATAGCTTAGCTGTATGTAAAAACTGTTCAACTCTTCCCTGACGTATGACAAATAAAGGATTATCTCATCTTAAATACATTTAAAATACCGTCATGATCCAATAATATCGTAAAGGGGTCATTTTGCATAATCGGTACTTATGCTTTGAATATATTTTGATGCCGATCCTGCACAGATGAAAGACATTTTTTTTTTTTTTAAAAAGAAAGGCATTTACTTTTACTGAAAGGATGATAATGTAAAATCTACACATACAAGGAATTTGTTCCCTGCATTTAATCCATCCACTGTGAGAAATGGGCAGCCGTAATAGGAGCTCAGTTATTTGCCTTGCCTTGTTCAAGGGCATCGCCATGAAAGTAGAAGGATTTTAGACCTACAAGCGTAATCACTAGTCAACAACTCTCCTACATATAGTGCTGACTTTTACAAAAGTACTTGTTTCCAGTATCTGCTGTGACCTCCTTGTAACTAAATGTTTCTGGTAACTGCTGATCAGTGGTCTACAGCAGCTTGGAGGAATTTTAGCCCATTCCTCAGAACAGAACCACTTCAGTTCTGAGATGTTGGTGGGTTTCCTCACATCAACTGCTTGCTTCAGGTCCTTCCACAACATTTCTATTGGATTAAGGTCAGGACTTTGACTTGGCCGTTCCTAAACATTCATCTTGTTCTTCTTTAACCATTCTTTTGTAGAACCACTTGTGTTCTTGGTTCTCGTTGTCTTGACCCAGTTCCTCTTCACATTCAGCTCATGGACAGATGTCCTGACATTTTCTTTTAGAGTTCACTGGTAGAATTCAGAATTCATTGGTCCATCAATGATGTCCAAGACGTCGTGGTTCAGATGCAGCAGAACAGGCCCAAACCAGGACATTAGCACCCCCATGTTTGATGGAGGGATGAGGTTCTGATGCTGGGATGCAAACTATTCTACTTTGGTGTCATCTGTCCACTAAACATTGTCCCAATAGTCTTCTGTCTTGTCCACATGATGTTTAGAAATGTTCTTCTTGGAGAGCAGTGTCTTTGTCCATCACACCATGATTGTTCAGTGGATTCATCAACATTAACATCAGCCAATGAGAGAGAGGCCTTTAGCGGCTTAGAAGTTCCCCTGGGTTCCTTTGGTTCCTCTCAGACTATTATGGAGTGATCTTTGTTGGTGGACCACTCCTGTGGAGGGGAACAGTCGTCTTCAATCTGTCTGACTGTGGATTTGTTTATTCCAGACTCTACTCTAGAAATGGTTTAATTTAAACTTAATCAATCACAGCAAGCTTTTATGTCTAAAATGCTTAAATCTGAACGTCATGATGTAGACTTCTAGTTAGACATTATCTTTTTCTTTTTGAAACTATTTAGAGTATAATTGTCAAAGATGAGGAATAAGAACTGCAGTCCTCCTCACCGTTTCGTCCTCTTTGCCTTCTCCTCACATCACATTTCTTCATTTTCTGCTCAACTTGTTAGCGCCGTCCTGAATGTGAAACAATCCATTCCCCATTCTGATTTTAAATCAACATTCAGCGCCCGTAAAGATGATTAATGAACTGCCACGGAAAAAAGAAAACATATACACTTCACATTTTGCAATTTCTTCTCCTAATTGTGGCAACAGACGAATCTGCTCGTTCCTGCCGCCGCTCTCCCTCCTGCCCAGAGGGGAATGGATGATAATTACTCCTGGGGTTTGTTCTTTACAACTTCTTCCTCCCTTCCTCTTCCCCCTTATAACATATTCCCTTCACATCCTCCCACTGAAGATAATGACAGTTTCCGACCAGGCCCTCAAAAAGAGACGAATCTTAGGCCAATTAGTGTAATCTAAAATCATATGTATCTCCACAAAGTATTGCCCTCCTCCGTTGTCAAAATCCGTCCCTAATTACGACAAAACGTTCTCACCAGAACATAGCGTCACACAAAAGCCATTACTTTTTAAAGATCCTAGTAGTTGTCAGAGTTTATTTGTCGTGATTGCGCGCTAGAAGGTGAAAAATCTTAGAATGATCTCTGAGACTTGTTTTTACCCATCACTGTTAATGGGCATGTGTACGTGAGACGGAGATGGTGCCGGCGTTCGCATTCTTTCTTTTTCCTCTCGACACTTGTTAGTTTCCCGGGCGCCACCGCACATGTTGTCCTCTCGGCGTAAATATAGAAAAGACGAGCGAGCAGCCGGCCCGCTCGGCCAGTCAGCCGGCTCGGAGACATTTAAAAATAGGTCCTAATTATCGGAGCAGGGCTCAGATGGACAGACAGGCGGCCATCTTGGATCTTGTTTACGCTGCAGCGGCGTAACTGCTGGAAATTGGACGCTGGGAATCGGCTTCTGGGCTCGAAAAAAAGCCTTCCTGCATGCTAGAGTACAAATAAAGTGGAGGGAGACCGGAAAATGCAAAGAGGCGAATGCACAGTGCAGAGTAACACACACAGCACATGATTGAACTCCATCAAACACAACGTCACGTGCAGGTGCATGCTTTTAGAATCAAATCATCAATCATACTTTTAGAGTCAAGTGCACATGCAAACATTCTTGGTTATCTTCCACCACTGCCTCTCCATGCAGCCTTACACTATTCATGGTGAGTGTCGGTGACATGCGTTGAGGTTCATGGCTGGTGAGGCACACACAGATTTACAATTATAAACCCAGTGGAGTAGCTTAAATATCACCATTCACTTGGCCGCTTAAACACTAATTGGTTAAGTTTCATATCTCAAATGAGCATTCTTTATACACATATAGGTATAAGGTACATATCTGGCCAAAGGAAAGATGAGTCGTACAAACGTTTGTATCTCTGAACCTCCTCAGGTAACCTTTTTCCTTGATGTGAAAAATTGAGGAAATGGAGAAGCAGCCGGAAATACTAAAGCAGAAACACGCTTCACGGGAGCGTGCATGTCAGTGTTGTTGGCGTAGCCTCTGCATCAACTTAGCGCAGCCTATTAGCCACGAGCACGCGCCAAAGACACGAGCCTCACCCAGTTTGTGAATGATTGTGCGATTCGCTGCTGCCTCACCTCGCGTCCTATCCCTGTATTTAAACAGGAAATACGTAAATTCAGCGACTTTGAAAATGATCGAAATGACTGGAATCATACTGAAATTACATTCATATCACAGACCATTGGACAAACAGTGATGACAAGTGAGGCACTTCCCCTGATCGCATGTCCCTGGTGAGTGTAGGACCGACTGTGCAGCAACAGGATGGGGACGTGGTGAGCCGTCCCGTCCCCATCAAGCATCTGAAGGTCGCTGCACGTCTAGACGTCGCAGTTAAAACTGGGCCAACTCCGGCTGAGAAGTTTCTGTTACATATCAAGTCTGCTGTTAAAACAATGTGACCCAGATGTGCAGGAAACTATCAGAGGGTGAGGCATCCATGGTTATATTCTGTAAATTTACAGGATTAAACAGTTTGTTTTTCAGCAGCATTTCAGCATGTCCAACCTGCTCTCTCCAGTACGGTCATTTAAACTGGTTGGTAGGCTTTTCCCTGTGTCGACTTCACGAAGCATCTTTAAAACGAAGACGTCAAGGCATCTTGTCACACTTTCAGGCAGCCCCTTTTATCAAAAGGCAAGGCTAAATTTTTGACAAGGCAGCGGAAGAAGAGATTACTTTCATTATCAGCTGTCCTACAGTTTTAACAACGCCAAACAAGCCAAGGCTTTTTAAACTCTGGCTCTCGTCTGTGGCATGCAGAGTGAGTCGGCGTGCTCTCGTCTCCTTGAGGTTTATGACTCTGAGAAAATTAAGGGAATTGATGGAAGAGAAGAGGCTGGAGTCTGGGCAGGCTGATTAAAGACTTGAAACAGAAGTGTCTTGGTAAAATGTGAGCACAAGGAGAAACACTGGTGAATCTGTCTGGAGGATCATGACTGTTATACATGCATCCATGCTCCCTCCTTTTACTCCTGCGCTGCTGCAGTGCATGCTGATGAGCGAGCGCCTCGGCCTGAAAATAGCCTCTCCCTTTAACCTGCAGAATGCTTTTGTGATAATGCCCTTTCTAATGTGCGCCGTAATGCTTCCACAGGTGATGATGTATCTGCGGCGGTTGGCCGAGGAAAAAGGGAAAATAGCTGCTGCTGTGACCCGCACAGAGATCAAAACCCTGTTTTGATGAACGGCCGAAGCTGATGCCATTAGGAAGACGTATTTCAGAGGGCTGCTTCCTCACCGTGGGCCTGATGATTTCCTTGAAATACTTAGATGTGTGACGTTGCTGCTGAAATAAAAAGGGGTGATGCTGATCTGATATTTCCAGCAGCTTCTGAGGAAAGCTGTTCAGCAGATATACAAAGCAGTGGAATGTGTATGATTTGCAAAAGATGTCTAGACACTGAGGGTAAAAGTGGCCTACATTTGGCTGAGAAAAGAAAGTTGTTCATCTATCTAACAGGTCAGCATTAGCCTAGGAGCTAGAACAAACTTTACAAGCCTACAGGTCAATGAAGTTGTTAGTCAGTGAGCCTGTACCAAACATAGACTGTATATAAATATGGACTACACGTCTCCACCTCCTTGCATTGACCAAACTGATGCTATTTTCCAGGGGATACGGGCGCCGCCATCTTGCGACTTTGGAGCCAGAGTCTGATCAGTACGGTCTGAGGGTGGAGCCACGTGGAGCCGTGATATCGATGCCCCACCCACACTTCCTCACTCGCGTTTTAGTTTAATTAATACTACGCTCTGCTCTACCTCCACCAGTTACAAAGAAATGTTGGATTTATACACTGTACTTATTTATTTTTTTCACAACTCTCTTTACGGAGCGGTTGCCGTGACAACTGGTGGGCTCCATTATGTCACGTCCTGTTTCTATAGCGTCAAATAACTAACTAAAACAAAACATATCCAAAGAACATGCATCAACATTATGTTAACTACCTAAAATGACAGAAACCATCACTGAAAAAAATTTATGTGATGTGTATTTTAGTGTTTTAGTTTGGCCTAAGTCCCGCCCACTAACATGGAGGGGGTGGGGCTTATGACCTGCAGCCAGCCACCAGGGGGAGCTCTACTTGCTTTGGCTTCCCTTTTGAGGAGCATTTCCGCTGCCAATCTTTATACTGTGGTATGAAGATGGTTTATATTGTGTATACTTTGTATTTAAATGAGTTTTGCCATATTCAATAATTGCAGTATTTGAGCAGATGATCTACAAAGCTACCACTCTGACTGCTAAACAGGTCTGTGATGATTCAGTATAGCCGATAAACAAAGACTACCATTTGAAGGCAGCAATATGGGCTTACGTAGCTGGGTGCTAGATTGCCTAGAGTTGGCCTAAGATAACCTGCTTCACAGTCCAGTCAACACAAACACAAAGATGAAGTAAAAACAGCTTTTAAACCAAGTTAAACACCAGAGAATAAAAATGAGTTTCAAGAAGGGATTTAAAATAAACAAGCAGTGTCTGAGCCTGCCTTATTTGCAGACTCAAACTGTTCCTGGCATTAAAACTGTGGAGTTTTGCACTTTGTAGGCAAATAAACACAGACATTATTTGAGTTCGCAGTAGAGTATCGTAACAGCTGCTGTCTCTAATGGACCTCTACCTACTGCTGGATCAGAACCATCAACAGCTGGTTGTTGTGTGTGCATCATGACTTGGGGAGATGACTCAATAACTGCAGCACTTTGAGCAGATGATCTACAAAGCTAACAGACAGCTGCAGTGTTTTCCGTACAATGTTAACACTATGGCAGCCCGCCAGGGTCTAATTTACGGCGCTGTGGTCTCATAACCAACCGAAAATATTTTTACCCGCCTCAAACAACGTTGTGCTTGCATTGTGTTCTTCCTATTGCTCCCTCCCTCCCAGACCGTGGAGATTTAAAATTATTTAAAGAGAGTAGGTCAAAACCCGAAAGGAAACGATTCCAGACGTAACGTGGACTAGTTTAACTTTATAAGAGCTAGCAAAGACAGATTGAAAGTCAAGTGTTTACTATAAATTAGTTTCATTTGCTGATACTTTATTTAATCTTACATATATTTGTTCATAGTATACGACGTCTCAACAGTTTATGTTTAATATTCCTGTTGATGATCTGCACAGGCTGCTGCTATTTGTCGCTAAATCCAATATCCGCGTTATTACTCTAATTTAAGAGGGACTGATAGAAAACGCATTATTTTCGCTTATTTTATGTGCAGACATTTCATATATGGCATAAATTGTTTTTAGTAGGCGGGATAGCATCAAAATTAAGGTCTACCAGAACACAGAATGAGTCCCGGGTCACATTAAAGACCACCAGGTCTACTGAACAGAGGTGATCTGCGGAAGAGAAGCTTAAGTCGTTCATTCTGACAGGAGAAGTAATGCTGCATTACAGAAAGCTGGGATGTCAGATTTATCCCACTTGGAGTGAACTAGATGTGACCTCAAAGTGTTCCAGGAGAACGAAGCTGAACATAAACAACAAACATGGCTGACTATGATAAGATATTTGTTTTGTTTCCGAAGTTACTGACAATGATCGAAATCAAGGTCTCCCAAAGTTTTTCCACCAACAATAGGTGATATACTTCTCTCTGTGCTGATATCAACGGTAGTCGCTCAACAAACCTCCTCTGTTTTTGTCATACTCGAGATTATAGCGACATATCCTCATGTAAAAGTCATGTTGTGTAATATGATGACATTTAGTATGACCAAAAAAAATAAAAAAAAAACATAAATACATTTTAAGTCTAGTAAATTATGTTTTAACATTCATCTCCATGGACACCGCCATTGTTCTCTGCTCCCAGTTTTCTGCAACGCATCACAAATACATAGATGTCTATAACGTCCTTGTGTCCTGTTCTTAAAGGCTTCAAATAGCAGTGAAAAAAAGTGGTAATTAAAAAGGAACATGTGACATTTGAGACACTACACAAGCACAGGTGTCAAACATGTGGCCCGTGGGCCAAAAGCGGCCACCCAGAGGGTCTAATCTGGCCCGCAGCATGAATTTGCAAAGTGCCAACAAGACTGCAATTTTTCAATGAAAGTAACTGCCATCCGTAAGTTATCCATTGTTTTAGAAAGAGACGTAGACGGCAATGTGCCCAAACTGCACTTATTTATCTTAAGAAACTTCATTAGTTTATTAAATGTAAACATTCTCCTAATTTACTTGTTCTTCTTTGCACTAAAACAAATGGAAAAAATCTTGGAGTTGTCGTTATTTATAGGTTATTATGCTGTTGTGTTAATGGTCTGGCCAGTTTTAGATCAAACTGGGCTGTACGTGGCCCCCCCGAACTAAAATGAGTGTGACACCCCTGCTGTAAAGACCGTCACTGAGTCAGGCTGAAATAGTGGTGGTCATTTTATGACCATAACTGGGTCAACTTTGAGTAAACCTTAAAGATAGCAATGCAAGACTAAACTGGATGATAATTAACACGTTAGGTTGTCCAATCTGGACGACTTGATCTTTTATTCCTCTGTTCTACAGAAATGCTGCAAAAACAACTTAAGGGGAAGTGCAGAAGTTTTGAAAAAAGGGAAAAGTAGATTCAGTAGCATGGCAGAGTCTAACATTTCATCAACACCGCAAGAATTCATTGAACCTTAAAGACTTGATGACATAACGGTGTTAAGAGGATTTAAGGATATGTATTTAAATTCAGATTCTTAGCCTGAAACCATCAGGTCGGGGATTCCTCTCGTTCCCCGAGCCACGATCGGGTCAAGTCACATTTAATTCATCTTATATTTATTTAATTCCTTACTTTACCGTCCTGCCAGCACCTCCTGTGACATTTAGGAGCTTGTCAGTTTGCCCTGCAGTGGGCTTAAGGTAGGAATTAGCATCATGAGAGTGACTTACAGCACACAGAAGTCAGAGATACATGTCTGAGGTAAAACTCTGACTGCACTGCTGCCGGCAGTGAACAGATGTCTGTGGGTTTTGTTAAATGTCAACACGGCGAAAATCTGCTGTGGTGTAAAAAGAAAAATGGAGAAAAAAAATGACTGTGGAATTGGGTTTTAATCCGGATCAGGCTCACTGAATGCTGCTCAAGTCTGGTGTGATTAACAAAGCATTATGATGGAAGGTGGTATATAAATAACAGATAATCAATGAAAGGTATGAACATATTAATGTCTGAGCAGTGACTGTGTGGGGAGTTATTGTGATGCTCTGAGCTCGGCTGCTGAGCCGTCAACAAATATAAGAAAGAAAATGTTATAAAACGTGGAGCATTAAAGGTCACGTCTCATGACTTATACTGATGATACCACTACCCATGTTGCAACCACAAGCTTGCAAGTTCCATTTAAAGGCAGACGTAAACCGATCAGGCATAACATTACGACCACCTTCCTAATATTGTGCAGGTCTCCCTTGTGGTGACTCATCAGAGAATGGACATGGGCCTTCTGAGGGTGTCCTGTGGTGTCTGGCAACAGAATGTCGTTAGTGTGGGGGCCTTTGAGGGGAGGGGCCTCAGTGGATCATCCCACAGATACTTGATCAGTTTGGGATCTAGTGGATTTGGAGGCCAGGTCTCAGGACCCAGGACTCATTGTGTGTTCACACAACCAAAGACCAGCCCCACATGTGTTCAGAGATCAGATCTTTCAAATGCGATCTCTTAAACTTCACCCTGGGTGTCTTCACACCTGTACTTGAAGCTGGTTACTTGCCCAGGATGGATGTTTATGCGAGGTCTGAATAGGGATCGAGGGCTGGAGCAATCTGAGGTCGAACTCTTGACTCAACAGCCAACTCTGATTAGCGGAGGTCCCACTCTACCTCCTGAGCCTCACTTCCATCCCAGCATCCACCTGGCTCAGCTCTCAGATGAACAAGGAAACAATCTCCTAAGAAGGCACCGATAATCATTTCTATCTTGTATGAGAAAAAGAAAAAAAAAGGATTCAGCAATAATTGGTCGCATGTTTGACAGATAACTGGCATGAACTGACCAAAACAACTCAGCTGTTATTGGCCACGGGGTGAGGGAGGAGAGGGAGGAGAGGGAGGCTTTCTGGAAGTTTAATTCACTGAAAACCCTCGTAGGAGGAAGTACTCCATACGAGTCCTGCGTCACACAATAGACACAGGAGTCTAATGAATACAGAGGGAATAGATGTGCGTGAGTTGTCTGTGTTTAATAAATGAAAGCAGCACATTACCATAAACTAATCCTAAAGCTGCACATTTATCATCTTCAAAAAATGTAGACAGTGAAGTGAAAGTTAAAAAAAAAAAAAAAAGGAATCTATTCAACTAAAAGGAAAATGAATTACCTTGGAACTGTGCCACCGAAAACCTGAATGCCGTCTTGGCCTATTTTAAAGGATTTCCAATCTATAGGGAGGATTAGAGGGTACAAATAAATTAAAACTGAATTCGCATCTTCCATGTTAAAAAAAAAAAAGACTCCATGTGAAATTGATGCATGTGGTTCTGCACAACGCTGCTATGGTATCGTCCCACATCATCAACAATAACCAGTATACCTGAAGTAGACTGAGGAAAAGTTAAAGTCAACTGCTGTTGGAAAAACAGTTCTGTTTTCAAGTTTTTGAGTTTTTTGAGATGTGCTTGGACAAAAAAAGAATGAATGAAGAATGAAGCACATTTAGTTTGAATCGGAAACCAGGCATTTTTAAAATGATTAACACTGGCATTAGGCTTCACAAAAGCGTGATCTTTGTAGTCATTTATTTTAGGTCTGCTATAAACCAAAACCATACCCCTGCAGTGTGACCTAAAAGTACAAGTAAGATGAGAAAAGCCTTTATGAATCTCCAGTGAATCTCCAAAATAAAGAAATCAAAGAAAGCTGTATTTGATCTGTTGTCTGTGAAGGTTCTCAGTCATCCAGGTCATGGAGTTTCTTGAAAAGACGTTTCATCCGAGTAGCTTCTTCAGTTCTAATGGACTGGTGAGAAGCTGAGGTTTAAATAGGTCTGTGAAGGTTCTCAGTCATCCAGGTCATGGTATATCCAAAAAAGTTTCAAAAGAGCAACTGGACTTGTGGAGTTTTTTCGAGAAGACGTTTCACCACTCATCCTGAAGAAGCTACTCGGATGAGTGGTGAAACGGCTTCTCAAAAAAAACTCTACAAGTCCAGTTGCCCTTTTGAAACCTTTTGAGATTTAAATGGGTTTAAATGGGTATACCCGACCAGGAACTTGCTTGACTTGTGTCCATTAACAGCTAGATACTTACCCATCGTCCTCTTCACCAATGAATGATGCTCCTCTAATGACTCATTATCAGTCAGAAGCTCCAGTCTCAAGGTGTGAATGGGGTTGAAACTTCTCGGGGACAGAAGTTAGGACTCTATTGTAAATTGATGGCAGATTATGTACGACCAGTGTCCATTAACGGCTAGATACCTACCTGTAGTTGGGGGTGGGGGCTCTCAAGGTGTGAATGGGGTTGAAACTTCAGAGGTTAGAACTGCATTTTGCTGGGACATGCGTTCGAGCCAGCTCATCAGGAAACAATCCAGCGGTCCACCTACCTAACCCTAACCCTAACCTGAAGGACAAAGGACAGTCCTTTGAAGATAATAAAATCCATAGACCCTAACCCACAGCCACAGAAAGAGGAGTAAAGGAAGCCATCTACAGTATGTCAGATCAGAAAAAGCTTCTCTGAACAGAGGAGGTGGACTGAGATTTAATCTGCCATCGATTAACAATAGAGTCCTAACTTCTGTTCCCAAGAAGTTTCAACCCCATTCACACCTTGAGACTGGAGCCTCTGACTGATAATGAGACGTTAGAGGAGCATCATTCACAGGGAAAGAGGACCATGGGTAACTAGCTAGCCGTTAATGGACACTAGTCGTGTCAGTCAAGCCAGTTCCTGATGGGCTACACCCACAGATGTTCCTATTTAAACCTCAACTTCCCGCCTGTCCCTTAGAACTGAAGACAGATGAAACATCGTCTCAAGAACTCTCCAAGTCCAGTTGCATTTAACGCTTTTTGGATGTTTGATCCGTTGTCAAAGAATAAAGATTCTGTAAGCTTTTCCTAATTCCTTGAAAAACAGGGGGCCCGCAGGAGGTTAATATACTGCCCATATGATTTTACCTCAGTACAAGTCTTGATAAAAACCAAAATGGCACGTAAATATTAAAACATCTGTAAAACTTTTAAATGATTAACAGTAGATGTCAACTGAGTAAAGACTGATGTTGTTAGGGAGTCTGCAGACACATTTACAGATGCACAAACTTACAAATTGTTCAAATATGCACGAGAGCGGGACGGTCCATGTGAGATCAGGCCAAAATAAACTACAGCGCCTGCACGTAGAACAGGATCAACTCAGGCTTTGGATGCACAGACGACACTTAATTCATTATTGGTTCTAGTCTTTCCCTGGAATCTACGGACGGTGCCATGAATAGATTATCTTTCCTGCCTCATCCTTTGAGCTGGAGTCATGTTTACATTCACCGTTCGTCAAATGTATTCCTGAAGGCTAAAAGGCACAGTGAATGGCAATGCTGTTGTCGCATGTTTGCAAAGCTGCTTTTCTTAATATTTAAACCCTCTTTGCTTCAGCTAAAAAAAAACTTTTCTCTCTCTCTCTCTCTTTCTTCTTTCCTGGCCACGTTCCTTCACTTGTTAGAACACATTTTGGAGTCGACCAGTTTATTTCACAGTGCCTCAGCTGCAAGAGCCTTATACGCAGACGAGAAAGGTGTCACTGAACTCATTTTATGGCGTTATTATTGTAAGGCAGCTGGATTTTTATAAAGTCTAACAGCCGTTTTGTGAATGGTTTGCAGCGTTTCCACAACTTCCGTCTTGGATAGTTTTGGAGCTGGAGTCTACACCCGCCGAGGCTCTCCAGGTTCTATTACCAAGATTAAAACTCTGGGTCTGCTGAGAGGGCAGAGCCATAAATAAGACTGACGATTCATTTTACATCCGAAGCATGGACGGTTGCACTTTTGGAATTTTTATTTCATCTTATCAATCTTCCGACGCTCAAACTTTAAAACTGCTTAGTGGCCCTCTCTAGTGGTCAGTCATTTCTCAGGACACCTTTAATTTTTCCTGACAGTCCTACGGCCCTACAATAAATAACGCACACAAAAGCTTTGGCTTCCATTTACATATTGTGATTTTTGTTCCGTCTTTCCAGTTTAGGAGGATTGTCTTTTAAGCGACTGTTAGAGCGATCAATATGGGTTGTTCATACTTCAGTGGAAGTTCAACTACAGAAATGTCTCCTAGCAGACGTATAGATGGGGCGGCTGGAGTACTGTGACCTGTAGCTAGTGATAGTGTGTTGATAAAATTTGTCCAAAGTTTCTGAGTCAGTGGGCAGAGCCAGATGTGTTGGGTAAAGTGTACTCTGTGCAAAATGTTGTATTGAATGAGTTGTAATTTGGAGTTTTGTGACTTTGCGAAGGTGTTATTGTAGATGCGTATCCAGGTTGTGATATCGTTGGTGGCTTTGAGGTCTTTTTTGGTTGGCGGGAGGCCATTTTCTCTTTTTATTAGGTGTTTGCATATATTTGAAAATGTTTTTTTTTCTGAGTGGATAAAAGTTTTATTTGATTAAACGATGGGGCATTATTTATTATATAAATTTTCTCTTTTAGACAGCGCTTTAATTGTGAATACTGTAAAAAAAAACTGTTACTGCCAATGTTATAATGTTGTTTATGAGTAAGTTGTGATCAAATACATGTTCCAAATGTGTTATTCCTGCTTTTCTCCATGACTGAAAAGATAAGGACTTGTTTGCGATTTGGAAATACGGATTGTACCACAGTGGAGTAAGTTTAATGGGGGATATGGGACGTCCTGTGACTTGGTTGGATTTCCACCAGTCTGTCAGAGTCACTGCTATATATGGTGGGGTTTTGAAACAGCTGTGTTTTTTGACTGGCTGTGTAAGAAAGGGGAGGTCTGATGGTGATATTTCTTGACAGTCGTATTGTTCTACGTCCAGCCAGGGTTGCTGGATATATGTTGTAGGTGATTTAACGGTGGTATAGTCTAAAGCTTGGGGCAGCCAGTCCTCCATGGTCTCTTGGTTTCTGCAGGGTGCAGAATTTTTTTGTGTGTGTGTTTTACAGTTGAAACTATGTGTTAGTAATTTTTGTCTGTGCATTAGAAACACGTTTCAGGTTGAGGTTGCACAAAATGCGAATGAAGACCTAGTTGCACTGCATTGCATCACAACTGTTTGTATTTTTCTGATTCATTTGCCTCCAGAGTAATGTTGTATTTGGTGCTTCACGTGCTTGAGCTGCTTATAAACCTTCTCCACACACTCTAATGCTTTTTATTTTAGTCTAAATTATTTAGAATACAGCAGGGAAACCCTTTTTGTCAGTTGAGGAATATCATTTTAGATCAAATCTCAACTTGAGAGAACTCAATTATTAAGAGGTAACAAATGATTTGAATAAGAATGATAAAGATTTTAATTTTCCCTTCTGAGTGCGAATTAATGTATTTGTCGGGACAGGCCTGACTGGAAAATGACTGACAAAAAGCCATTTTGTGAAAGCAGCATGTCAACGTTCAGAGAAGCAGCAGCAGTAGAAAAAAAATTTAAAAAGAAGAGGCCAAAGCAAACAGGGACAGGATCTCGTCAAGTCTGCCTCAAGAATCCTCCGTAATCACTTTAAACTCACCACAGAGGCAACTCTGAGAATCCCACCGTCACTAACGCGCTTATTCACCACGTCCAATCCCACACAGCTCTGATCTAGACAAATATCACCACAATGACAACGGTGACAGACTGGCTGGTTTTACTCCTGCTCCTCAGGCACTTACCAATGGTGCAGTGGTTGTAGAGTTCAAATAAACAAGACGCCATTAAAGAGGTTTGCAAGATATTAAACAGTAAGAAAACGTCATCAGTTTGACACTGCAAATACAGAAACACGCTGCAGGTAGCAGAAAAAGCTCGGCGTGTGAAGTCAGGTGTACATCGACGAATTCTGTGTCATGTCAAAGTGAGACTGAAGATAACGTGAGGGCATATCTTTGAGGCTAAACCAGCTTTAAACCAGAGTAAAGATCCAAAACACGCAAAGAAATCCACCAAGGAACGACTCAAAGAGAAGAAAACTCGGCTCACAGAGACAAAACAAACAAGGTGCATTGACGAAGTGGCTGTAAACCTTCTGCAGTTCCACAAAGACGGTGCTGCAGTCCAATAAAAGCGCAATCCAGCACATGAATCAAGCCCTCTAGACAAAAACTCATCATTATAACATTATAGGAATGGAGAGAGGTTTAAACTCGAAACCAAAAACCTGACGCAACCTCTCAATAAAAACTGGAACCGCGCTTATCTCCAAACTTCCTTTAATGAGCTTTATCTCGACAAGTTGACAAGAGCCACTCTGGTCCTTAATTCAACTGAAGGACACGGGACGCAGTCTGGGATTTTTATTTGGAGGATCCAGCCTCCTGTTCGCCAGATGTCTTCAGCAGGAGTTGATTATCAGCAGCACAGGTGTGACCTTTGACACCGAATCAAGGTGGAGACCAAGCAAAAGGAGACATAACATCAGCTGTTATTGATTACATTTATAATTTCTCCCAAGTCACACGGAGCAGAAGCCTTTCTCGGAGTGAATAAATCATTTAATTCTCAAGTTCACGTGTTGCCGTGCAGACTGCGAAGAGGCCTGCATCTCATGAGCGACTCATCGCTGGATTGAAGGTCATCAGGAAGAGGGAGGACGCATCACAGATGGCTCCAAGTACACACTTTACAGAACGGAGTTTAGAGCCATTAATGTTTAATTTGACAAGTATAATAAAAGCGCACAAATCTGTTCGGGTGGTACTGGCATACTTTACGTCATACATGCTGTCACGGCTCGCTATAAGAATAACTGAACAGACGTACGGCAGCTCTCCATGCTGAAATGTGACTGATGCAGCTACAGGAAAAAAATAAGTTGTCAAACGAGAGTTTTCACAGCTAAGTCATCAGCTTTTGTCCAAATGTCCTTGATTGAAAGCGGAGGACTTTGGTGCACCTGAAATCATGTCATCAGTTTAATCTGCGACTGACGTAAAACAGGATAAAGGTTTGTAAAGCAGAGGACGACAACAAGCCAAGGCTGATATCAGCTAAACTTAAAAATAAAAATCAACTCAGACTTCTGATGGTTTTAACCAAAGAAAACGCTGCAGCCAAATCCATAAATGAAACTCTAATGTCTCTAACTCCAATGCTCTGCTTTCGATGTGATTATTTCTCGACTTCCTGAAATGCAATTTTTTTTACCCTGAAAAATCAGGACCAATCACGAAACTGTTTGCAGGTTGAGGCGTGTCAGAACTTTGCCACCACTGCTCTGACGAACGAAACCGCCGTTAAATAAAACACTGCAACAATTGGAACAAACTCTAGGTGTGAAAGCAGCATAATATCACTTAGTAGATCATTATGACATCATATGAAGATAATAAACAACAAACATGAGTTTCCTTTGTGTAAAACTAAGAGTAGCACCGACCACGGCCATAGAAGAACAATGTCCATCAATTAATCCTTAGCTCAGCAGAGGATGAATAATAGGCGACATGATGTTTCAGTCACAAAAACAAAATATGATGAAGCAGGAAGTAAAGAAGCCACTTCTAGGTGTTACAATATATGAAAACATCATCTGTTTTTGTTTAACTTTCCATTCTGCTCAAAGCTCAGAGATTCAAGACCAGGACTGTCTTCCAAACGTAATCCTGGACCCATGAGAAACTTAAATTAGACTCAAATTATTCTTCACATTCACACATTCTTCGCATATTCATACATTTTACAACCACAGTTTCTGAGGGGATCCTTAAAGTCACCAATGAAGTGACATTTATCTTCACATATTTACGTGGTTCCGGGCCTGGGTCTGCTCAGATGGCCTGTGCAGGCTCCGCCCACAGACGTTAGAACACGCCCCCGAGTGCAGGATGACACGTCAACATCTTACAATCTTATTTTTTTTTTTCCCCAGGAGATGACCAACTCTGAAACATAATCTAACACAAATCCATAAAAACTTGTTTTTTGGTCAAAGTACTGGCGTATAGGTGACATTTAGCCGAAGACGTACCAAATCAAAATGATTCTAAATGTGATTTCATTATGGACTTTAAGCTATTTGGGATAATGAGCTAAGTGACAAATCTAATCTATTTGAAAGGTTTCTTTGCAGCCGATAATGATGAGGTTGAGTGATCGTCCGTGGCTGTAAAACGAGAGAACGAGCATTGTCCGTGTTTGAATGTCAGGCTGCTTCCGTTTCTAGTCACATCTCTTTATCTGTTAGCTAACGCTTACTTTTCACACGGCGTGCAGATTATTTGCCATTTCCACTCATCGTGGTCGTTTAATACGGCTTTATCAGACCGGGCCACTCCCAGGTGAGAACGCATGTTAACTGCATTGGAGTGAAGCTGTGCTGCACAAGTAAATATGTGCTCAGTCAATCCTCCTCAGATAAAAAACATACAGTGGCTGTGTACAATCGGCGTTATTCAATAGCAGCCAGACCCAGGAGGAATCCCGTAATTCAACCAACTTTGATTTGGGCCCGTGACCAGAGCTCAGAATGAGATCCCCGCGCCTCCCCCCGCTACGCTCATTCTCCTCGGATCAATCCACTTCACCGTTGGCAAATTTCAAGAATCTGACGATTTGAAGAGTTATTGGTTCTTTGACGCTACAGGTACTGCAGGAAGTCGCCTGAATCCCGGGTCTCGGAGGACGTGGTGCGCGTATGCTCGCATGCCAAGGCGTTTCTAATGAGGCAGATGGCGTCAACAACTCTATGATTACACCGTGTGCAGAGGGTGGAGGTGGGGGTGGGGGTGTAGAAGAGAGGGGGGCTCAAAGCTACTTTAATCACAGAACATGACAAGGTCCTGGAGCAGGAATGCTGTTGTGTTAGCAGACTGACGGATTTGTACATCTCGGCATGAATGCCAGTCGTCACCTTGTTTACTGTATCTTCCACCCGTTCTTAATAAGTCAGTATTTCTCCTTCCTTCCTGCTTTCATTAGACTTTCTTTTATTAATTCCACTTTTCCGTGTTATTTATTCCTCCTCTCCGTCTTTTATTTATTTTTTTTCCCCCCAGTTAAGAAATTTACACCAGCTCAGTGTTTTTAATTTATTCATGTCTCTTCGGTCCGTGTGCAAAGAAATGATATGCAAATTACTTTAAGAGTAGGAGAATGTGTGTGTGTGTGTTTTTTTTATTATTTTTTTTTATTAACGGCCTTGAATGCATTTGCACATGCACTTATTAAAAGTGGAATTCAGGCAATTAGGGATGCAGCTTGCTCATATGAAAATCTAATCCATTGCCTTTGATTTTAAGGTTCAGAAGTTGTGTGTGTTCGTGTGTGTGTGTGTGTGTATTTATGTGTGTGTGTGTGTGCATGAACCTTCTGCTGCTGTCTATGTGAGAACAAGTTTTCGTTGTTATTTCAGAGTGAGGGCTGTCAAATTAGGCGAGCGCCCCAGAGTGTTGGCAATGCACTGCAGGGCCTTCATAGGTTTAAGGGGGTTTATGGAGGTCACTGCAAAATATGTCAAAAGGCAGTAATCTGGAGACTTTTTAGTCATGGGACCCCAAACCCAGTTGCTATAGGTTTGCCTGTCCTGTGCATAGACTGTAGAAAAAAATACACGAAGCATCTCCACTTCCTCCCATTGGTCAAACCAACGCTAGCATCCCGGCGCAATCTTGCAAGAGTCTGAGCATTACTGTCCAGGAGTGGAGCCATGTTATCTGTGATACTTTCTCGAGAGCAGTTTTAGTTCAGGGGGCCACATAGAGCCCAATTTGATCTTCAGCGGGACGGGCCAGTTACGTAACAGCATAGAAACCTATGAACAACTCAAAAGTTTTACCCTTGTTTCAGTGTGTGCAAAAGAGCAAGTGTCACAATTAAAACTATTATACAGATTGACGGTTTGGAGGAGGTTGGGGTGGATGGAGGTCTCAGTAAAACATCTGACTTTAACATGGGGCATTTCCTGTTTCTAATTAAAGGTCAGGGTTTTGTGCTTTATAAGAGAAACATGACTATTTCCCAAGCGATTAAAAAAGTACAAATACATGATGAAAATGTTTACATTTATAAACTATCCTTTCACAAAACATTTTCTTATGAACAACCGGAACATTTTTTTTTTTGAGAAAAATATGTGCAATTTTGACAAATTGCATCTGCTGTTTAGTTTTGGGTCTCAGTGTTGCCCAACTCTTAGTGGACAATTTAAGAATATGTGCCTATTATACTTGAAAAGTGTTAGTTAATATCTTCTATGTAATCTTTGCAGACTGGAACCTCTGGCGGCCCAGTTTTGGCCCACGGGCCGTATGTTTGACACACCTGCCGATTCATTAATACTGTCACAAAGCAATGTTGGATTATACCCTGTACTTGTTTATTATTACTTGTTGTCCTACTCCCATGCTCCTATAGGGCCACAACACGCAGCAGTTGTCAATGGGAACTGTCAATCATCATGACGTCACATCCTGTTTTTATAGCGTCAAAGACGGACACTTGAACGTGCATCAGCATTATATTAACTAGCTAAAATGACAGAAACCATCCTTGAAAACAAATTATTTGACATGTACTTTAATGTTTTAGTTTGGCACAAGTCCCGCCCACTAACATGGAAGGGGTGGAGCTTATGACATATACTGCAGCCAGACACCAGGGGGAGCTCTACTTGCTTTGGCTCCATGTATGGTCCTGACTGTTTGTCCCTGCATAAATCTATGAGGTGCATTACATTGTTAAGTAGTTGGAGTTTGTTTGGGTCTAATGGGGTTAGACACGTCTTTATAATGGAGATGAATAACTTTAGTAGAACAATTACATAAATGTCCCCATTAGTGTGTAAGAACGAGTGTTTGTAATTAAGATGTAAAACTGGGCAAAAATGGGGGAAAAAAAACTGTTTTGAGAATTTTGCTGCGAGCAAACTCCGTCAATGTCTGTCAATTAACCGATAGCGCTGGCTCTCCCCTAATGAAACCCTCTCCATTTCCCCTCCAGCCAACGTCAGCGATGATGGATTTGATTTCCAATGAAGTGGGCGCGTCCCCTGACGGATTGGCTCCGACGCCTCTTTGTGCCGCCCTGGCCCAAAGATGTGGTCGCAGATGTGGATCTAGTTCAGACTGGGGCCAAAGAGGGAATAAAAAAATAAATAAATAAAAAACACACACCGGCACACGTTTTGAATAAAACATGAGGCGCGCTTGATTTGCCTTATCTTGTAAGAGGACACATGCAGGTTTTTTTTAAAAGCCGTTTCAGCGTTGGCCAAAGTGGATAAAACATATTAGTGATGCTTTCCTTGTATTGACTCCCGCTGCCTTTGCATAATTAAAGTCTCACCTTTTTTTTTTTTCTTTTCAAGGCTTAATATGACTGATTTTCTCTGCTTTTTCCGTATCGGTTAGAATCACAGCTTTAACCTGCACACTCTGGTCAGGCAAACACAGCAATTGTTTGGGGCCCGTGACAAAATGACAACCATGATTTAACTCCTCTGTATTCCTCTGCAGAGCCACTTTACTTTATTAGATGTACGATGCATGCATTTAAAGGTGAACTACTGTTTTTTACGACCTTATTTCTTTCATAAAATAAGATTGTTTACTCTCATTTGGTGTCGTTTGTCAGATATTTAGATCCGCGTATATCCATATAGTGGGAGTGAATGGGGCACCGAAACGCAGCCTCTAAATAACGCATTATCTGCCGCGAAATTTGGTCATTTCACCAATATTTTGTTATTGTACGCTAGTGCTATTCCCCTTGGGTCCAGAGTTACCTGTTGTCTATTTGCGGACGTGCAGCAGTTTGTTGTTCTTTGGCCAGCTGTTCCTCTCTCTGCCTCCGCATCCTCCTTTCAACGAGCTCCTCATCCGTATACTCTGGCTCTAAGCGGTAAGGACGTCCATCATAAACAAAGTCGTCGTCCGCAACCTCAGAATCGGAAAATTTTCAGCCATGTTGCAAAAAACTAGCAGTAGCAAATTACAGGCGCTCAGAGATGACATCATCCAGGTCAGAGGACATCATCCGGGGTCTGCAGGTCAATCTACAGACCCCAGATGATGATAACAGGTAACTCCGGACTCAACGGGGAATAGCACTAGTGTATCATAACAAAATATTGATGAAATGAACGAGTTTCGCGGCTAAATGCGTTATTTAGAGGCTGTGTTTCGGTGCCCCAGTCACTCCCACTATATGGATATATGCAGTGCTCCACTGGATCTAAATATCGTCTGAACGACTCCAAATGACACCAAAGTTACATGGGTGAGTAAACGATCGTATTTTATGCCAGAAATAAGGTCCAGTGCCATTGGTTGATTAGAATCATTTTATCAACTTTCCTTAAGCTCAAACTTTCATTTCTATCAACCGTGATCACGCTGTCCTCAGCTAACTTGCAGGCAAAATTGTGAACAAGGGATGGTAGAAAATAAGCCCTCCGGTTGCCGAAACATGTATGGAAAGCGGAGCAGAAGTTTTCAAGCTCATGTTTCATTTATTTATGGCCTGTTGGAAAGTTTAAATCTGTATGCAGGGGTATGTCTGAGGAGAACGTGGTCAATAAAAGGTCAACGTAGCCGATGACAATAAAAAACTACACTTTACAAACTCACAGGTTCGCTCAGGTCACAGAAGAATTTGTTCTTTTCGAAGTATTTATCAAACAGAGTAATCAGGAATTTGTTTGCACAAAGTTGCCATAAAAATAGAAATATACACCAGTCCGCCACAACATTATGACCACTGACAGGAGAAGTGAATAACATTTAAACCATCTTGTGACAGTTCAATGTTGTCTGCTAGGAAACTTCTGGACCTGGCATTCATTGGTGTGGATGTTACTTAGACATGTAGCACCCACCTAGACCAGACCAGGCCCCCCCACCCCATAGCAATGACACTCCTTGATGGCAGCAGCCTGACACAACTCATGAAGAACAGCACAAGGTGTTGATCTGGCCTCCAAATTCACTAGATCCTAAACTGATCAAGTATCTGTGGGATGATCCACAGAGGCCCCTCCCCTCAAGGCCCAAAAATGGTTGAACAAGGTGCCCTCATGAGGATCTGAGCAATCTCCACAAACTGAGGCTACCATTCTCATTGTAGTAGCTCTGGTTCAGATCCAGCCTGTTCCATATCTTGTAGGGAGCGCACAAATACTACTTATTTTCAGTACAAGTACTTACATTTGAGTACTTGCTGATACCGAGTACTGATATGAGCACCAGACCTGCTCAGTAGAACCTGGTGTTCAGAGCACGACGGGTTTATTTCTCTGCTCTGTGGCACCGGAGCAGCAGCAGCTCCTTTTTATTTTTTTGGGAATAACCCACATTCTCTCAGCCACTGTGGGGCTCCGGGCGAACTCTAAAGCTCACCTCTTTACCCTCTGTGACAACTTTATAAAGATGAATTGAGCTGGGAAGAACCAGAGAGTCGTGTCTGCGCAAGATGAGTGCATCTCCCTTAAGGTGCATGTGTCTCTGCCATTTCGCTCTCGTTTCCCCCCTCGCTCAGAGCCGGTCTCTCCTCAGCTCTTCGGCGGCTGGTTCCCCCGACGCCGCTGCTCAGGATGTTTATAGATCTGAGGGAATCTGAGGGGATCCGACAGCCACGGGGATTGAATGGGGGGGATGGGGGGGTTCAGGCGAGAGCAACTGAAATGGAGAAGCCTCGACTGAAGCGACGGCTATTACGGAATCACTCAACGCCTCTGTGGAATAATGATCGCAATTAGTGGTGAATAAAGGGGTAATTACTGAAGGAGCTGCAGCTCTTAAGAGGACGTCTGGCCTCAGCAGGCTGCCGCCAGTTCCATGTCCAAACATGTTGTTTGAATTTGGAGGGGGGAAAAAAGAAATCGTGAACTCGCAGTCAATATTTCGCCGTTAAAAATTCTTATGTGTATTATCAACGTGTCACTAACTGGGACACTGTGGTTTAATTGCTCAGCCTGTCTTCTGCCTTCAGGTTTCTTTGATGCGACACATTAAAAGTTGTATCTTCACTACCCAGAAATTCTGTGTTCTCGGTTTTCTAGCTGGACATCCACTCCCCACAATAAAGCATGCAGCATCCAGAACATCTGATGCAGAAGCCAGGGCACTGAACTATTTGAGGATTTCAGTTTGAATATGACAATAAAAAGTGAAATGTGGACCGCTTGTTTGTCCTCATGTTAAAGCTGCATTAAGGTTTTAAAGGGAAAAGAGTTTTGAAAGATATTAAGAGGAATTTACTAAGAGCAGTTGTTTTCAAACTAAATAGAGCAAAAGAGCATGTGTCAAATTTAAAAAGATTATATTGATTTGAAGGCGGTTGGGGTGGATGGAGGTCTCAGTAAAACATCTGACTTTAACACATGGCATTTCATGTTTCTAATTCAAGGTCACGGTTTTGTGCTTTATAACAAAAACATGACTATTTTCCAAAATTATTATTGTTGCAACCATAACGCTGAACAGCTTCCATCTTTAACCCAAATCTGAATTATTCATGAAGAACAGCACAAGGTGTTGACCTGGCCTCCAAATTCACTAGATCCCAAACTGATCAAGCATCTGTGGGATGATCCAAAGAGGACCCTCCACTCAAGGCCCCCCCACTAACAATATCCTGTTACCAGACACCACAGGACACCCTCAGAAGGTCCATGTCCATTCTCTGATGAGTCACCACAAGGGAGACCTGCACAATATTAGGAAGGTGGTCATAATGTTATGCTGCATAGGTTTAAATGCTAACAACGCAAGATGCCTAAAAGTGCAAACATTTTAGAAGGAAATACATTCAGCTTAAAGGACTGGAGTTGGAGAACTGACACAACTAACAACTAACTTTTCAATAAACCTTCATTTTGGTTGTGTGTCCAACAAAAGGCAAACTAATGCGTAAATACAGACTGTTTCATATTTTGTTTTAATTGGCCAGTGGCTACAGGGGTTTAAAAACCTCTGTATCAAACAGAAAAGCACTGCCAGACATATTGTCTTTCCCGCAGAATAGAAAACCTTGAGCTTGGGCTGAGTAGCTCGTCTCACTCAAATAAATGAATCGACTTCAGGAACAAAAGGTGGACACTCATAAGCAAAAAGCAGCAAGCAAATGATCAGACTTTCACGAAGTCAGAACCCAGGGATATAACGCTCACTGTAGCTTATCAAAGGCACAGCCCCAGTTTAAAAAAAACAAGTAAATAAACAGCAGGTTAATCTACATGTAATTCGCCGTCTTGGTTTGGTCGTATGTGAAACTTTAAAGGGGAACAACCATTTTTTTTACAACCTGGACCATATTTCTGGCGTAAAATATTATTGTTTACTCACCCATATAACTTTGGTGTCATTTGGAAGATATTTAGATCAGCGTATATCCATATAGTGGGAGTGAATGGGGCACCGAAACGCAGCCTCTAAATAACGCATTATCTGCCGAGAAACTCGTTCATTTCACCACTATTTTGTTATCGTACATTAGTGCTATTCCCCGTTGAGTCCGGAGTTACCTGTTCGTTCTCTGCTTTCAACGAGCTCCTCATCCGTATACTCTGGCTCAAAATGGTAAGGACGTCCATTATTAAACAAAGTCATCGTCCACAACCTCAGAATCAGAAAAACATTCAGCCATGTTGCAAAAACATAGTATTAGCCTATCATACGGTAGTTTCCCTTTAAGTCACATTTCCAACCATAACCATAGCCTATCTCGGCTTCCCAGCGTTCACCCCTGACATCTTCACCATGAAACGTTGGTCTCGCCGCGGCTCCCGAGTCCCAGCGGTGAGTTGAGTGATGACGCTATCTCCTAGTTTTCTGACATCTTGTTAAAAAGATGTAAAGAATCAAATTCATTTTCCTTTGACTTTATCGCCAGCCGGCGGCGGCAGCAGTGGCGGCGGCGGCAGGCATAAAAAAAAAAACCTTGTCGCTTTCTGATAGAATGTCAAATCCAAACCGACCTACTCAGCAATCTGCCTCATGTTGACAGCCTCTCAAATGAAGGACGTAGTAGTTTGTTTTAATCATTACTAGAAACACATAGCGCCTGTAAACACACATACTCTTTGCCCCAAACACTATTAAACAAGTGTAAGTACTGTAGTTTGACCTGAGTGGCACACTGATAGCAGAGCTGTCAGAAGCTTTAAGAATAAACAAGCTTCTGTTGAGAGATAAGGCACCGGCTCTCCTTTAAGATGAAACCAAACAGCAGCGTGTGATGGACTCCCAGAGAATCGAGTTCTACTTGAATTTATCAGATCCTGATAAATAAAGTAAAGGCCTCAGAGGGAGGGAGGCTGCACACCTATACAACAAATATCAAATTAAATAAAAACGCTGTTAATTGTGTCCCCATCTCTCCGCCAGAATTGATCAACTAAGATAAACCTTTACTTATTCCACAGCGGGGACATGTGCAATGCTCTGACCTGTCATACTAATGATCTATAGTCACTAAAGAAGGCCACTTGTGTTGCTTTCTCTTGCACTGACCTACGTCCTTTTCAGTGCATCGATCGCCTGCTCTCTATTGACTCGCCTAAGCACCCAATTTACGGTTTATTCTTGTACATTAAACGAGAATAAACAGGAAAGATAGCCTGATAACGGCCCGATAATTTACAATAAGTCAACACGGAGCTTTGCAAGGGAGAAACCAATGTAGTGGAAAAGAAAGTCACATCAGGTCTTCTTGATTTTCTGTGCTCCAAGAACCCCGTCTCCTAAAAACTGCACCTATACAGTAAACTGTAGTTGCTACAGGAAATATTCTATGAAGTGGTAAATTAATCAACACCAGACTTTTTTTCTTTTTTTTTTTTTTTCCCTCTGTGAATTGGATGGGGAGTTTACTGACGAGAGAGAAAAATAATAATTTTGTTTCAGGTTGATTAAAGAGGGAAACGATGTCTAGCTTCAGGATGTTGCAGATTGTTTTAAACCAAATCCACGGTCTCAAGATGTTCATTGTCATATGCACAGACCATACAATGAAATTCTTACTCTGCCTGACTAAGAGCGATAAATTAAAAAGAAAGAGATCAAACCGGTGGACTAAAACGAGCTACGGGAGAAATATGTTAAATTAAAGTAGGTAGTGTGGTATGAACTGTTCCTTCACTCATCCAAAAGTGAAGCCAAAGCAAGTAGAGCTCCCCCCAGTGGCTGGCTGCAGTATAGATCATAAGCTCCACCCCCTCCATGTTAGTGGGCGGAACTTGAGCCAGACTAAAACAACAAGTACACATCAAATACATTTTTTTTCAAGGATGGTTTCAGTCATTTTAGGTAGTTAATATTAATACTGATGAATGTTCAAGTGTCTATTTTTTGGATAAGTTTTGTTTTAGTTATTTGACGCTATAGAAACACCAGTTGCCATGCCAACTGCTCTGTAAAACAATCACGTGGGACCGTGAGAGTTGTGTATAATCCAACATTTCCTTGTAACTGGTGGAGGTAGAGCAGAGCGTATTATTAATTAAATGAAAACGCAAGTGAGTCTGGAGGAAGTGTGGACGGGGCATCAATATCACGGCTCCACGTGGCTCCACTCTCGGACCGTACTGATCAGACTCTGGCTCCAAAGTCGAAAGATTGCGCTGCCCATATCCCCGGGAAAATAGAGTCACTTTGGCCAATGAGAGGAAGTGGAGACATGTAGTCCATATTTATATACAGTCTATGCTCCAGATCAAGGGACCTTTCAGTTATATTTTTGGCACTTCCAAGATTCATGGTACAGGTCTGGAAAGGGACATTTCCCTCTTCCTTCCTTTGGGTCGTCAATACCCAAAAGAAGTTGCAGGCGACAGAAGGCAAAAAACAATATTCGATATTTTATTGGTTACATTTCATGTGTCGTACAATTTATTTCAAGTATTTTAGGGTGTTTAATGACGTGAAAGACGGTTACATTTCAGGTGAAATCCAGGAGAAGGCGACCTTGCATGTTTCCAGTATGCTGTGAGACCATACCAGGCTGCATGAGGCGTCTGTCATGACGTTATGACACTATAGAGAGGATAAAATGATCTCGTCTGATGATGATTTTCATCCCTGATGCTCCACATCTGTTGGTTCGGTTCAGATCTCTGCATTACCCTGTACGAGTGCTTCACCCCACTTAAGACTTCTTCATTAATTCATTAGCACGCGTTGAAATATCTAAGGTTGCAGTCGACACAGTGGACAAACCTCAGTGGACAAACGTCGGCTTGGTACAAAGAAGCCCGATGTAAAGAATGAATGTTCATCTAATCGATAAAGTCATCGCTGTAATCTGTAAAATAATCAAAACCGACTCAGAGAGACAAGAAATAACAAAAGGATAAGGTTAGTGATTGAATAAAGCTATCCTCAGATAGTGAGGGCTAATAGAATGAGTGACTCTCGGGGCATTTAGACGAGTCCCGTTCTTTAATCAGAGTACAAACTAATAACACGTGTGCCGCTAAAGACACGGGAGGATGAAAGGCACGACGCCAGCCCCTTCTTTGTTTTATTCCGTCGCTCGTCTCGTCCCCCGGCACATTAAGGCACTCGGCGGCCCTAACGAGCTCTCCCACGACATTTACTCTGCGCTGAATGGAAGGAAAATGTGTGTCTAAGCGTGGAGACAGCACATGTGCTTGTTTTTTTTTTTTTTTTTTTCCACCGGTAATGATCAGACGCCTCTGACTTATTATGACATTATAAGAGCTACATCTCAAAAAAATTATATAGTGCCGTTAAATTAGCACTGAATGATCCTAAGAACACCTTTGATGTACAAATAACAGCAGCTACTGATGCATTAGTGCTAATAGAGGCATCACATTTGGCTTTTTGGAGAATGTCCACGTGGGCCATGACAGTATGTGAACCAGCAGTTTATTTAGTAAAGTTTAACATATTATTCTCCTAAAACTATATTTACTATACCATATTTAAACTTAAACCTTCAACATACGCTTCATATACGCCAATCAGCCACAACATTATGACCACTGACAGGAGAAGTAAATTGCATCTAACCCTAACCAAAAAAAACATGAAGAACAGCACAAGGTGTTGACCTGGCCTCCAAATTCACTAGATCCCAAACTGATCAAGTATCTGTGGGATGATCCACTGAGGCCCCTCCCCTCAAAGGCCCCCCCACTAACAACATTGTGCTGCCAGACACCACAGGACACCCTCAGAAGGCCCATGTCCATTCTTTGATGAGTCACCACAAGGGAGACCTGCACGATATTAGGAAGGTGGTCATAATGTTATGCCTGATTGGTGTATATTTACTTAAAAACTGAGCCATGGGTCCAAGGCATTAAAACAGCTGGAAAAAAGGAGTGAGCCGTGCGACCTTCAGGAGGTATGGTGGGGAGTATAAAGTAAATCTGTCGTGTGAATCAGTTGCTCATTTGCCACTATCAACGCTCGATGCTTTGTCTGTGCCTTGAGCCCATCCGCAGATGCTGGATTAAACACACTGAAAGATCAGAGGGTTCTGACTTCTTCCAAGTTTCCACCGCAACAGATGTACCGCCCAGGGGAAAGTAACATCAAATATATTGCAATTTCAAGAAACAGACTTGGAGGGGGGTAATACAGTTGCACAATGAGCTGCTCAGCGTTTCATCTCTTTGCGTCCACACTTTGATTATCTCAGCTCTGAAGGTCGATGCTGAGGGAAACTGCCTTGTTCTGTGTAAGAATGTGGTTTACAACAGCCCCAAAATCTACTTCTTCAAACATTGTTGTCTTCAAACATTTTGTAGGGTTGCCAGGTTTGCATATTAATCAAGGTTTGGACAACTAACTAACACAGTGGTGTAGTAGCAGTGACGCCTCACAGCTAGAAAGGTTCTGGGTTCAAACCCTTCAGCCTTTCTGTTCGGGTTTAGTATATTTTTCTGCACAGGTTTTCTCTGGGGGGCGTAGCTATGGCGGACCTCAAGAGCTGTGATTGGTCCGCTTGGTAGTAGCATGTTTCTGCTTTAGTGTTTCCGGCTGCTTCTCCATCTCCGCAACTTTCTAATTGATTGTTTTGGATCAATAAAGATGAAATACATTGAGGAAAGGTTAACTGAGGAGGTTCAGAGATACAAACATTTGTAGGACTAGTCTTCGGAGAAATTTCGGCGAAGGTTTCATTCGCCATTGTTGAAGTGAAGCAGGAAGTAGAAACAAAAATTAACCCGACTGGCAAAAAAGACACAGCGCCGACTAGTGTTTGGGTGGAGTTGTTACAGAGCGAGCCAGACTGACGAGTGCACAAGTATAAATATCTCACACCGGCGTAGGTTACGTAGGTAGGTTACATAGGTAGGTTGCGTAGGTAGGTTACATACGTAGGTTACGTAGGTAGGTTACGTAGGTAGGTTACATAGGTAGGTTACGTACGTAGGTTACGTAGGTAGGTTACATACGTAGGTTACGTAGGTAGGTTACGTAGGTAGGTTACATACATACAGTAGGTTACATACGTAGGTTACGTAGGTAGGTTACATACATACAGTAGGTTACATACGTAGGTTACATAGGTAGGTTACGTAGGTAGGTTACGTACATAGGTTACATACGTAGGTTACATAGGTAGGTTACGTAGGTAGGTTACATACGTAGGTTACGTAGGTAGGTTACGTAGGTAGGTTACATACACAGGTTACATACATAGGTTACGGCGTCTATGTCTAAATCTGACTTTCTGTCCAAGTTTTGCAGTTTTGAAGCTCAGCGTGGCGCCTCCAGGCACTCGACTGCACCTCACTGTTGATTAGTTCCAAAAAGAAATGGGCAAAGAAATTAAGAATAAGTAGAACTGAGGCAACAGGGTCACACCAAGGCAGCAGGGTCACACCAAGACACCTATCGGCAACTACCAAGAGTCTGTGACTATAGTTCTGCAAAACTTTAAGCTTTGATATAAATTAAAAAGTAGAGTTCTATACAGTTCTCCATGCACAGCTGCCATGAATGGAGAAATAAGCCAGAGACCAAAACTATTTCTTGTACCAGTCTGTAAACACGTCCATCTATTGGACATTTTAACATGAATATCAACGGGTATTCACTCACTTTTGGAGCTCTGACTTCATTTCTCAGTCCCTGTAGCTGCTCGCTGCCTTTGACCACCAAAACATAATTATTTAGTTTCACTCGCTTCATTCCAAGAAGCCGATTTAAACGAAATCACTTCCACAATAATGTGACGGAGGACCCAAAAACGGCAACAGCTACTCCCTCAGTTTTGACCCACTGTAGTGATACTAAAGTTGTGTATTGCAATATATTCAGCATCATCATTCTTAGCACACTCTATATTTATAACGTTGCCCAATGAGGAAGCCAGGCTGAGTATGGTTTACAAGGAGATGTATATATATGTTTTTGGAGCAAGCATTTGCAAGTTTAAGCATAATTGAGTATTTTCTTTGATGATGCAATAATGCCATTTCAGCTCGGATGTTCCCATGGCATTACTACTGGAGAAGAGAAGCAAAGACAAAAGCACAAGGAATAATGTGGAGCTCCTGTCTAACTCAGAGTGTCATGTTTTTCCCATTGTGCAACGAGGATGTAAACTCTAAAGATTACAGTAACGATCGCAGCTTCAAGTCACGCCAACAACCACCGTCCCAGGTTTTTACAGAGCGTCTGACACTTTATTATGGCAGCTCGTACACCACAGCCTGTGAAAACATCATTTATTTTCATTCAGAAAGTCTTCCAGCTGGCAAAGCTGCGTCTGAAAAATGTAATTTTCCAACCCACCAATCACCCCCTCCAAAAAAAAAATCAAAAAAAAATCTCAGATCTGTTATCAGCTAGTGATAAGCTGGAAAGCTGTTTTTCTACAATCCCCATTCAGGAATAGAAGTTCTGGCTCCTGATTAATCGCCCTCATCTCTCTCTCTCTCTCTCTCTCTGATGGCCTGTGATAAAAAACTAAACAAATTCAAATCTCAGCTGTGAAAAAAAAAAAGAAAAACCCAAGAGTTTATGAATTAAATATTAACAAAGCCTGGCATGCAGACGGACGGGAAAACCAGCACAGCGACAGGGAGGCGATGGTTTGACGGTCTCAAAGAGACGGACGGGCAGCGGCGAAGGTCGACAGGTCCGCCTGCAGTGAGACTGCGTTACCGCGGCAACGGACAGCTGATCAGTCATTCACAAACTGCAGACTTGAGTTCAGTCGGTCTTCATTGTCCCCAGGGGACAATTAGGAAGGGCATGCAGGCAGACGGGACAGAGAGACAGACATGTAAGAGACACAGCGGCTCAACGCACTACTGGACACTCGACACACACACACACACACACACACACACACACACAACCACACAAACTCCTGCTGTGTTGTCATAACAACTCAACTTTAAACTGGACTTCAGTGTCATTAAAGGAATTTCGTATTTAATTTCAGTTTGGACAGAAGAAAGAAAAGCTGCAGCATCAACAGTCATGTCACCACATCTGGGAGCTAATGTATCACAAACCAGTGTCAGGAAGCAACTTCAATAGAAACCCACATCTACTCGAACTACTGCTTCCTGTGGGTGGAGCCACAGGATCTGGCCAGCCTCATTTGGATGCATAATTATACGTGAACTCAAATAAAGCCTTCAGAAGCTTGAGGATTTACATTCAGGATTATTTTTTTTTTTTATGCCATTTTCTCCTCACCCCGCCTACAAGCCTAATTACGTGGCAGAAAGTCTGGAGTCTCTCCGTTGGGAACTGATTATGCTCAGGCAAAGATCTGCCGGACCAATCAAAGAGTTACAGCTGACAAATGAAGATGAAGGAGAGCAACGAGTGTTTAAATATGCTGGAAAGTCACAGACTAGAACACAGGTATCAAACATAGCTCCAGAACTGATAATAAATGTTCTTTTAGTCCATCACAAAGTGCACTGTAACATCTCAACAACAGTTAGCCACTAAATTATACCAACTTGTATTTGGGGACACAAAAATCGTATCAACCGCTATGCAGATGATACTCTGTTGTACATCTGAAAATCTACTTCTCATTTTGGAACCAACTCAGAAATCAGTTCCAGATTCTTGTAATTCCTTTTAAAGCCTTGAATACTAAGGTTTGATCTTAAACCCGGAGTGTTTATCCATCAGGTCGATCCATCAGCTGAACCCAGAGCGATTCGTTTGCAAGGTGAACGCACTTTACCTACAGACTGATACGACTACCTTATCATTATATAACAGGGCAGTTTATGATGCACCGTTGGAAGAGTCCTTCCCATCATTTATGCATAAACGTTGTTTTCTTCACATCCTCTAGATCACAGAGGCCAAAAGTGGCCCTCCAGAGGGTCTAATCTGGTCCGCGGTATGAGTTTGCAAAGTGCAAAAATTACATTGAAGACAGTGACTGCAATTTTTCCAATAAAAGTAACTGGTCGGGCCTCCTTGAGAGCAAATGAGGCTGTATGTGGGCCCTGACCTAAAATGAGTTTGGACACCCCTGAGCTAGAAGCCTGCCCACACTTTTATTTGTGGGGAAAAATCAGACCGTGAGGTGCTGTCCACCAGAGAGGACTGACAAGCTGAGTTTTCACAGATAAAAAAGATCCACTGAGGATGCAACTTGGTCCAAACAAAACAGAAAAAAGTGACAATGTCAAGACTGTATTTAAAAATCTACTATTGCATTTCTTCACCTTGGTTTTGTGCAGCGCTAACATAGAAGAAGCTAGACCAACTACCCTGACCTCATATTTTTGTGACTACACAAGGCTAATCTTCTCCAGAAAACCAAAACTAAACAGACTGGCCTGGAAACTTGGCCTTTGTTCATTTCACCTAACAAACAAAACACCGCGTTGATGTTCCTGAAGCCAGTTAATATTCAGGATAAGTATTTTTAGTGCTGTAAAAATTGCATGGCTCTTTTTATGTGTCTCTGCTACAGAAATGAAAACGTCTGAGTGGAAATTAGCTTCGGCTGTGCACACATACGCTGCACATTAAACATTGTTTCTGCAAACGTTTTTCTGTTGCTGTTCCTCACAATTAACCAGTCTAATAAATAAAATGTCACTTTATTTGTCACAATTAAGTGTTTAAATATCTTGAATATATGCTCAGATCGTTGAACATATATTCCTGCACAGTGTAAAGCAGCCTGGAAAATGAAAATAAAATGACTGCGTGCAGAATTGTGACGATTAAGGAAGATGAAGAATTCATCTAAATAAAAACTAAAACAGTCTCAAAGTTTTAAGTAAAGAAGCAAAGAGTATGATCCTGTAGTTTTCCGTCTCATATTCAGCTCTAGTCGTCGTTGGGGAGTTCGCTTTGTTCATAATCGTACCACGTGTGCACTCACATTCTGTTTGGTTTCTTAGTTTAAGCTGCCAGAAAACAACTGTTTGCATTTCTCAGACTCTGATGAGGAGGAGCACATGCTTCACTGGTTTGGAGCTTTGACTCTTCCATCTGTCCAGATGTAGCTGTGAAGCCGAGGTTTTGTTTTCCAAGAAATAGTGATTCATCCATGTGTAGTCGGACTCAGTTCTTATCAGAATAGGAGACTGGTAATGTGCCAATTGGATTTCATTATTTCATTATCGGGAGTGTTTCAACACAGAGAAAGGAAAAATACCTCTTGGCGCAACTGGATAGTCCTCCAACAAATCAGAGCCATTTAGATGACGTTAGACATCGCCACATAAAGCCCTGCCCAAATTTGATTGACCCATCAGATCTTTGCAGGAGCAGAATCAGATCCCAACAAACTTTCTGCAGCAAAAGAAGATGTGTGCAAGGAAGTCGATCTGCACCTTTTCTAACTGTGACATTAATCCAGCCACACCAGGACACCTCAAAGCCGTACAATGTAATTTTCACAGAAACCCACTAAGCTTAACTGCACACAGCACCTTCATGTGAGGCTTCACACAAAAGAGAAGGAAAAAAAAAAAAAAAACCACAAGGTTGGGGATTGCTGCTGTTCCGGTTGTATTTTCCTCTTGAGTTTCAATTCATTAGTTTTGGTGAGTACAGAGAGGATTTCCTGCCAGGGCCCATCCTATTCACCGAGAAAGAATTTGTGCAAACAGGGCATTAATCCTCCCGGCCAGGGAGATGTTAAGTCTGTCTCTGGTGGCGTCTATTGCATCTGAGCCTTGTTAGGTCGGTTGATTTGAACGTAAGGTCGATTACAGTCGAGCTCTGACTAAAAGTTTGAGGAAAGCAAAGCTCAAGTTGTAATCACACGTTATAAACATGAATTATATATTTGGTTTTTTATCCATTGCATTTTAAATCTCATCTTATACCGGTCAGGTTTTTTAAGAGGTTTAAATGTAAAATTTTGTTGGCACAAGTCCCGCCTACTAACATGGAGGGGGTGGAGCTTATGACCTATACTGCAGTCAGCCACCAGGGGGAGCTCTACTTGCTTTGGCTTCATTTTTGAGGAGCTGTTCCGTCGTCCAGCTCTATACAGTCTATGGTCTAGCTCAGTGAACCCATTCCTAACAAAGATAGAAAAGGCTCACTCAAAAGTAATAAAAGCTACTTTCTAAACATAATTATGAATATTATGCTCAATTCCAGTCAACAAATCCCCCTTAAAACATCTGCTGATTAAATTATGCATCCAAAACTTTAAAATAAATTTGGCACGCCACACGTTTCCTCAAGCTACCTGATCCAAATACCGAAGGTCCTGGTTCAGCTTCAATTACTGATGTGATGTGAGGGAAAGTTCAGCGGGGAGAATGCGACTGAAACTCACATAAAAAGAGTCCACCAGAGACACCAGAGATGTTTTGGAACTACAGAAACTCAGCCCTCTGGCAACGGAGCAGCTTCTTCCCTCTCCTGAGATCTTTGGCTGAGTGCGGATATTGGCTCACACAAAATACACAAACAAGTTTCGTCAGGATACTCCCTGAATTAACCAGCGCCAGTTGAGGAGAAGAGTTTAGAGAGTCCATGTATTTTTGATTGCGGTAAAGGAGATCAGATGCATTTTAGGTGACAGTGATCCATTAAAATAAGCCCAAAGCGGCACTGATGGACAGAACAGGACATCTTTAATACAGACACATCAAACAGACAACGACGCCTGAGGGAAAAAATCTGCCTCTTCAGCTGCTAAATGTTTTAAGTGTAATCCTATAAAACGGACACCTTTTGTTTTTCCCTTTCAAAAACATTTTAACTTCAGCTGCGGCAGTTATCCCAGCTGTCATTGGGACGAGAGGCGGGGTCCACCCTGGACAGGTCTCCAGTCTATCACAGGGCTAACACAGAGAGACACTCACACCTACGGCCAATTTAGAATCACCAATGAACCTAACCAGCATGTCTCTGGACGGTGGGAGGAAGCTGGAGAACCTGGAGAGAACCCACGCAGACACAGGGAGAACATGCAAACTACACACAGAAAGAAACCAGTCGGCCATGATGGATTAGAACCCAGAACCTTGTGTGGGTGTTAGCAACCTTTAGCAGAGGTTAGCATCACAGCATGAAGGATAATAGTGATGCATTTCCAATTACAGTCAAGTCACATGTATGCGAATTAATGTACGCCAATTAATGAAAGACTAAAGACTAGGGGTGGGACTTTAACGTGTTAATTGCGATGAATTAATTACAAAAATAACATAAAAAAAAATAAAAATAACGCATTTAATCGCAGTTTGCATTCCAAACAACACTGATACTCAGCTAACTGCTACCAAAATAGAGGAATCGGATGAAAATATGTTGCTAGGACTGATGGGAGGCAAATTTCATTTCAAAAAACTACCTTAATAAAAGCGGGGTTTTGTGCAAATTGTGCAAAACAGAGTTTGCATACCACCAAAGTACTTCAACCCTACGATACCGTCTAAATGCAAAGCATGTTGCAGCGAGCACAGAAACCACTGGACCTGTTAGCGCTAGCATCCCCGGTCGGAGTACGAACAAGAGATGTCGGCAGCCGAAACTGTGATTAATCGAGATTAATTAATTACAAAGCCTCTAATTAATTAGATACTTTTTTTTTTTTTAAATCAAGTCCCACCCCTACTAAAGACAGAACATATTTGAACACTATCTCTGAATGACAAACCCGTTTCAAACATGTCATCCTTATGTTTGAATAAAATCTGTGAAAAGTTAACCAAAAGTTTGTTGAAACCAGTCGATACATTTGGAAAAAACTTAATTAATCGATTGAAAGAACAATCGTTAGCTGAGCCCTCTTTGTTAGTCTTTGAGTCAATGTGCACAAAGGAGACGAGGTCAGCAGGTTAATGTGGGATCTGATAGGCGAGACAAGTCGATGGGGTCGATCGGTCACAACAAACTCCACGAAATACACGGGTTGACCTTTAACCTTGGCTGCCTGCAGGTGTCCGTGGATTCCTAATGCGGCACGGAAACCTCATTAGCACGCTGGTGCACGCACGTAAAGTTGGATATGGAAATGCAAATGTTAAGTGATGCACACAAAGGAATTCTTTAATTCTCACATATGGAGCAAAGTGCACCCAGATGGTTCAATGACACACACACACAGACAGACACACTCCCGCTAGATTCATCCAGGCACCCGTCCCATCGCCTACAGCTGCACACACGCCGGCGTCCATGTTTACTGCTGACATACGGCCGGTACACGGAGCTATTATAGCGGCGCGCTGACAAGCGACAAGGTAATTTCCTCCTCCCTCAGGCCTCCTATGAAGGGGAAACAAACAAACGCAGGGGGACGCCTTCGGGAGCGTGATCTGAACAACAGACCGGGAATATTGTCTCGTTCCATTTGCGGCTTGTTTTCAACACGCAATCATGAAAAGTTGTTTGGATGGCAAAAACAGAAACTCGCACTTTTCAATTTTGATCCAAACGCTCGGCTCAGACAGAAACTTATTATTCAGAGAGGATACTGTGGGGATGAAACAAGTTGTACACCCAGCTCAGGATGCAGAGATATACACAAAACCAGAATACAAGAGAAACAAAGTCAGTCTATGATGCCATCACCTAGACCTCAAAAGGTCCACCTGGACTTTCATTTGCTTATTTTAAGCATAGACTGTATATAAATATGGACTATGCGTCTCCACCTACTGTCATTAGCTAAACTGACACCATTTTCCCGGGGATACAGGCGGCGCCATCTTGCGACTTTGGAGCCAGAGTCTGATCAGTATGGTCCAAGAGTGGAGCCACGTGGAGATATCGATGACCGGACCACACTTCCTCTGTTGGCATGGCAACTGGTAGTCACCATCATCCCGTTTCTACAGCGTCTAATAACTCACTAAAACGAAACTTAAACAGAAAATTGACACTTGAGCATGCATGAACATTATATTAACTACCTCAAATGACAGAAACCATCCTTGAAAAACAGATAATTTTATTTCACTAACATTGAGGAGGTGGAGCTTATGATCTATACTGCAGCCTCCAGCCACCAGGGGGAGCTCCACTTGCTTTGGCTTCACTTTTAACTTTTTCATCTTTGTACTGTCTGTATTAACCATAAAAAGGTCAGAAAATGTCCTGTGAGTAAGAGCTTTTGCAGACTTCTTCCAGAATAGAAGAAACCCTCAATACCTGGCAGTTTATATAATGTACTGCATGTTATAAGAGTGTAATAACCTTCCGGGAGAGACAATTACAAACATATTGGCTGTAAAGAGCAACGTCTCAGCTTCTTAGAAATGGCTCGAATTTTTCCGAGAAGTAATTATGTTAATAAAAAGTGCGCTTGAGCTAACGTGCAGCGGGTGCCACATTCTGTTTTAAAGTGTTTCAGATCACAATGATTTCAATCAGCTTAAAGAATTATGTCCCCATCCGCCTCACATCTATCTACATCACAGTATATTGTATTATTCTCATATTACAATGGGATATAATTGCCAAAAAAAAAAAAAAAAAAAAAAGAATAGAAACTCACATAGCCTCTTTCCCTATTGTACACAATTTCTATTTCGTATGCCTTTATCTCTTGAAGGAACCAATAGCCACTGTCCGTTGTTTATAATCTTATGTATAGATGTACAGCGATTATTTTTCATGAATCCCAGTTGATTTTGGTTCATTTTTCTTTTATTCTTTGCAGCGAAACTTGAGCTGAAGTGGCTGCGCTGCTGTGCAGAAAGTACACTGGGGACTATTCCTCTTAGAGCTGGAACAATCTGCCCTTTTCCACCCATATTTTAGTTGTTGTTACAAAGCCAACGTTAGAACTGTTCTTAAACACAAAGATTTAAACGCCGTTTGTGGGTTAAAACACAAGATATTTCATTTTAGAAGGAGAATCGTTTTACATTTCAGCCAGACTGGACACAAGCAGATATATCTTTACTCTTTATAGACGGGTCACAGTCGTATGTCATCGCGCTCTTCATCCCATAAGAGCAAATAATGAAGGACGCCATATTGCTAGCTCGGCTGGAGAACAGATTTACACGTCCAATAAATCGGCAGCCCGCGATTCTTGATGTGCAGGAGGGTGTCGACATGTCTGTCCTTGGATGGCGACACTCCACCCCCGTCCCCGCCCCCCCCGCTGCTCTCTGCTCTGCTCTGCATGGACTCTGCGCCGAGGCCGCCGTTTGCAACGCCCGGTCGCTTCGCTCTATTGTCGGGCTCCGGGCCGTTCTCGCTCGTTAATCATGATTAACGTTGGGCTTGGAGCCATTCATTACGGGCTACCTCCCAACACCTGTGGTTCCAGACCCTCTGACACATCTCCATCAATTCTTCCCCACTGGCTGACGGAGGATTTAAAAAGAAATGAGGAAGGAACAAAGCATGGGAGGAGGAAGAGGAGACGTAATCACACATCTATTTAAGAAAAGAGTTTAGTCACGCTCGGTTACATGAGCTCAGAGTGGGTTTAAGGTTTAATGTAAGTCTGCTGCTTCACGAAGCTGCGTTCAACACACACAGCTGTTGCACGACTGTATTTCCTTCAAAGGGAAGAAACTAAACTCTGCAGTGACACACAGACGCGTGAACATCTGGCAGGATAATAAAACTCATTATGTTTACTCTGAATGTCACATACAGTAGCTGTGGTCTGAGTTCAGTAGGAAGCTCTGCTGTTAATAGCATCAGATGAATGACATCAACCATAAAAGTAAAACTACGTCAAAGTGCAGAATTTCTGTATCGACTGAAAAACATCCCCAGTAATAATAAAAAATAAATAAAATGATGAAATCCAGGCTCATATTCTGATATCAACTGACTCTGGCTGCACCAGACTGAGACCAAACAGCATCAAGGCCACAAACATTTATTCAGTGGCCCAATTAGGCCCGCTGGATGAATTGTGCAAAAACTGCACTGAAGACATTAACTTCAATTTTTCCAATAAAAGTAAATAAATCACAACACTGAGACCTAGAACTTTACAGAAATTGCACTTCGTTTTCTTAAGAAATGTCCGGTTGTTCATTACATGTTTTGTAATAGTGCAGTTCATTAAATGTTAAACACTTTCATAATGTTCTTCTTTGTCGTTACTTATAGGTTATTATGCTGTTATCTTATTGGTCAGGCCTGCTTGAGATCTAAATGAATTCGACACCCCTGAGTGATATGGATTCCTCCTAAAGCAGGGGTTTTAAACTCATTTTAGTTTGGGGGTGGGGCCACATACAGCCCAGTAGTGATGTGTCATGTGCAAAAGAGCCGTCTCAAAAAGTCAATGCTCGGTAGTGAATCAGAAGAGCCGATTTCCAACGAGTGACAGCTGGCTCCCTACGTTTTTTTTTTTTTTTTTCCCTGGTTCATCTCTACACACATGAAGACAGGGACAGAACTTTGTTGACAGAACACTGAATGCAAAAGGGCTTATCAACACACAAACCATATGTATTTGCTGTGTTGGGTTAAAAAATTAAGCTATATACGATTCTAAATAAAGAAACGTTCGGGAGCTGAGAGAGTCGGCTTTTCTTTCGGAGCCGTGGCAAAAGAGCTGGCTCTCAGAAAAGAGCCAAACTGCCCATCACTATAGCCCAGGGTGATCTCAAGCGGGCCGGACCAGTAAGATAACAGCATAATGGCCTGTAATTAACGGCGACTCCAGATTTTTTCCATTTGTTTTAATGCAAAGAAGAACAAGTAAATTAGGAGAATGTTTACATTTAATAAACTAATGAAACTTCTTAAGAAAAATAAGTGCAATCTGGGCACATTCCTGCTGTTAAGTCCTGGGTCTCAGTGTCGTGTTCTGTCCACGTCTTTGAATAAAACATTTAGGGACAAAATTAGGGATAGCAGTTATTTTCATTAAAAATAGGCAGTTTTCAATTATATTTTTTTGCAAAGATTAGACTCTCTGGCGGGCCGCTTTGGGCCCCCGGGCCGTAGGTTTGACACCTGTGTTCTAGAGTAAACGCCGAGCTGTAGGTGTAGCGATGGCGCGTTAGCCCCGTTACTTGTTGTGGAGTTTAAATGACGGCACCAGATTCAGCGACTCCCTGTACAGCTGACTGAAGTGGACGGTGTCTGCGTGGGTTAAGTGTGAGAACAGCTATGTTTGGGTTTCCTCTAACATTTTTCCCCGACGCATTAAATCATAAGGCAAAGCTGTAAATCACACACACGTCTGTGAGCCAAACTGTGCAGCTGACACGGAGAATCTCATTAGTTAAATAAATCAGGGTGAATGAGGCGGTCGTTTTAACTCATTCTGATTCTAGTCCGAGCCCTGAGACAGATTATCAGAAGACACAACGGGGGCGTCTCTAGAAGCTGAGCAAACTGTTGCTTAAAACACTGAGCACACAATCATCCTCTCGATACGATGAACTGGTTAGCAAACAGTTTCTTATTTACACATCCAGCGGCTACGAAGCAACGCGATCATTCATTTGGCTTACTGATGAATTCAAATGAAAATATCCGGCCTCCCGAGGGAAACGCGTTTAGCTGCTAAATTTCCCATAATGCTTACAAGCAATACTCTAACTGCGTCTTTACAGCTGCTTCTTGAGGCTTTTTCTCCGGAAAAAAATAAAAAATAACCCTAAACAGTAAAACTGTGGACCTGACAGTGAGGCTGAGAGAAGGACGTTGTTGTAAAGCAAAAACAAAAGGCACAGTTGGGTTTCAAAGACAAAAAAAAAAAAAAAAAAAAAAAAAAGATTTCAGGAAATCAAAAGTGGAGCATGGGCAGCAATTAGACTCTTGAACTCTCTGAAACTGGAGCGAACACACAAAATACACACACCTCACAATCAAATCAACACCTATACTCGGCCCTTTGCAAACATCTTTGCTGCTAATCAGGCAAAATGTTCACAATCACACTCAACTCAGACTCTGGTAGTCGGCGCTGCTCTCTGTTGATGTGTAGCCTCTTCTTTTAAGTGCAGTCTTTGCACTGTTGGCACTCTGTCTGCACCGTCTGTACTGTTTTTGCACAGTTTGCATTGTCTGCATAAGCTCACATGCACTTTATGATCAGTTCCTTGTATTGTATTTGGTGAGATGAGATTACATTCCTCCAGGACCACGAGCTACATGAAGCCGTAGGACTATGGGTCAGAAACTCAAGGGCAGAACTCCGGGGAAGTCCTTATAGGCCCCTCCCACTGCAGCATATATCACACATGCTAAGCATTGTGGGAGATGCAGGAGACGGACAGTGGCACTTTTATTATGTTCAGATGTCAGCCAGTCGTCTTGACGACTGTGTCCGTGGGATTATGCCGTTCATTCAGCGTGCACCCACACACATTTCCGCTTTTCCGCATTAACCACACACACTTCCAATTTCTGACCAACCACAGAATAGTAACTGGACACCACACGAGAAAAAAAAGTTCTGTCTGTTGATGTGTTGAGAACATAGACGACATAAAGATAGACGGAGGAACTGCTCCTTAAAAGTGAAGCCAAAGCAAGTAGAGCTCCCCCTGGTGGCTGGCTGCAGTATAGGTCATAAGCTCCACCCAATCCATCTTAGTGGGCAGGACTTGGGCCAAACTAAAACACTAAAATACACGTTAAATAATGTTTATTAAAGGACGGTTTCTGTCATTTTAGCTAGTTAATTTTAGCTAGCTAGTCTGGAGGAAGTGTGGGTGGGGCATCGACATCACAGCTCCACATGGTTCCTCTCTCGGATCGTACTGAACAGACTCTTGCTCCAAAGTTGCAAGATGGCACCGCCCGTTTCCCGAGGAAAACGGCATCAGTTTGGCCAATGCAAGAAATTGGAGATGCATCATCCATATTTATATACAGTCTATGCTCCTGAACAAGCTGCAAGAACAAAAATTTCTCGCTTCTCGCGGAGTATGTAACAGACATAAGTAGTTCAAGTTATCAAAGTTCTTTATATAAAAATGTTCCCTTGGGATGTCCTGATCAAGTTTTTCTGCCCCCAATCCAATAGTGATCTTTTAATATTATATTAATATCCAAGTGTCGATTTGATCTTACATAAAAAATAAAATAAATCCTCTCCTGGAGATTCCTACATGCTTTTCTTCTCTTCATTGTGTTCTCCTAGATCACATGTGCACCGTGACACTCCATTAAGTCCAGTAAACAGGGCTGTCAGAGTTAATGTAGTGTCCTGGTCACCCAACGCCATAAACTCCACAGAGAGCGATCGCAAACGAACCGGTATGAGGGGGAATAGCATCCTTGTACTAACCCACGCTCTCTCCTGTACACCTCAAACTTCAATTACAACACAGAGTCATGTCATATGCAGAAGTTCTCAGATGACACTGCAATGGTGGGGTGTATCAGGGAGGGACAAGAGCAGGAGGACAAGAATCTGGTGAACAACTTGGTCTCATGGTGCAGAAAGAACCACCTTCTGATCAATCCAGCTAAAACCAAGGAGATGGTAGTGGACTTCTGGAGGTCCAGGCCTCACCTGCAGCCTTTAACCATCAACGGGGGAGTGTACCTATACAAGTACCTGGGTCTACAACTGGATCACAAACTGGACTGGTGGGCTAACATAGACTCAGTATACAACAAAGGTCAGAGCCGTCTCGTCATATCCTTATCGTCTGGTTTGACTCCCTGGAGCAGAAGCTAACAGCTAGTACGACAACAGCACTGCTTTCCAGCTCATCTCTGTGTCGGGTTTCGTAAAAGGGGATATGGAATATTCATAAAAATTTCATTTCATGGGTGGAAATCATATTTAATGCAGCAGCACATTGAGATAATACGAGACAAACAGAAGAGGCAAGGCGTTTTATTACAGCATACATACCAACACAGCCAACCTTCCATCTTTAATCCATTTTCAATGCTTCTAGCCTGGGTCACACTGGCAGCGGGGACGGCCTTCACCCCCGTCCTCCCCCGTCCTGCAGCCTCCCTGCCTGGTACATTATACAACGTATACAGTAAACTCCAGCAACATCATCCACAGACTGACAGCGCAGGTGAAACGTTGAGTTCAGCCGGATTGTGCTGAGGCTTGCACTTCTCAGATGAAAGGCGAAAACAAAAAAATAAAAAATCTCCAAAAAGTTCCTGACAACACGGCATCAATCTTTTGTTCCTTTTTTTGTTTTTTTCAAAATGGGTTCAACAGACGTTCGCTCGCCTCGTGGATAAAAATCTCTCATTATTAGCTTTTCTGGGCAGAGGTAAACCAAACCCGGCCCCGTTTAATCTGGGAGAGTGGAGAGAAAGAAAGCGCTGATGTGCAGAACTGAATGAATCTTAAATATATACAACAGCTCCTCAAGCTGTGTTCTTGTTCCATGTCAGGAATAATAAGTTTTCTTTACAACACGTTCAATGAAAAGTGCTGCTGTTCAGCTCATTAATGCGGCCGGATGTCATGTCTAAAAGCTTTAGCGCCTCATAAAAACTGTCAATTTATTACAAAAATATTGATCTGCTGGACTTAAAGGGAAAGGGAAGTTTATGACTGAGAATCAATCACGAGTTGTTTCTCCTCTGTCAACATGAATGCACAGCTACGTATGAGTCTCATCAGGCTAACAAATGCTGCAGCGCCGCATTGCATTTCACTTCCAATCATTTTATGCTGCAGAATGCTGCAACTACAACGTACACTCCAAATATTTTATCAATTAACAAGCAATAATTCTGAACGGACCGGTCCTATCAGAGGAATAAATCGACGTGGGGTAAACATCAGGTTGAGGAGTTTCCAGGAGGGACAGAAACATGGAGGTAGAAAAACAAGATGAACCAAGATGGAATCAATGTGGACAAAGACGTTGGAGACGTGGAGACATCTTGGTTCATCTTCTTCTACTCTAGACATTCAGGACTTTGAGATAAAGATCAGGGGGAGAAACATCTTCTGCAGCCAGAACTACTTTGTTCTAAGGTTAGGTAAAGCTACTATCATCACATATTCCAGTTTCAAGACAATTTCGCTTAGTTATGAAAGAGATTTTCACCAAACTAATGTTGTCATTGGTTCCAGAGATTTGCAATAACTGTACTATTCTTTACCTCTAATATCTTGCATATGTCTTTGCTTTTGTGCAGCCTTTCTCTGTTGTCATACTTTTTAAATCCCATCAGGTGACGGGAGAGAAACATGGAGGTAGGAAAACAACGAGTGTTTGAGAAGATGAACCAAGCTGGAATCCATGTGGACAGCAACTTGGAGACATCTTGGTCATCTTCTTCTACTATAGAAGGAAGTGGAAACTGCAGAAGATACAGTCAGAACCACTTTGTTCTAGGGTTAGGTAAAGATACCACTGGCACATATTCCGGTTTCGAAACAATTTCACTTAGTTATGAAAGAGATTTTCACCAAACTAATGTTGTCATTGGCTCCAGAGATTTGCAGTAATTGTATAATTCTTTACCTCTAACTGGCACGTCTTGCATACATCTTTGCTTTTGTGCATCTTTTCTCTGTTGTCATACTCAGGTGACGGGAGAGAAACATGGAGGTAGCAAAACAACGAGTGTTTGAGAAGATGAACCAAGCTGGAATCCATGTGGACAGCAACGTTGGAGACGTGGAGACATCTCGGTTCATCTTCTTCTACTGAATCAACTTAATAAAAAATCTTTTGGGAATCTCCAGGTGAGAAAACTTGTTTATTTGAGATCAGATCGGCCGATACTGAATACTAAAAGATCCGTATTGGATCAGGGGGACAAAAAAAACATGATCAGGACATTCCTAATTCTTAAGTTGACTTTTTTTTTTTTTTGCAGAATGAGAGTCACTTACACTCTGAAAATGCCTCGGAAGGGACTCCCCCCAAAAATCTGCAGTAAATGGTGACTGCTCTCATCCAGCCACCTGCCCACCACCCCCACTCCACTATGTGTGCTGTAATGACTGCAGCTGTCCCGGGCCTCGAGCCCAGAGGAACCAACAACACACAATCCAGATCACTTAATTGAAGAGTTTTGCTGCAGAAGAAGACATCTGCCGCTGGAATTAGTTTGAGCCATTTGCTCATTCTGTACACATTTGTAAAAATGTATGTTAAACAACGTACGCTCTGCAGCTCATCTCCACTTTACAGCCTCCAAGACGCCGAGCGCAGAACCAGGGGAAGTTGTTAGAATATACACAATCACCGAGGAGTGGAACTCTCCGTCTCCCTCGGCATCTTTGCATCAGAGCTTTGGGCCGAGGAGCGTCACCTCGGGGGTTGGAGAGATTCAGTATTTTTGCTCAAGAGCCCTGCTGAAAGTCTGCCGTTTCAAGCGAGCGCTCGAGTTCATATTTAAAAGTATCAGTCCAAAACGTTTCAGGCCATTAGTTACGAATCACTGTACATTATAACAACATTTTCAGAGCATATCAAGCACACTTTTTCCATTTCTTGGTCCATTGATTTCCAACAGTTTGCCAAAAAAAATCAATGTAAGCACTAAAAGGTTTGATGTGTGTGTGATATATGCAACACCATGGATACATCACAGCTCTGTGGCGACAACTGAACGTTCTGAAATGCATTTCCTAGAACATTTCACCTCCTCCTGCCTCCTTTGGATCAGAGGTTGAAGTGACTTAGTTATTTGCTAGCTTTAAGTAAAGGTGTGAACGCACCCAGAACACACTGAGGATGCATTTGAACGATCTGATCTCATGTGGAGGTGGTCTGGGGCGCATTTGACCTCATTCCTTTGGTAGTGTGAACACACAATGAGTCCCGGGTCACATTAAAGACCAACTACTCAACAGGAGTGTTCTTGCACAAGCGGAGTTTTGTCTCAATCATTCAGAAAATATACATTTAAACAGTTTTGGGTTTTTTTTTTACAAGAGAAAAGACTTTCGGCATGAGAACTAATGTGCGGTTTATACTTGGGCATCAGTCCAGACCCTGTACCCTGACGGTGTAGCCTGATGTGCACCTCCCCAAGAGCTGTGATTGGTCCACTTGGTGGTAGCATGTTTCCGCTTTAGTGTTTCTGGGTGCTTCTACATCTCCGCAATTTTTGAATCGATTGTTTTAGATCAATAAGTAAAGATGGAACACATGGAGGAAAGGTTAACTGAGGAGGTTCAGAGATACAAACATTTGTACGACTCGTCTTCGGGGGAAATTTCGGCGAAAGATTCAGTCGCAGTTGTTGAAAGTGAAACAGGAAGTAGAAACAAAATTTGCAAAAAAAAAGACACAGCGCCGACTAGTGTTTGGGTGGTGTTATTACAGAGCGAGACAGACTGACGAGTGCACAAGTAGAAATGACTTGCACTGGCGTAGGCTACGTACGTAGGTTTGGCGTCTATGTCCTGCAGAGGCACTTAACTGGGTGGTTTGTCAACTTTACATCTTGTTCGTTAATAGCACTGACCTGATCTCGTTTGCTTTCAACGGAAATCGAAACAGACACCCAGCAGCAGCACTGAGAAACAAAGCAAACAGCTCATTTAAAAGCTCTTAAACAAACCGTCCCGACTGCGTTTCTCTGCACACCTGCAGAAGTGAGTCCTTGTCCTCTACCTGCTCTGTTTACCGCCAATGCTGATCCACAACGGCATCAATACGCTGCAGCATGTCAACGCTCTGGGCCGAGATTTACGCTGGTGTCGATACACGCTCCTAATGAGGCTGTGGCTTACCGACACAACGGGATAATGTGAGGAGAAATGTACCAAACCTGCTCTCAGACAGGTGGAGCAAGACGGTAACAATGCACAGATTCACTTCATTCTATATTTTCATTTCACGCACATTCAGGCACGCGCGGACGTTTAATTAAGAAGCGTTTTATCTGTATATCTGAAATACCAGTGAAATTAATTTCTAAATGTCAGCTGAGGGACCCAGATTGCTGCTCCTGCAGCCGCTTTTCAATTCAGCCGGACTGGAAGATTGATTTTCCACTTCACATTTCTCTGCAACGGTGACTCCTGCTGGAGACGTAGCTGTCCATACGGTGGGATTACATGAAGTTCAGCGGTTTCCTCTGAAAGCTGGCCGTGAAACGATGGCATCGATTTAACCGCAGAGTATTTACTGCAACAAAAGCAGATTTAAAAGATGTCGTGGTTCCTTGTCAACACCTTCCTGTAGCTTCCAGGAACATTTTTAATGAGCCGTATTTTGAGCACAGGAGTTCTCAAACTAGGAGATGATGACATTTTTTTTTTATTTTTTGGGGCCAATTTGGGCAGAAAACACCAGACATGTGACAGGGCTTCAGTCCATGGGACCGGTTTACTGCCTCCACCTACCCTCTGTCGGTGATGAAGCTGGGGGCTGAGGCAGACAGGTAGGCTGCTGTTGGACACGATTTCACCTAAAATGGAAACCGCACCACTGTTGGTTTAAAAATGGCAGCCCTCCTTTTCAAATGTCATCTGTTGCCATCACATGGTGGATAAAATTTATATTTTTATGAAATTAAATGGCGATACAGCGGCTGCGCATTAGTGTTGCTTTTTATAAATGGCATGAAACCTCTTTGGACATATTTGTGGAAACAATGATTGAGCATCTGAGGGGCTGTTTCCCATGGCAACAGGTGACTGGCATCTGAAAGGCCGTGTTGTTTGGAGATACAGAGGTTAACTTGAGAGATTTACAACTGGCTGGAGAACAATAGGCAACAGTGGCTAATAACCATGATCTTCTGGTTTCTCTCTGAGCATGTCTGCTCCACGTGGAGGTAGAAAAACAAGATGAACCAAGCTGGAATCCACGTGGACAGAGACGTTGGAGACGTGGAGACATCTTGGTTCATCTTCGTTCATTCTAGCAAATTCATAGTTATCAATAAAGTTGGGGGAAAACATCTTCTGCAGGGAGGATCACTTTGTTCTACACAACGAATGTTCTCACTGCATTTCTAGTTTCTCATCTTTCTTACATCTTTGTTTTTGTGCAGCTCTTCTCTGTTCTTATTCTTTTTAAATCTAATCAGCTTTCAGGTCTGACGGTGCTCTCAGAGTTGGAGCTTCCGTCATGTTTTGTTCTTCAAACATGGACTAATCTTTTGTGAGATTTCTAAGGAGACGATGCAGGAAATGGGCCACGTAAGCACATACAGTGCAAACTACATTATTGAGCTTATTGACGGGAGAAATTAACAACATTTAAACCATCTTGTGACAGTTCAATGTTCTGCTGGGAAACTTCTGGACCTGGCATTCATTGGTGTGGATGTTACTTAGACATGTAGCACCCACCTAGACCAGACCAGGCACCCCCACCCCATAGCAATGACACTCCTTGATGGCAGCAGCCATCCCCAGCAGGATGCAGCCTGACACAGACACACACACAAAAACACTTTAGGAACAACTAAAAAAAAAAAAAAAAAACATGAACAGCACAAGGTGTTGACCTGGCCTCCAAATTCACTAGATCCTAAACTGAACAAGTATCTGTGGGATGATCCACAGAGGCCCCTCCCCTCAAAGACCCCCCACTAACAACATTCTGTTACCAGACACCACAGGACACCCTCAGAAGGCCCATGTCCATTCTCTGATGAGTCACCACAAGGGAGACCTGCACAATATTAGGAAGGTTGTCATAATGTTATGCCTGATCGGTGTATGTGTGAGTTGCAAATGTATGTGCATCCTTCAGATTCTGGTGTGACCTCCTTGTGCAGCAAATAACAGCAACTAAACATCATTAAACGGTAACTGCTGATCTGTCGTCTACAGCAGCTCGGAGGAATTTTAGTCCGTTCCTCAGTCCAGAACATTTTTCATTGGGTTCCCTTTGTCGACTTTCAGGACAAAAAGTTGCTTAAGGTACTTCACGCTGCCCAAAATCATTTCTTATGAAGGTAACAAACAGTTTTGACTTTAAATTTCTTCAATTTATTGGGAAGTTCAAGGACAATTAAATAATAGTGACAGTCAGACTTAGAGCTTTAATAATTTTAAGCACGAACGCCTCAAGTGTTCCAAACAAGACACCTCAGTGTGATCTGTATGCAGCAAACGGGGAGGATAATTATCTCAATCACTTGGTCCAAAAATTACAAGCACCTCCACGCACATTAGCAGCAACACACACAATCCAGCGGCTAATTCGAAAACGAAACCTCACACACACTCTGGCCCTCTGATAAACAAAGCCATCATCTCCTATTAGCGTCCTGTTGACCTGCTCATATCTGATATTAATCAGGCTGTGATTATGTGATTATGGAAGTGAAGAGAGCGCCATCCTGTCCAGGAATTTAAAGAAATAAGAAAAGAGAAAAGCCTCCTTTGGGGGTTTCTCAAAGTTGCCTTCCAAAAACGTCCCCTGCATTTGAATTATCGACCGTGTGTGTAATTTAGTTTCCACCTCCAGGATCCAGCGGTGCTTTGCTGCTGACTCTGCTCTTATTTTCCAGCACTGCACTGTTCTGCTTTACATAACATTTACACTACAGTCGCAGTCCTGCCGACGCACTGTACATGTAGAAGACTTTATATACTCTAGAAATAGCATTAACCCAGTAAATCATATACACAACCTTCATTCATCTCATCTGTGCACGTACGCATCCTATGGTTTACCTAAAATAAAACTAAAACAAGGGATAAAAGTTCCCCTCCCATACTTTCAGGACAGACTACTCAGAGTTCTCAGAGTTGCACGCTGCACGACCTCTACTTGGATTTAGAATCACAACAACACAAAGACCTTGAGCTGCCATATTTTTCCATTATTAAAGCTTTGCTCGGCCTCTCGCTCACCCTGCAAATACCGGCGTTTTTCTCGGAAGCAAATTCGAGTTTCACCGAAGCGCCTTTCTGGTTCCTTTGTGAAGCGTGGGTTAACTGCAAAGACATTTTTTCTTTATGGCACAAGTTTCTTTGAGAAAACCTGTCCCTGTAGCGTCAAAATGTCTTCTTCCTTTTCTTTGGCTGACGTCAAAGCTGCCACAAATGAATCAAAGAAGAAGACTAATCATGTCTGCTGTTTTGGAAGAACTTTACTCTGGAAAACGAAGTCAGTCAGACTGAAATTGTGCTGTGTGGATGTTTGGTGAGGTGGTAGTAGTTGATCATCATTCAAGAAAATGACCAAACAGAATCCATGGAGTCCACTCAGGCTAAAAGGCTGCACCCAGACAAAACCAACAAACAGTGAACGTTTAAAAGAAGAGAAACGTTTCCTGGAGACAGCGTCAAGGAGAAAAGTCTTCCACATTCCAGTTGGATGATGAGAACATTTGTGGAGTAGAGAACACAAGGTACCAGCTACCCTCTCCACACTACATTAACTTTGACAGAAAGATTTATTGGACTGAATCCAGTCGACTCCAGGAGAAGACAAGGAAAGACTCAGATCAGGACATCCCTACAGACCAGTGTCTCTTCACATTTATCCTCTGAGATACAGAGAAATCCAATAAAAGGTCGGCTGTTAACAAAGGTTAAGATGCTCACAGGTGGGATAAATATCCACGGGAGTATCACTGTGGTTTTACATCATTACCAGTATACGCATAAAGCCAAACATCATCTCTGGGAGGGAGGGAGCAGATTCTGGGCGTTGATCCACTCTTATATTAGACGGCCATTTATAATCTTGGAGCAACACGAAATCAGAAAATAGAAAAAGAGGAGCAACAGTTTCTTTGGCTGAAATGAAAAGCAGGTCAATCCTGCACTGATGCACAGTCTTAGATGTGCAGAGAGACGTATAGATTTATTTATGCAACGTTTTCAGGTTTTGGTTGTGACTCGTGGCAACCAGCGGTCTTTTTTCCTCAGACAAGTGTTCTTTTTAAATTTACACTGCAAAAATACTTGATACTAAGAGTATCATAGAGTTTAAGCAGGAAGTAAAAGTCCTTAAAAGAATAAAATGCATTCAGAATAATGTAATAACCCAATTCTTCATCTTCTACGATCATGTTAAATCTTTTTAAATCCTCAGTCATACTTATTTTTACATAATTTCCCAGTGTCTTTCTTTTGAAAGAGGCATTAATGACAAGATATTCAAAGATGAACTTGAAGCGAAAAGTACATAAAAGAATTTTTTTTTGCAGAGTAGTTCTTAAAATGAAGGATATTCTTTAAACTTAAGACTTATAATATAAAAAGCATGTTGTTAAAGGGAGTTTCTTGATTAAAAACAAGGTTTTAGGTTTCTGAGGGTTCTTGTAATGGCGACAAGACACCAAATGGTGGCAGCACTGTGCAAGAAACAGAATCCACCGCTGTCCTTTTAACTCAGGTTTGGATAGAGAGCTGCTCATTCTGCACAACCCTGAGAGCTCCTACATGATGGAAGCATTTTCTCTTGTACATTTCTTCCCCAGTGTCCGACGCCTATAGTCTGTTTTGTGCTGGTGAGTCTGTGCATGCACCTTCTGCACATGAACGGGAAAGAAAACCTTGTTGGCTAAAATAAAAAGCATTGCAGAAAGCTCAAGTAAATATTTGCAAGTAAAAACAATTTTCTATTGTATTTCAAATGCTGCCTGGAAATAAAACACATTAATGCACATTTAGCTGCAACATTTTTTTGCATTTTGAAGAGACGGGTGGTTCAGCAGAGGACGGGAGGGAGACCGAAGCGCCTTCATCTCCCTTTCAATCACCATGTTAGCGGCTGGCTAATGGCTCTGAAATGACAACCTCACCGACGCTCTCATCACATTTATTCAGCTGCAGTTAGCAATGCAAATAAGGGGAGGACGAGAAAGAGGCTGCGAGACCGAGAAGGGGGTATAATTTTCATGCTAAAACCCTCCCAATTGTCGACACGTAGATTATTTCAGCGCACAGAAATGTGAAATCTCTAAAGACAGAGGCACTCCACTCGTGGAAGAGGAGGAGGGAAAGGGGGAGATAGCTTCTGAAAAGCCTAAATGAGCACAATTATGTACAGGCTGGGGCTGCACATTAGCAAGCAAATGGGAGAGAGAAGATTTATGCCGAGAGGATTTTGGGGAAATTATGATGGTTGCAACATAAGGAAGATTCAAAGACTGTGCAACAACAGAGACGGATGGTTGGAGATGTGCTGGAGACGACCCTGCAGCGCAACCAAAACAGATTCATCACCATCTTATCGTAATGACTCTCCAAAACAATGTGTGACAAAGGGGCTGCAGTGTGAAGACAGTTCAGTTCTGCTCATTTCAAAAGATGAGAAAGCTTCAAAATGAAGCAGGAGGAGTCGAAGCAGCAGGACGAAGCGTTCAGGCCGGTTTGGGAGTTACAAACGTTAGTTTAATAATCAAAACAGAGTGAACAAATTCGCCAAAAAGCTAAACCATGAAATCAACTTTAATTAAGGCGGGACGCTACAGAGAGTAAGATAAAATGTTTTAATTAATAGATATCTCCACAAAAAAAAATGTCCCCAACATGCACACGGAGGCATCGTAGAATTAAATCTGAAATCATTTGCATGCGACTGAAATAAACACCTTAATCTGGAAGTTGTTTATTCCACTAGTTTGCACAACGTCATGGAAGCGTGTCTTCATACATGTGTTTGACATTTTGGAAAAACTTGTCAAGAGTTATATCTCAGCTTTTAAATATGGCTACATCCAGCAGCAGGTTAGCTTAGCTTAGCATAAAGACATGCCAAACAGCGTCAGAAAGGTGCCAATTCATTCAAAAAAATTTTTAAGGATGTAGCAGCAACAGAACACACTTTTATGTTTAATTCAATTCAGTTCAACAGCACCACAAACTACATCCTCCAGTTTCTTTCTAACTCCATTTCAACATGAACTGAACGTTATAAGACTGTTGTGTTAGAACACATTAATTTAAGGTTGTGTACCTAATGATTTGTCAAGTGGGTGGAGTGTGTTAATCTGTGAGCTTTAGAGGTGCTGTATTTTTACTACCCAGAACTACTTAGCTAGCGGTCCGGCCTTATTTCCAGTGTTTATGGTATGCTAAGCTAAGCTAAGCTAAGCTGTTGATGGGTGCAGCCAAATTTAACAGCAGAGATATAACAAACTGTTGCTCCGAAATGCCATGAACAACGAAACCAATTTAAAAACTGATCCCACAGCTCTGCCATTATTTCCAGATTAGTTATGTGAACAGAATGCCCATCACTCTCCGTTCATTCATTTCAGCCGAATGCAAGGGCGAGAGGGAAAGCCCCGAGACATCGTAATAGAACCACGTGCAATAAGAGAAGAGACGGTGGAGCCACCAAGACAGAATGAAGGAGGAACAATTTGGCTTTTGAGTCTTGAAGAAAAGGAGAAATAACCACGAGTGAAGAGTCACTGAAGCCACTGCTGCCCTTTCTCCACAAACTGTGAAGAAAATGTGTCGGCCTGCGAGTTCTCTGCAGTCACTTTGCCAATAAAATGCATTTCCTTAAGTCAGTTTTCGGTACCACTTCTACCACCGAGCACCGCTATGGTGCAGCGGTAGGGCTTGGGTATCGCTTCCGAGTTCCTGATTCAGATTAAATTTACTTAGAGATATGAACGTTTCAAAACTATTCTGTTTAGTTATGAAACAGGTTTGTCATTGGTTTCAGGTTTAGTTTCACATCATAGATTCATCTCTGTCTGACTATGGTGTCCTGTAGAGGGTGGTGGACATTGTTCGTGATGGACCAGAGTTTGTTCAAGGTCCTTTCATCTGATGTCAGGGACTCCAGCTCTGTCCCTACCACAGAGTCCTCCTTCTAGATCAGCTTGTCCAGCCGTGAGGTGTCCTTCTTCTTAGTGCTGCCTCCCCAGGACACCACAGCGTAGAAGAGGACACTGGCAATGATAGTCTGGTAGAACATGTCCAGCAGCTCCCTGCAGATATTAAACCACCTTAGCCTCCTGAGGAAATAGAGACTGCTCTGATCTTTTTTGTATACCGAGTCTATGTTATCCCACCAGTTCAGCTTGTGATCCAGATGTAGACCCAGCTACTTATAGGTCTGAACCACCTCTACACACTCCCTGTTGATGGTTACAGGCTTCAGGTGGAGCCTGGACCTCCAGAAATCCACTACCATCTCCTTGGTTTTAGCTGAATTGATCAGAAGGTGGTTCTCTCTGCACCATGAGATGAAGGTGGTTCACCAGTTTCTCCTGCTCCCACAATTGCAGAGTCGTCTGAGAACTTCTGCAGGTGATATGACTCTATGTTGTGCTTTAAGTCTGAGGCAAGATTTCTAACGAGGAGGCAGGAAATGGTGGCTATATTTGAAAGAAAACTAATGATGGACACAGATGTTGGTACATATACTATTCCTTCACGGCTAATGAGCGTCTGAAACATGTTTCTACATCTGGCACAGATGAGAAGAGCCCTCCAGACTTCCACCTCCTCCTCCCTACTGGTGAATCCTCTGCCCTTCCTCTTCCCCTTTTCCTGAAATCCCTCCTCCCTCGTCTCCCAGCTCTGCTCGCCGAAATCCACATCTGAAATCCTGCAGCGGACAGATGTAAGTGGTGGGGAGTGACTCAGCGTGGGGGCGAGGAGGGAGGCGAGTATCCGAGGAGGTGAAAGGGAGAGTTCTGGGAGGCAGCGGGGCGCGAGATGATGAAGGCCAATGAGGGCAGCGTGATGAGAGGAGACGGAAAGAGCCAACGAGTCATCATGGGGTGGAGGGGGAATGAAAGAAAACGGAGGAATCGAGAAGGGAGATGCAAGGAAGCTGAGACCCTCGAAGACAGGAGGCACTTTGAGGATCACAACAAGAGGAGAGTGGAGTAAAACGGAGCACATACACCTCCTGCCTCCTCCATGAAAGCGTACAGACCCATAAATCTGCAGCTCAGCTCACAGCCACTATATCGTCCCGCTCTCTCTCCATATTCCAAATCCCATGATGGTCTTATTACCATAATCGGCTCTGAGCAGAAACACAAGAACACACACAGTCAGCCAGTCAAACACAGACGAGGCTGTGGAAAGGCTTCAACTGTTCTTACATATTTTTACTCTGTGTTGGTCCAGTCTGAATTCTCTCATTATATTGAATGTACATGTTCGTTTATTGAGGAAAATATCTGTGAGGTATAAAGGCAAGTCTTTTATCTGCACCTCGCTGATATGTAATATTGGTTCATTTTCCTGAATAAACAAACACAAGAGCATAACATTTGTGTTTGATTTATTTGATGGGTTCTCTTTGTCTTCTTTCAGGACTGGTGGGAAAATCCAGACATGTAGAAAATACTGAATTCAAGAGACGCAGTGACACGTCTAGCCACTCCTTCATACACCAGTACCAAGCACTGGGAGCAGTCTGGTGGTCAGTCATGTTTTCATCTGATTACATAATCTTATAGTGATGTTTTGTACATGGGCCAAGTGTCAAACCTAAAGACTGGTTCAACACCGTGATCACAAACATCTGAGTACATTTAAAAAAAAAAAAAAAAAAATAGTCAAGAAATGTATAGACAGACAGATAGAATAAGAAAGAGACAGAGATGGAGAGAGATAGAGAGATCACATGAGAGAGATACAGAGCGAGATAGAGAGTGATAGAGATACAGCGATATAATGAGAGATAGAAAGTGAGAGTGAGAGAGATAACGAGAGATGGAGAGATAGAGATATAGAGAGATAGAGATAGCAAGAGATAGAGATACAAAGAGATAGCAAGAGATACAGGGATAGTGAGATAGAGAGTGATAGAGACAGATATATATTGAGATAGAGACATACAGAGCGCGAGATAGCGAGAGAAAGAAATACGGAGACAGCAAGATAGAGATATAACGAGAGACAGTGAGAGAGATGGCGAGATATTGAGAGAGAGCAAGATAGAGATCGAGAGATATAAAGAGAGATACATGTATATAGAGAGAATATTTATAGATATTATCAGAAGTCTGCTATCATTGCTGTCGTTTTTATGCATTTTAACAGATTTTAATGACACGTTAAGCTTTTGTGGATGTAAAGTCTACCTTTAATATTATCTGAAGAAAGTTATTTAGTCATTTTAAACATGAGAAACAGACAGTTCTGCAGAATAGTAGATAAAAATGTAATCAATTGAGTTAATGTTGACAACAAACCCGAGGCTCGAGGACACCCGGTCTGTGCACCGGAGATCGAACCACTAACCCTCCGGTTTATGGACCACCCTGAGCCACAGTCGTCCCCTGTTATGTTCAGCATCACACATAAAAAAAAGGTAAAGTTCTCAAATCATTTCCATCTTCGTGCTGTGATGCAGTATCGGCCATTTCTCACATTTAAGATATTATTTAAGAGGTTAAAGTGTTAAATAAAATCCATAAAATGACACCGAAAGCAGATGTATGATTAAATACAATTAAATAAAGTATGTCCTGAATCACAGAACAATGAATACGAGTAAAAAACACACAATAAACACTGTATTTACTGTGAGCAGCACAGCGTTGACACTCTGGCCGGTCCCTTGAGATTACGTAATAATGTGAGAACTGGAGCTTTACAACGTTCTTGCTTTGCTTGGTAATCCAGCTTTACTGACCTCAAACACTCAAACCTCCTGACTGAATGCTTTTTATTTTTTTCTCATGAATCAGTCTAGAAAAATATAGTTTAATTTCTGCATTTAAACAAACACAGCTAAGACTGAAGCTTAGTCGGAGTCTGGAACTCATCACATCACGTTTCAGCAAGAGGAACTTTCCGTCTGGTTCCATCTCTTCAATCAGCCGATGACCAGATCGAAGCAGCCAAACTTCCTTCTGGCGATCCGTCTAATAGCTAACCTTGTTGCAGCTTCACCTCAATGACATAACAGACACACAAGCATGCCTCGCACAGTCTCAGCGAGATAACAAGACCCACAAATGAGGCTAACCCCGTGCAGCGGAGCAGCCAATTAAAGCCCAGCAGCCTCATGCTACACCACCACCACCGCTGACACCACCACCAGCAGCACTGCTCATAATAACCACGATGGCGGTGATGATGGCGTCTGCGCCGCCGAGACCAAACAAGATATGAAACTTTGCCTCCCTCTAATCGCTCTTTGATTCCACAGAGACAAAAAAAATAAATAAATAAATAACACGAGGAGGAGGAGGAGGGTGAAGGTAGGAGTTTAGAGGGTTCACTGAGGCTTAGTTTAAAATCTGCTCTTTTTCCCCGAGCTAAATTTAGATCCACACAGAGCAGTCTGGCTCTTGACACAGCAAGTTAATGAAGCATGCAACCACCACCAGCATATCCCAAACCCTCATGGTGGGAGGGGGGGGGGGGGGGGGGGGGTGCATGAGAGAAGGTAGCAGGTATGTAGGTAGGTTTGTTTACTTTGTCGTTAAATGTCCTAAAAATCCAAAAATCCACATCCAAATCCTGACACTTAAAATGACCAGTCATCAAACACAGACCCTGATCAGACCTGGGTCATTTGAATGCACCTGTCCAGCTTTGAAGTACCCGTGTTCACACCTGGCATCACAACGAGTCTCCAGCCAGAACTGGAGACCTGAACTTGAGACCATGTAAATCTTAAATCTCTCTGGTTTCTCTCTGGTTATTGGAATAAATCCATTTTCTCTGAGCACATCTGCTCCACGTGGACTAAACATCAAGTTGAGGAGAAACATGGAGGTAGAAAAACAAGATGAACTAAGCTGGAATCCATGCGCCTTGGTCATCTTCTCCTACCCCATCAGTAGGGCTGAACGATTTGTTTCTTAGTTTCAGCAGCCTCATGTTTCTACAGCAGTCGACTTGCAACGCGTTGAAGGAAAGAAAAGGACACTCCACATATTACATATGGATGCGAGCTTACATCACACAGTCATATAGGTGTCCTGTCTACACAGTGTCAGTGGTGCCACGGCACAAATGAGGACATGCTGATGCATCTAAAAGTAAAACCAGAGGGGTCATGAAAAAGTTAGTGGCCTGCCCCTGGCCTGTTTTAATGAGCAATGACTGGGGAAACTTGGAAAACGCAAAGCTAATCACGACAGAGATGTCGAAGGCAAAAGAGATTATTGATAGAGGATGAAGCTAAACCACAAAGTGAAAGTAGTACAATGAATAAAATCAATTCAATTTAATCTTACTGGTTAAATAATGTAATGTTGCAAATGGAACAACTCAACAACAAGTTTAGATTTACTTTATCACTTTGAGTAAAAATTCTTGACATTTAAACTATGATTATTAAAAGTTGTGATACGACGAACGGCACAAAATGTTTTGATTAAACTGTTTGGTTAAGGTACTGCTGATACTGAAGCCTAGATATAATACATTCATTTCCATCTGGGGGAAATTGTTGTTGCACACACGTTACTACTAAGCTACTTAGCTACCACTACTACTGACCTTGCTGTTGATACACGTCTTATCAGATAAGTGCATGCTGAGCATTTCCAACAGACACGTTGTGGAAAACAACAGAAAACTGTTGAACTTTTTAGAAAATTGGTTTGCAATCAAAAGTCACATTCATAACTTCAGACTCCGCCCCAGAAAAATACACATGAGAAGAAACACCATTTTCATTAGTTTAATATTTATTACCCCAAACATTTAGACACAATAACAAGGATAGCCCCAAATAACAAAAATTGACAGTAGCGGGTGTTTCCACCATTTGCCGCAATGACAGCTTGACAGCGACGTCTCATGCTCCTCACTAGCCTCATGATGTTGTTCTGAGGCAATGCGTTCCACTCTTCCACAAGTGCTACACGCAGTTCTGCCAGGTCACGTGGGGGCGGGGTACGATCATCCAGTCTCTGCTTCAGCTGGTCCCAGATGTGCTCTATGGGGTTCAGGTCAGGGGACATTGCTGGCCATACCATATGAGGCACTCTGACTTCCTGAAGTCGAGCTGTGACAATTCTGGCACGATGTGGTGGAGCATTATCATCCATCAAAGAGAAAGTTGGGGGTGTGCTGGTGGAATTGGGGGATGATGATGGGTTCTATGATGTCTCTGAGGTACGAATGTGCAGTGACTGAGCCATCTACAATAAACAAATCTGTTTTGCACTGACTGGTGATGCCTGCCCAGACTGTTGCACCTCCTCCACCAAAGCGAACCCTGGGGACCATGTTGGCCTCGGCGTATCGCTCACCTCACCTTCTCCAGCAATGCTGACGACCATCATTTCTGTGCAAGGTGACCCTACACTCAGTGAACAGGACGGTAGACCACTGCTGCATTGTCCAGGTCACATGATCTTGTGCCCACTGCACACATTCAGCTCGTCCGTTAAGTGACGTCGTGTGTTCATGGCTGTTTGAATGATGAACTTGGAATGACTTTCTGACAATACCAGCTTTTTAGACCACAGAATGTTGAAAATTGATGCCACATTGAAAAGGGTTGTCTTTTAGTATTTTTTGGTATTGGCCCCAATATGTAAGGCACACTGTACACAGTGAGACCGTTACGTGGAAAACACAAAATGAGGTGTGTCTATCACCCCAATACAATTGCCTCCCTATCCCAAAACTCTCTGAAGTGAAACAACATTTTAATGAGCAGTTTTTCCTGTGTTTGGTTAGCGCCGCTATCACAGTACTGAATAATGGTTAGATATGAAAACTAAGCATGTAGCACAAAGGGGTCACCCTGTCTGGACTGATATGGCTGAATTTTCAATAACACTCTAGGTGATATGGGGATAAAATCGTGTATATAAGGCTTGTCCAGTTCCAAGGTTAGTTGTATTCATCCAGGAGAGGTAGGTGTGCACAGATAAGGGATCATGAAGTGTCTTGTTGCCGTTCTGGTCTGTGTGGTGCTTGCAGAGGGAATCAGGTAAGATCCATGGTCTTTTTCTCTGAGAACAAAATCGTAGATCTGACTTCAGGGGCCAGTCTAAAACGCACAGGAAGTCAAAATCCTTTCTTCTTCTTCTTAGGATCCCTCTGCACAAGCACAAGTCTATTCGTGAGGCCCTGAGAGAGAAAGGGATCAAGATTCCTTACCAAGACCCAGCCCAGAAGTATCAGAACAATGAGTTTGCCGCCGCTGGGATGTACATCAACAACTATGCCGATGTAAGAAATCTATTTTTACGTACTAGAGCATCTTGTCTGTGAAGGTTCTCAGTCATCCAGGTCATGGTATATCCAACAAAGGTTCAAAAAAGGCAACTGGACTTGTAGAGTTTTTTGAGAAGATGTTTCACCACTCATCCGAGTAGCTTCTTCAGTTCAGAACTGATGCAACATCTTGTTTGAAGCAATCACCGATTTTTTATTCTGTCCGTCTCTTTCTTTACCTCTAGATGACCTACTGTGGAGCCATCAGTATTGGAACACCCCCTCAGTCCTTCCAGGTGGTGTTTGACACCGGCTCTTCCAACCTGTGGGTGGACTCGGTCTACTGTAACACTGAGGCCTGCAGTGAGTACAAGTCTGCCACTCACTTCACAGGATATTTGCAAGTTAAAAACTTCCAATAGGGCTTACACGTGCTTAGCTAGAAGCTGCACATGCAGACGCCGTGGTTTGTGATCCTGTTTCCGACAAATTACATATCGAAGATGCATGATGGGATTTAGACATAGTTACAGGACGTTTCTGCAACTGTCTTAGATAAAATTCAGCTTGTGGCTTCTATAAGCGAGGGAATCACCAGTATGTCAAAAGGCTCTGGAAGGCATAAAGACATGGAAATGGCTCCAGAGCTAATCCAGATCTATGTCATTTACAGACGCACACAAGAAGTTCAACCCCAAGCAGTCCTCCACCTACTCTGCTACTGGTCAGACCTTCTACGTGCCCTACGGAGTCGGAAGCCTTTATGGAGTCTTTGGCTACGACACTGTCAATGTGAGTCAGCCCCACTTAACAATCAACAAAGCTGTAGCCAGATATGTAGTAGGTGTTAAATTAATTTTAAAAAAAGCCATGACTTTTTTATACAAGACTGTATTTAATGATTTGGTACTCCCATAAAATAAAAGATCTCCAGCGAGTTCATTTATTGCCGTAGCTGTCGAAAATTCTAGTCTCTGAAACCTAAACAGATATTGCCAAATTTATAATTTCCTCATAACATTGGTTGGTTTTGAACTCTGTAGGTCGGCAGCATTGTAATCTCTAACCAGGAGATTGGCCTGAGCACAAACGAGCCTGGTCAGACCTTCGAGGTGGCCCAGTTTGACGGCATCCTTGGCTTGGCCTATCCATCCATCTCAGCTGGAGGAGAGACCCCCGTCTTTGACAGCATGATGTCTCAGGACCTGCTCAATGCTGACATTTTCGCTTTCTACCTGTCTAAGTATGACAAGACTGTAAACGGGTGATATAAATTCGTATTTGACCTTCTGCCTCACTTAGTTTGCTTTGCGATATAGGAACGAACAGCAAGGCAGTGTGCTCTCTTTCGGAGAAGTGGACCAGAACATGTACCAGGGCCTGATCTACTGGATTCCTGTCACCTCTGCGACCTACTGGCAGATTGGCGTGCAGGGGTCGGTGTTTTTCAAAATTTTATCCGCATTTTCTTGTTACCGAGACGGTGCCAATTTGTGCTTTATATGACGCAAGTAAAAATAACTTTTGGTGTGCAGATTCCGGATTAACAATCAGGAGACCGGCGTGTGTTTTGAGGGATGCCAGGCCATCGTGGACACTGGAACCTCCATGCTGACAGCCCCAAGCCAGATTATGGGTTACATCATGCAGTCCATTGGAGCCCAGCAGGACCAGAATGGACAGGTGGGACAAATGGACAGACAGCGACAATATTATTCCTCATGAACAATCAAACAACTCCTTTGGCCGCACCGTTCACAAGTACTAGATAATGTTCCTAATCAAACACCAGTTTGTTTCTGTTCCTCTCAAACCGGATCTCTTTTGTTCTGCAGTATATGGTGAACTGTGCCCAGATCAACAACTTGCCAACTCTCAGCTTTGTCATGAGTGGAGATACCTACCCCCTGCCTCCTTCTGCTTACATCATCCAGGTATATTTCTATTTCTGTGCTAACCTTAAGCCGTGCTTTGTATTTGGGAGTGTGCGAATGTGTATGAACGTCCCGATCTCCTGTCTCCTTCTCTAGTACTACGAGAACGGACAACAGTACTGCACCGTGGGCATCACCCCCACCTACCTATTCTCTCAAGACGGCCAGCCAATGTGGATCTTTGGCGACGTGTTCCTCAGAGAGTACTACTCCATCTTCGACCGTACCAACAACCAAGTCGGCTTCGCCACCGCTGCCTAAGTGACAGTGATCAGTGCGACCACCGTGCAGCAGAATAAAAAATAAAGAGCAAATGAAAATCTATCCCAGCAAAAGTCTGGACATGTCATTTGTTTTTAAAAGAGCTGTCATTATCACCAAAAGAAAATGACTTTTCCAGCAGGTACTCAGCTGCAAAAGTGTGCCAAGCAGGCTGAGGCTTGGTTTTAGGGTCAAGGTCTGAATTTGGTTTATTTTAGGGTTAGGCATTTTGTTGGGATGGTTATAGTTAGTTCAAGTGGCTAGGCAACACTTTATGTCAGTTCAGGGTTGGAGAGAAAGTTGGAGGGAAATCGTCTTCTGCAGGAAGAACCACTTTGCTCACGTTAATAAAGCTCGGAAAGGTTTTGGTGAATGTAAACAACAGACAATATAAAGATGGACGGCAGACCTGCTCCTCAAAAGTGAAGCCAAAGCAAGTAGAGCTCCCCCTGGTGGCTGGCTGCAGTATAGGTCATAAGCTCCACCCCCTCCCATATTAGTGGGCGGGACTTGGGCCAAACTAAAACACTAAAATACACATCAGATAAATTTTAAGGATGGTTTCTGTCATTCTAGGTAGTTGATATAATGTTGATGAATTTTCAAGTGTCATTTGGCACTACAGAAACAGGATGTGACATAATGGTGACCACCAGATGCCATGCCGCTAACCGCTTTACGAAAACGCGAGTGAGTCTGGAGCGAGTGTGGGCGGGGCATCGATAACGTGGCTCCAATCTCGGATCGTACAGATCAAACTTCGGCTCCAAACTCGCAAGAAGTCATCGCCCGGGAAAATAGCGTCAATTTGGACAGTGAAAGGAAAGGAAGGAGACGTGTAGTCCATATTTATATACAGTCTATGACTTAAACACATCTTATCATACCATTTTTAAAGACATATTGGTCCAGCCTCGTACTTCATGCACTGTCGTGGGATCAGTCATTTCTAAAAGTCATTTTTAAAAGACATGCAACAGGTCATCACGGCTGGTCGCATGCTGCAGCTGCTAGTTAGTAAGATCCTGATTATGACGGCTGTATCTCCTAGTCCTCTTTTTCATTGATACCTGGATCACATGTTCCCTCCTGGGTATTAATAAAGTTAACGTAAATATTTCACAGTGTTTAGATCAGTCCACTCTTTCACCTCCAGGCCTTTCCAGTCTTAAAAATACAGCTGCTGCTCTTCACTTTATTGGATTTTCATATTATTACCATACATTTTTTAGTGTATACATTAGTTCTGCATTGATAGCTCCCCTCTTTAAGGATTAAGGATGTTGTTGTGCTTCCCCTGAATGTTTGCTTCAAGTCGAGCGCAGCAGCAGCAGCGCAGGAGTACTTCTTTCACGCTCTCTTTAATTCTTTACAATCCGTTCTCAGACAGATTTATTTGCATTCTCCGTCTGGCCGTGCTCGTTTCCTTTCCTTTCCTTTTCTTTTTTTTATTCCCTCTCCCTCCTCAGATCACCACCTCGTTCCTCCTCTGGCCCGTCTTTGGCAGCTAAGGGCGCAGAAACACAAAGCCCACACACACACACAAACAAACAAGGCTCCAGTCTGCGTAAGCTCGTTTTACCTTCGGCTAATGCGACCCACACATGCATGAGCACACAGGCATGCAGAAAACATGATCGGCGTGCTGCACCGTCACCGACATGCATGAATACTGATGCGAGAAAAGGCGGACGTGGCCAAAAACAGCTCTGCAGCACACACACACGCACACTGGACATGGAACAGAATACTAATGTGAAAGGATGTGGTTGTCAAACAGGACACACACACACACACACACACCTGAGCATCCTGAGATATAAAGCAAAGACCCACACAGTAGTAGTCATGCAAGGTGACGGTGCAAATAGCATCCTCTCCTCTCGCTCTAATTATCTCTACCTCACACACACGCACACAAACACACACACACACACACACACACACACACACACTGAGACATCCATTTTTCCCCACGCATCATTACACACACACCTCAGCAGAGTTTTACAAGCTCGTCAACTACAAACATGCCAGCACACACACACACACACACCTGCTCATGCATGACAGTGCATCCCCTCTTCCCTCTCTCTAAACCCCCACCCCCCCCCTTCCAGCGGCCGTTACCATGACGACGCCCAATCCGAAAGCCGGTGAGGCTGCTGCTGCTGGAAAGGAACGAACAGAGAAAAAACACAACCTCGTATGTTTTGTGTGCGAGCAGCTTAGAAAGAGGAACGGTTTTAATTTATTTATTTATTTATTTTTATTGTTAACCATCATCTTCTAGCAGTTGTAAGAGACGACAGCAACAATTGAGCCCCCCCTTCAAAAAAAAAAAAAAAAAAACAGTACAGTTACACTGAAGTGTTAGCGCCCCCCTGTGGCCGTAATGGTCATGGGAACTAAGCAGGAAGTCAGGTGACATTGTTACAGCTGACCAAAAGTCAGCGCAGGTTTTCAACCATGTGACCAAGACAACAGAGGCCGTACAACCTCTGTAACCCTCCCAAGGCAAACCTGAGAGAGACGGGACATGTAGGGGGGGAGGGAAAGAGGGGTAAAAGAGGTGGGAGCAAGAAGAATAGGAAGAGGGAAGGCATGAAGAAAGAAGAGTGTGGGAAGGTGAAAATGTAGGAGAGAGACGTACGAGGGAAATCAAGAATCTGACATGTGAAGGTATTGGGAAGAGTGAATGAAAATAATTCGGAAGGCTTAGAAAGAAGAAAAATGAAAAATGAGAGGAGGAAAGGAGAAATGTGCAGGGAAAATGAGGAGGATAAATGTATGCAGAGAAAGTAGGAGCCGAGCAACGGGAGGAGGGAGGTCAAGGGTCAAGTAAGAAGTCATGCGTGAGATAATACGAAGGTATAGGAGCAGTGATGTAAGAGGGTAAGGCATGACTAGCAGGAGCATGGGGGGGGGCCTCTGTGTGTGTTACACAGTGTGACGCAATACAGGAAATGTTAATGTGGGGGGGGGGGCACTTTGTGCTAGAAAAAGAAAAACTTATGGGAAACATAATTCTTGTGGAGGAACTGTGAAGGTATTTTCAGAGATAAGTGATGCCAAATCAGGAGTCTCTCCATTGGGAACCGATTCTGCTCCTGATTGGCCCAATCAGAGTGTGTGGGCGGGACTTTATGTGGTGATGGACAGGAGAGTGACAGTAGTCGCCGTTATCTAAGCACCATGGAGTTGAATTAATTTACAGGAAAATGTCTCCGATTGGTTGGAGGGCTATTTAGTTGCAGGATGATGTATTTTGGCGCACAACCAGACAAGATAGACAGTTACAAGTCCATTAAAGTTTTTATAGTTTTAGTACCATGCATTTTAGAATGCCACAGCGTGTATCAAACTTGTCACAGCCTTTTTAGCCCCACTGAGTTAATCACATTGTCGGCAAACCATGAGACATTTGAGAGACATTTCTCACTTACTACTTCACTACTCTCTGATCACATGGGAATATGAGGAGATGCATTTTAATGCCATTAAGTAAGAAGAGCGTCTGATGTTGATGCAAGGTCTGAACGGGGCCAAAGATGCTAAATAATGTTCTTCTTCATCGGTTTGCTTCTGGGTTTGGCGCCTCTTCACAATAAAAAACATGAATTCACAGACAATGATGCAAGAACTACTCCAAAACTAGAGTGTATTATGTACAGAAGCAGACATGCAAACAGTGTGACATCAGTTATTTACTTGAAAATCTTCAATCTTACCAAGAAAGGACTTATTAAACCTCTATTCTCCGCCAAATAAACACTTTAGAGGTTATTTTTTTGTTTTTTTAACCCTACAAACAGCAGCAAAGTCTGAGCAGAGCTTTGACCTGCATCACTCCTCATTTATATCGCTGGGCCGTGTCAGCCGCTGTAATTAGCCGCAGAGCACGCAGCCAACACAGTGTTAATTAGAGGTGGAGGCGAAGAAAAAAAACGAAACGCACACAAAGAGAGAGAGAGATGGTTCAGCGGGCAAATGAGACGGTAAATGGAGCGTACCAAACTGGATGACGAATATTCAGAGTACGCTGGAGGAAGATTAGTTAACGCGAGTGTATTTACATGCATGTTCCTCTTAAACAAGCGTTATCTACACACACACAGAATCTCCTTATATTTATATACTGCATGTTGTGTGTGTGTGTGGGCGAGCTTTAGTGAGAGAGCCCTCGTCGGAGGCGACAGCTCCTTCAGAAACCTGTTTCCCAGAAGCCATTAACATTCATTCACACAGGCAGCGTTCCATAAACAGTCATTAGAGGAGGAACACTTACAGTAACGCCGAATCGCTGAGCCCTTTCACACTCTGCATCCCCGCCTGATTCCTAAGTCACCAATTTAATTTGACAATCAATCAAAACGCAGCGAGTAATAAATACTTCAGTCTGCGCTACAGCACCCAGAGTTTGCAAACTTTTCCCGTCGTAGCCGAGGACCCCACGCAGAGAGACATTTGACGGCACAATCACGCGGTTTTGTCGTCTTTGCTCTGCAGAGGGGAAAACGTTTATTTTGCTGCAATTTTTTATTTTTTTTGCTTTTGGCTCGTTAGCTTAATTGCCGCCTAATTTGAAGTGAATCGGGGGCTTGTAAACAGGGATTCATTAATCTGGCATTGTGTCGCATTTTATTTAAACTGTAAATTCAGGCGTTAATGACGAGGCTTTTTCTTTTTAGCCTCCACAGGAGTGGTCCACCAACAAAGATCACTCCATAATAGTCTGAGAGGAACCATGGTGTGATGGACAAAGACACTGCTCTCCAAGAAGAACATTTCTAAACATCATGTGGACAAGACAGAAGACTATTGGGACAATGTTTAGTGGACAAATGAGACCAAAGTAGAATAGCTTGCATCCCAGCATCAGAACCTCATCCCTCCATCAAACATGGGGGCGCTAATGTCCTGGTTTGGGCCTGTCTTTGTCATCACTGATGGACCAATGAATTCTGAATTCTACCAGTGAACTCTAAAAGAAAATGTCAGGACATCTGTCCATGAGCTGAATGTGAAGAGGAACTGGGTCATGCAGCAAGACAACGAGAACCAAGAACACAAGTGGTTCTACAAAAGAACGGTTAAAGAACAACAAGATGAATGTTTAGGAACGGCCAAGTCAAAGTCCTGACCTTAATCCAATAGAAATGTTGTGGAAGGATCTGAAGCAAGCAGTTGATGTGAGGAAACCCACCAACATCTCAGAACTGAAGTGGTTCTGATCAGCAGTTAGCAGAAACATTTAGGTCACAGCAGATACTGGAAACAAGGGTTCAAGGGTACATTTGTTTGATTCAGGTCTCTTTGTCTACTTTCAGGAAGATTTGAAATGTAGAGAATTCAAATTTTTCTTGCCACTGCTGCCTTAGTTTTTTCTCTGGGGGAACTCAGGTTGTGTTTGTCTCCAGCTGTTTCACTGGTGAAATGTTTCAGTGCAAAATTTTGGGCAAACTGCTGCAATTTTGCCAGCTCTGGCAAAGAAAATCTATTTTTCTTTTGCTGCTGCTGCTCCTCAACAGTAGCCAGGTGGTTCCCAGGAGCGTAAAGTTAGCCAGAGCTGGCAAAGTGTTCGCAATTTGGCAATGCACACAAGCAGGTGGTTGGTTTGGACCTTTTCAAGGGATTCGATGGTGCTGAAGGAAAACTGCAGAGGAACTAAACACGATGGAGCTTCTGTCTTACTCTGTTCGGACGAGTAATTCATCTCTTCTACCCATTAACCCTCTTGATCTTGGTCATTTCCTGCATCTGAATTTTACATATGAAACTGTATTGCAAGCACAACAAGTGGGTTTGAGTAAAAATAGGATGAAAACAACAAACATGGCCCTTTTTCTGCACTGGTCACTTCAGGAGTCCATTAATCTTCACCACAAAGAAGTTCAGTCTTTGATTGAAAATTAATAACAAGGTTGGCTCAGCTATAAACCCCATGCACGAGAAAAAAATTGAAATTGAACCCATGCCACCTGTTGTGAAAGTCCTGTGAATGATTGAAGGTATACTGAAGCCGTTCTCATTCTACCGTCGACTCTTCCTTCGAGACGAAAACAAACACTGGGCACCTCTTAGCTTCGTCAGTGCAGGAAATTGTTTTAAATGACGTTTGATGCTCCTCAGCCTCCTCCTTTAAAAGCTACCCTTCCACATAAACGGTCCTCGGCCGCTCCCCGCAGACCAATTAGACCAACTTGGGAGGGGAGTATCCTTACTCTTCGATGAGAGCGATCCCACCGGCCCCATTTACTTTCACTTTATTCGACCGTATGATAATCCACTCGGCGCTGAATTGTCTCTCGGGGAGGGAGCCGTGCTCTGAAATTGGTCAGCCTGAACTAAACATCTGCAGGAAAACAGACCAATATTGATGCCTGTTAAACCCTTCGCCTCGGCGGGAAATGTTCATTTATCATCGCGTTAGAGTTTACGGCCGTCTGGAGGAAGAGTTTGAACAGACTTAGGAACATGTCGTATTTATTTAATGATTACACTTATACAGGCGGGGAATAATTGATAAGACTGTGCTCCGTTATCGGCGGGGTATTGGTACATGGATCACTGAGAAATGTTTGATTTTAAATCAGTTTGTCAACCTCAACATGAGCATCTCACAGGAGTGTCCACCCACACTTAGTTTAGAGCGTAGTCCTTTGTTCGAGGGGTTATCTTGGTCATCCAGGTCGTGGTAAATACAAAAAACAAGCTGAAACAAGAGCAAATGGACTTGAAGAGTTTCTTAAAAGACGTTTCATCCAAGTAGCTTCTTCAGTTCTCAAAGACTGGCAGAGACTTTGGCTTTAGTTTGAGACGTCTGTGGGTGCCACCCATCAGAAAAGGCTCCGTTAATGACCAGATACTCACCATGTGGTCTTTTACTCTTGCTTTTAGACACAGACAGAACACTGGTCCCCAAATTAATGCTAGAGACTAAATATGAAGGCGCTCCTTGTGTTTCACCACTCATGGATCATTGCACAAAAGGTATACGCTAATTTAAATAAGATTAAATAGATTTTAGATGTAAACATAGACGCTGTGGGCTTTTCCTGTGTTTTATTTTTGTGCATATTCTCAGATGAAGTTGTGCAACCAGCACAGGGGGGGCTGGATGTAGGACTTAATGAGAGGAGGGCTCATATTCAGAGATGGTGAACTAAATTTCTTGCACCATTTCCATAACGTTATATTTTATTATATTGCATATACACGGCTCGAACTGAATGCACTCCAACAGAGAAGCTAATTAAAGAACCGTCTGCTGGTTATCTGCTCCATTTTGTCCCCATCTCTAATAGTTCTTGTTGACGACACTTTTTCACCGCATCTATCTGGAGCCGTCTCAGCGGAGACAGCTAATGAGGACAGAACCGGGCCGAAGCATTAGCGGCCTCCCACAGTCGCGGAAACACACAAGCGAGCGCTCGGTCACGTCGTTAGCGGCCTCCGAGTCAAACCGAGGAGTCGTTAGGAGGCTCACGTTGGGAGAGGAGAGAGAGAGGAGGACAATTGATTTGTTTGCGGTCACATGAACGGTCGGTATGGGGGGGGGGGGGGGGGGGGGGTATTGAACGTATCAGACTGTATGTATGCTGGCGGCGGAGGTGCTAATGAGTGGTCGATTTGTTTCTGTCCATGTGTCTGAGAAACAATAAAAATGTCTCCTCCTGAGCCTCAGAGTCCAATAGAGGTTTTCAATCTATACCTGAAGCTCGATGGGATCATTCAGAGAGGAACTTTAGACCGGAGTCAGGCTGGAAGTTCCAACTTTACCAACAAGTGACAGAAGATGAGGTTAAGTTGCTGGAGATTGGACCCAAGTTAAATCCCCATGGGTACGTGCTCCAGACCTTATTTTAATCTGTGTTGGGAGTTATTGAAGAGTTATTTCAGCTTCTAGACCTTCTTGTGAGGACAATCTCCAGATACTTTAGCATTAATAGGCTCCTTATGCTCATGGTAACTATGTACGTTGGCTGCTTTAAACCTCAGAGATCACTGGTTCAGATAGATGTGATTGAATGCAAGGATGAAGAAGGCGTCTCCAATCAGATGTAGAGGTGGTGTTGGTGGTGTAAACCTCCGGTAATCGTTCTCTCTGCTTGTTGGAATAAATCCATCCTCTCTGAGCATGTCTGCTCATGCCATGTGGGGTAAATATCAGGTTAAGGGACAGAAACATGGAGGTAGGAAAACAAGATGAACCAAGATGGAATCCATGTGGACAGAGACGATGGAGATGTGGAGACATCTTGGTCGTCGTCTTCTTCTACTCTAGACATTCAGGGTTGGAGATGAAAACTTCTTCTGTTCCATTTCCAGCAGATGTGATGCCCCATGTGAACATTTAAGCTCAAGATTGATGAGGTTGGAGAAACGTTCTCCAGGTAAATTACTGGCTGCATGAGACACACTGAAGTAGAGTTTATGCCTCAGCAGGACAAAAACGCCGTAACCTACGTACGTAGCCTACGCCGGTGCTCGTCAGTCTGTCTCGCTCTGTAACAACTCCACCCAAACACTAGTGGGCGCTGTGTCTTTTTTGCCAGTCGGGTTAATTTTGGTTTCTACTTCCAGCTTCATTTTCAACGATGGCGATTAAAACTTTGGCAGAAATTTCGCCAAAGACAAGTCGTACAAATGTTTCCGAACCTCCTCCGTTAACCTTTCCTCCATGTGTTCCATCTTTATTGATCCAAAACAAGTCAATTAGAAAACTGCAGAGATAGAGAAGCAGCTGGAAATACAAAAGCGAAAACGAGCTACTACCAAGCGGACCAATCACAGCTCTTGAGGAGGTGCACGTCAGGCCACGGCGTTAGGTTCTGCGTAGAGTCTGGACTGTCGCCTATTAGTCCGATTTTTTATTTAAAAGCACAAAAACATTAATTTCTAAGATTTTAACACAATGAATTTCTACCGTTTAGTTAAGAAAATATATGAAAACAGGGAACTTTTTAATAATGCTTCACAATTTCTAATAAAACTTTTATAATTAACTAGAAGGACGTCCTGCTGTGCTGAAGGTCCAGGGCTTTCAGATCACACTGTATTCGTTAATCCTGAATGTCACATAGAGAGAGAGAGAGAGAATTGATTTGTTCTTCACACTGAGCTCCTTACAGAAGCCACTTTTAATAAATCTGATTATTTTTCCTGCACCGTGCACTTTGTTACCAGAAGATAAACTTATCGTCGCACTGCAGGCCACACAATCTGAGCCGTGCACTCGATCTCAAGATATCAAATTTAACTCCAACATGTTTGAGTCCTCCCCTGAGGTATGTATCACAATGAGCAGATGGTTCACTGACTTTTAAAAGCTACAAATAACTATCAGAGAATCAGAATCGAGCCCAAACTCTGCAGGATGCGCTCCGTCAGAACAAACCTCTGACTTCTGACTGCCCCGTCTCCGATACGTCCCTCCCCGGCTGTCAGCTGGCGTCCATCGTCTCATTAATCACGCTTCACCTTTCCGTTAACGCTCGTCTCTTCAGAGCCTCTGGAGGAACAGGGAAATGTCAGCAGGCCCCCAAAGAGAGGTCACGTCATCTCCGTGGAGACGACGGGGCCAGAATCACAGGACGTTTAGGCTTCTCCAAAAGTTAAAGGTCTGCAGATCTGAGCCAGAATCGGGTTGTTGGATAAGATAAGACCATCCTTTAAATTTATCCCAAAGTGGGAAATTTTGTAGAGTTGCAGCAGCACATAGTTTAAGGACAGTGCACACAAGAGAAGGAAAAGTTAACACATATAGAAATTCATGAATATTGACTGAACATGCGGCTACAGTTTAAATGATCTAATTTATATTCTGCTCAGGACTCACACCTAAACTGCAGTCACTGACCATGGAAATTAATAAAAGGTGTACTTATAATGTGAAAAAACCTTCATCTCGAACAAATCACCTTGAAATATTAGAAGTATAAAAAAAGAGTTGGAAGCGTTTTAAGCTACAGTCAAACTCACATCAACAGAATAAATTTAGATTTGTGCGAGTGCGAACACTCCCGTCCCGTTAATCAGCCTCTAACCGGGCACACGAGGAGGCATTCATCAGAGATATTGGTGTGAAAACCTCGCGCCGAGCTCTCGCCGATCGAGGCCCAACAACGCGTTTCTGTCTGATTGAGCCCCCAGGAGCCCGACGGCGGCAGCCCGGAGACAATTAGATCAGAGCGGCTGATTCTCTCATCAGTATGCTGCCGCTGACATTTCACCGGCCTCCTCGGCGTCGCACCAACGCGCCGGGCCCCGCAGGTATGAGGAGGGGTTAGAGATTAACCGGCGCGGGTTAAGTGTATTTCAGAGCCCGGCTGGAAGCGTACGTGAAAGAACTCGGGGTTTTTTATTTTTCTGTGTGCGAGGGCCGCGAGACCACGGCGAGTCGTCACCCTTGGAACTTGCCATCAACTCACGCTGCAGAGAGAGGGATGATTTGCAATTTTGAAGGCTCGATTGTGATTCTTGGCGTGACGTTTGACTCGGAATTAATTCTCAGTTCAATGCGGATTCAATAAAGAAAAGAGGAGGCCGATACTTTCTGGCTCTTACTCTGGGCCTCTAACACGGGACAAGTCCTGGAAATACAATCATGGAGCCGTGAGTTAAACTCATCTGCACGCACAACAGTTTGCAGAAGAAAAACTGCATCCCTTTAACAATGGTGTCTGTCTTTAAAGTCATATTGCAGGATCTGGTGGTTTAAGGCACAGCTATTTGAAGGAGCTCCTACAGATCCGAGCAGGGAAAAGAAACTCCCCATTCCTACGCTGAACACTGAACCCACCGTCCATTGGTACAGAAATGGTACCACACGCAATAAAACCATTTATTCTGCACCTTAAACATGTTGAAATATGTAACGGCAGTCTTTTAATTCTGTCCATTTGCCTGAGAAACTATAAAAACACGATCTTTCAGAAGCAGCATTACAGAGCTGGATCTTTTTCTGTCCCGTTGGCTCAGTTTTAAGCTGGTTAACACATCCACATGGACCAACATGTAACTGCCTCCATCAGAACAGACTGATCAAAGGGAGTTTTCAGTTGGGTATAGATCGGGTGGTATAAACCTTTGATACGCACTTTGTGTTACCTGAAGCACTGGGAGCAACTCCGTCTGGCTCAGTGTCTTTGCTCCAGGACACTTTGGCTTCATGTGCCAGAGATCGAACCACTAAGCCTCTGCTTTACCATTTTTTTTATTTTTAATACTCTTCCTGAGGCTGTTTTCAAATAGTACATCTGAATTTCATTGTGCGTAGGAGAACATACGAGCCTGGAAGTCAGACCAACTTCCACAGACAACAAAGATTTGTTTTGTGGTGGAAAGCTGGTCTGGAGTCTCTGCAGTGAAAACTGATTACACCCTGTAGAGTTGAAACAGGCCTCAAAATAAAATCCAGAAGGAGTGTCCTGCACCTTGAAGCATCCTCCTTGAGACAAAGGAAATATTGAAACCAAAAGAAATTCTGCTAGTCAGGCCTCCACAATCAAAATACTTCACAACAAGTTACTATATTCAGATTCTGATAAGCACGGTGCAGTTTCCCCCTGAACTCTTCCAAGTGTAACCCTGGTTTCTAACCATGTCCTCCAGACTCTCTGGGCTGTGGGTGTAACGCGGGTCACAGTTCAAATCTTCTGAAATCGACACCAACAGGGCAGGACAGTACATGCATGACTTTATCACCTCGATTACACATGCACCAGAGGAGTGTCACACCCCTAAACGTCCCACCATAAACAAAAGAAAGGTAGGAACCAAAATTACTCTGTCAGGGCGTCAGGATGACAGAAAATGATGAACATGTAAATAAAATGCAGGAGCGGAGAAAGAAATAATTATGAAATAAACTTTTTCCTGTGAAGTCCCAAAATAATCCAAAACTAATGTGTGCACTAACTAAGGTTACACTCTTCCCTTGCTACGAGTAGAAATGTCCTCATTTCAAGAAACCGTTGGAGGAAACTGTACACAAATAAACCCGTACCATGAGGACAACACCAACAACTAATTGTGCATCTGTAACACAAGGACAAGACCTCACAGAAAAATCAATGATGACAAAGAATACCTCAATACATATAAGACTGCAAGCATAAACATTATAAGAGAAACTCAAAGCTTCCTCGACAAGAATAAAAATAATGCAAAACTCATGCGTGCAATAACTAAGGTTACACAAGGATGGAGCAAACTCTTTATTCAAAGGAAATATCTGAACCAAAGGAAACATTGAACCCAACAGAATCTACCAAGACCAACACATGTTGTTCTGCTGCAAGTCAGGCCTCCACAATCAAACCATTTCAGAAGCAAAGGTTCAAGATGTAGATCACAAACGACTGGGAACATGACTACAAGCAGAGCAGCGAGTCCAGCACATGCAAACAGCACAATAAACGTATTAAATACACTGATTTAGCGGCATAAAGTGAACGAGACAGCACACAGACAAGCAACAGGCGCAAACATGCAGAAGCACAGCGGTGGAATTAAACCAACACGACCAGCGACAAAGCATCCACACACTGCAGCAGCAGCTGAGCCCGATGAAGCACGAGCAGAATAAAGACCGACTCACCGGCAGCGTGGATCCAGGACCAGACACGGTGACACGGGGATGAAGAAATCCAGAATCCGCCCGAGCATCTTGAATCAAACGTACCTCCAGCTGTCAGCTGACACGAGCACCTGATCAAATGTCCGCGCTGCACACCTGCGTGAATATGATTGGATGTTAGCGGCCACAGGTCTCTGCATGAGCCAATCAGTGGAGAGGAAACAGGAAACCAATTAAGGCCTGATTAAAATCAGTACTGTACATTATTGGGAGACAGTGAAGATTGTTTTCTATGTTTTGTGAAAACACTTTTACAGTTTGTGCATGATGCAAGTCTGCATGCAAAGATCTGAAACCTGGTCGTTGTTAATAATCCTAATAATCCCAGTTTCCTAAATTATTGAGATTGATTATTAACAAATCATGCAAAAAATGGCTTAAAGAAACTTGAGACCCAACTATTGTCTGATCAGATTTAAAGTTTATTTTGCTTCCTCTTCAAACTCTGATCTTAGTGTTTAATAAATTCAGTTTAACAGCAACACAAACTACATCCTCCACATTGATCATCCTGTTGAATCACCACCTTTCTGACTCTTGTTTCAACATAAACTGAACATTAGAACGAGTCACGAAGGAGGATTTAGTGCAGGACTGTTATATATATTTATGTTTTCACTAGTGTACCTAATGAAGTGGCCAGTGAGTGTACAATCCTTTGCATAATCTGACATTTCAATCTAAGAGCCTGTCCAGTCTGACATTTAAGAAGGAAGAGCTGGTCTTCGTTTCTCTGTGAGACAAACACTATTTGGATTTATTTTGCCCTTGCACACACAAACACCACCTCCTCCTCCACCTCCTCCTGTCTGAGCGAGGACCTCACAGGACGGGGAGCAGGCGACCTGCGATTGACAGCTGGTCGGGATCAGGTGGAGCTGCTGCTGCTGAAGGGTTTGAGGGCAAACAGAGCCTCAGAGACACATTTATAGAGCGGCGTCCTCACAGCGAGATGGAGAGCAACGCTGCAGCAGATGTGACAGCTAGACCTTCATCTGACCTACTGTCTGCACACACACATACACACACACACACACGCTTCCATAGACAAAATGCATCCCTCACCCCAACCATGACCATGTCAGCTGAGTGCCTGACCCTAACCAGAACTATAACCTAACTGTAACCTTTACCCTAAAGCCAAGTCTGAACAGGTTCTAACCCTGAAACACCAAGAGCATTTTTTAAGTATTTTTCTTGCTTTGTTCCTGTTGGGTCATTCTTTAGTTGCCTCCTACCTTCCTGCAACTTGTTAGCATCGCCTCATGTCCCTTGTGTCTTAAACAAGATTATAGCCAACGCCCAGCTGGTAGATACATACAGGAAACCACTCTTCAAACCAGCAGGTGGCAGTGATCTGTATTCATGATTCAAAAGGGGAAACAGGAAGAGCTACTATTAGCTGGGAGGATGGGAATAGATACTATTAGCTTGGAGGCTAGGCCGAGCTACTTTTAGAAGAGAGACTAGGAAGCTAGAACAAGCTACCATTAGCTCAGAGGCTAGGAAGCTAAGACAAGCTACTATTAGCTGGGAGATTAGGACATGCTTCTATTACCTAGGAGGCTAGGATGAGCTACTATTAACTGAGAGGCTAGGACGAGCTACTATTAGCTGAGAGGCTAGGACGAGCTACTATTAGCTGAGAGGCTAGGACGAGCTACTATTAGCCGAGAGGCTAGACGAGCTACTATTAACTGGGAGGCTAGGACGAGCTACTATTAGCTGGGAGGCTAGGACGAGCTTCTATTAACTGAGAGGCTAGGACGAGCTTCTATTGGCTAGGAGGCTAGGACGAGCTACTGTTAGCTGGGAGGCTCGGACGAGTTACTATTAGCTGGGAGGCTAGGACGAGCTACTATTAGCTGGGAGGCTAGGACGAGCTACTATTAGCTGGGAGGCTAGGACGAGCTTCTATTAGCTGGGAGGCTACGATCAGCTACTGGGCTAGAAAGAGCAACTATTAGCTGGGAGGCTAGGAAGCTAGAACGACCTGCTATTAGCTGGGAGGCTAGGACAAGCTTCTATTAGCTGGTAGGTTAGGAAGCGTTACAAAATCAAATTCAACAAAGATGCCTCTTCTCTGTATTGGTTTAAAAATGCCACATAATAAATCCAGATGGAATAAGGTGAGGAAACTTGATCCGGTCACTGGAAACACAAGTTCACACAAGAATGATGTGCAACTCCTCAAATCTCTCCAAAGACATTTCCCCAAATTAAAGTGTATTAAAGTATATGATGACAGATGATTTTCGCTGCCGCCAGGAGACAAAATACATCTAATCATCCAAAATGAAGTGGAGTGAATTATCTCCTGCTTTGTTACTCAACTAAAAACACAGTTACTTAAGTTTTAATTGCACAATTAATTCACTGAAGGAAGGAAAACAAACTTGTGTCCTGAGAAATAAGGTCATTTTAACTTGGTAAACAAAGCTCAAAATCAATTAACACAAACTGATTCAGAGGCGATTGCACACTTACTGCTGGTGGAAGGAGTCTTAAGTTCTGTTTAATGTCTTGTAGCTCTGGTAGAAGTTGTAATTAACGTTATCATAAGATTCATTCATGGACTAAATTTAGTCAGCTACTAGAAAATTAAATCAAATCAATCCATGAGACAGTCTTATATAAGCAACAATTAAGTTATTGGTGTTATGTGGTTTTATTTCAATGCGTAGTTTTAACCACCAGCCACCAGGAGGCGCTGTAGCTTCCTCCAGCATCACTTTAACCTTCATTACACCTCCATGACGCTTTTCTGTCTCTAAAAACCTAAAAACCCAGCAGAGACAAACACACACAGGTACATGTGTTGCATCTGTGGTCGTCACTGCAACCAAGGAGAATGAAGGGATGGCAGCAGAGGTGCCTCAACAACAAATCCACAAATAAATACCTGACCCTAACCAGAACTATAACCCAATGGTGACCTTTACCCTAAAGCCAAGTCTGAACAGGTTTTAACCCTGAAACACCAAGAACAAGCACTAAGGTGACAGGATGTTTGTTTTTCGAGTATTTTTCCAGCTTTGCTTCTGTTGGGTCATTCTTTAGTTGCCTCCTACCTTGCGGCAACTCCTCCCTCCTGTCTTAAACAAGACTACAGCCAATCCCCAGCTGGTAGATAAGTATGTTTTATGCCTGCATGAGAGGAAATAACTCTTTAAACCAGCAGGTGGCAGTGATATTCATCATTCAAAAGGGTAAATAGGAAGAGCTACTGTTAGCTGGGAAGCTAGGACGAGCTACTATCAGCTGAGAGGTTAGGACGAGCTACTATTAGCTGGGAGGCTAGGATGAGCTTTTGTTAGCTGGGAGGCTAGGACGAGCTTCTATTAGCTGGTAGGCTAGGACGAGCTTTTGTTAGCTGGGAGGCTAGGACGAGCTACTATTAGCTGAGAGGCTTGGACGAGCTTCTATTAGCTGGGAGGCTAGGATGAGCTTCTATTAGCTGGGAGGCTAGGACGAGCTTTTGTTAGCTAGGAGGCTAGGACGAGCTACTATTAGCTAGGAGGCTAGGAAGGGGGGACAGCAGCAGCGTAGTCTCAACAAATCCACAAATAAATACACTGATTTAATAACATTATAATTAAAGTATTAGTAATTAGAACTGTTTTATTTGTCTGATAATTCTCCCAAAAAACAAACTTAATTTTAACCAAATATTTAAAGAAAAAGAGATGAAGATCATAACGAGACAAGACACTTGAATTCTGCTAGATATGTTCATTTGCTCACATTGTGGGAACTTAAGGTGCATATTAGGATCATGATACGGTAACTTTTAATGTTTTACATTTACTGTCAGGTTTTGACATTAACATTTAATTCTGGTCCATTAAATGTCACTTTTTATTCTATATATAATGTGTGTGATACATTTAAGTGTTTGGTTACAGAAACTGATGTTTTCAATAAATATATTTATTATTCCTGCTTGAAAATATCAAATGTTTGAACTAATGGTGTTAAATGACAGGTTTTAATGTTCACTGACATTATTATAGTGTCCAGTTTAAGCAGTCAGAACATTAAAGACAGTTTCCCTGTGTGATATCACAATGGGTTAAAGAAACCAGTTTCCTGTGAAGTGATGGAAACTCGTCTGTGGATGTTTGTCTCTGCAGGAGGAAGGTCAGACATCTGGTTTCCATTTCGACGCGAGGTGGAACATTAAACTCACCTCTCACCCAGTTCTGCTCTGAAGATGACACGCACACAGGTGGAATCACAACGTGGAAGCGTCAGTTCTCCTCGTGCTCTCGTACTTCTTCTGTTCTCCTTCATATTCTGAGACAAACATCCTCTCTCCTTCTTCAGCGTTACAGAGAAGGCTTTTTTTGCTAAACCAAGACACAAACATCAATATTACATTTCTTTTGAACTTTTATTAGTTTGTCTATTCTTTCCTTGCAGCACATTGAGAATGCACACACATATTCACCCGTAGTCCGTTTACATCGACGGGTTCTGTACCAATTTTTTAAAATCAACATTCAAGATGTTTATTTTCACACTAAAAACACAATGAGAGATTGTTTCTTAGCAAGTCTCCTTTAAATAAAAGAAAGTCAGGTCACTCAGTTGGTGAGGACGGACAGCTCTGAGCAGATTTAAACCAACTCCACACTACTTCCATTTCTTAATGATGGATTTAACCGAATTCTGAGGGATGTCCAGTGTCCAGATTTATACTTTTCTTGAAGTGTTCTTTTGTCTTCATGTTTTAATTGCAGTAGGAACATTGATGGACCAGAGACTGGACCTTCTTCTTCTCGTATTATGGCGGTTGACAAACAACTTATGCTGCATTACTGCTACCTTCTGAACTGGAGTGTGGATCAGAATGATTTTAAATTCTGTTTCTTAGCCCAGTTTTCTCCAAATACTTGAATACTGACCTGTATCCCACACATCCTGAATTCAACTGCAGCAGTTCTTTTTTCTCCAATCTGATCTGTTGTTCTTTCATTTTTTCTTTTAACATCTGTCTTTGTTGTTTATGGTTCAGTTTAAGTTTGTACAACCAAAACACATCCTTGTGATGAGGTCCTCCTCTTTCCTCCTTCTGCATACTTCCCTCATTGCCCCTACCTGTCTTTGGGTATCATAGTAATGCCAGAGAATGTCTAATAAGGGGAGAAGTTCCACTCTCAGTGAACTTCCGGCTTCTGAACTGTTCGTTACAATGGGACTTAATAGAGAGTGGCGAGGCTCTCCGTAGACGGGGTCTGGTAATGCCTACCTTTATTTCCCTTGTCCCGTTCCTGTTGCCAGTTTTCCTTCATTTCCGTTTTAATGTACTCTACTTCCATGTTTATTTCTTCTTTCCTTGTTGCATACCTGTCTGCTAATTCATTGCTTTCAACCCCTATATGTGATGGAGCCCAGATAAACTGTAACACTGTGTCTGCTTTTTGGATTCTGAATATCATCCGTAAAAATCTCCAAAATGAAGTCCTGTCTTGATTCTGAACCTCCCACACACAGGTGTTTCATCAGCTGCACTCAGGTGATCTCCATTTCACTAATTGTGACACAGCAGGCATCAACTAATGCTGCGTTCAAGAAAGCTGGGATGTTGGATTTATCCCAGACCTCCTCTCTTTTTAACATTAGGCTACACTTCATCTAATAACTTTATGTAGAGAGATTATAGCGACATATCCTCACGCAAAAGTCATGCTGTGTAATATGATGATATCTAGTATGATCAAAAACAGAAACAGAAACATTCATGGTGTGCATTGAGCATTATAGAGGGTGAATATTCATGCAAACACTTATTTTACACTTTAGATTTTTATTTGAATTATTAGTTTTCACTTTTACAAAAATGTACCATGATGTCATGTGTAAAAGCAACAGAAGGAGATACCGTCCAGTGTCCTTCCAGCATCTCCCACATCTTTACCTTCCAGTCAAACACAGACGAATGGAATGTGCAGGAATTTATATATAGACGTGATAAATCTGCTGCGAGGTGAGCGCAAAATAAATCATACGTGTGCATCTCTGGAAAGAAAAGCACGTTAAGGATATTCCCTAACGAGACGAGGCAAGCGGTGGTTGAGGCGACAAACTTCACAAGGCAGGAGAGTAAAAGCAAAAACCGAGCTTTACTCACAGAAGCTCAGAAGATAAAGGAAACACGAGGGAGCAGGAAGAGACAGAAACTAATCTGGTATATATATATATATATATATATATATATGTTGTATAGTGCAGAGACTGATGGAACAGGTGAGGAGAGGAGCAGGTGGAGATGAGGTAATAAAGCAGGAGAGAAATCAAACCACTGGTCTGAAGAGGCGTGAGAGTTGGATCAGGAGAAACAAACTGAACAACCTGTTTAACCTGAACAAGGATTAGCTACCACAAGCCCCACTGTTCTCTGGGACCCGACCCCCCAGACCCCCCACATGCTGATCGTGGAGCAGCTCGGCACAGCCCGGCCTCCTAGCACGCCACCAGCTTGGGCAGATGGTCTGCGGCATGACGAGGGGGAGCCGGTGACGCAAACATCGACGAACGAACAGCTGAAACAACCCACCACGTACAGGTGGTGGGGTGATCCACTCCCACTCACACACACTCACTGGGATGGTGTATGTTATGTAACTCAATTTGAAGAGGGGGGGCTTAACTGTCCAATATGCAGGACTTCCACCATTCGTAGTCATGGAAACACACACAAAGCTGCACATGCTGCACATCACATGTCCAGGGAGGCTGTCAGAAGGGTCTGACTGCCTCCCAACGGTCCGCGGCTGCACTCTGACTAAAGGATTCAGTTTATTATTCAGCGTCTCACGCATACGAGCAGCAGAGGGAAGAACAGAGGAGATTATCACATGATAAATGCATGACATTCTAGATATACAGCTTTAGAAGCATCGCCGCCACAGAGACGCAAACTACTTTTCTATAATCAGTCAGGCATTGTGTCGGAGTGAGCAGAACGTGACGGATGCTGCAGTGAAGACTTCCTGTTGAGCAGAGGAACAAGCAGCAGCCATGGTGGACGGTCAGCAAAGGCATTTAAACACGTTTATTAAAGTCTGCGCAGGTTCTCAGTCCTCCAGGTCAAGGTTTATCCTAAAGAAAGAAGCTGGAACAAGAGTAGTTGGACTTGTAGAGCTTCTTGAAGACGCCTCATCCAAGTCTTCAGGTCTAAAAGACTGGTGGAGAGTTGCACATTCGTCTTTTAACAACCAGATGCTCGCCTGTAGTTGGAGGAAACTGTGATAAATGGTACTAAATCTCAAGGCGTGAACCCTAACTCCCACCAGTCTTTAAATACTGAAGAAACCCTACAGTTGCCCTTCCTTTAGATTGCATTTTGGCCATTTGTTAAAGAATATTGGCGATATTTCATTTTGTTCAAGTCTTAAACCAGCCAACAGAGCTTTCTAACTTTTTCTACCCAGACCCAAAACACAAGGGTTTGAGTCACGAGACTAAAAATATGAAATGTGTAAAGATCCATCTAAAATAATCCAATAAAACTGGACTGCAGCAGTTTAGAAAACACACAAGAAGATGAAAACTAAAGACTCGTCCACATAATATAGTGATCCACTCTCTTATATTCCTACTTAAAACAGTAATCTTTACAAATATTCTTATTTGTTTTCCATATATTAATGTTCAGTAATCACAGGTACACACAGTCTATTTTAATCCAGCTGCATCAACAGCGGTTTTTGGAATAATACCAGCCACAGTAACTGGTCTTATTCCCAACCCTATAAACCAGACGGTATTGTTGGGAGTCTCCTTACCCTCCATCCTTTGAGCTTTGGATTAGATATGTTATTAATTTTGGATTAAATTGGAAAAGATTAAATGCACAGATAAGTTTTACGAAGTACGGCAAACACATTTTCCGTCCATATCCAATAGTGACGCTGACTGTCTCCTTCATCCTTCTCATTTAGAGGATTTAGTTAGATGCATTTACATTCTTTATGTACTTACAGTTGTACCACGTCTGTGTGTCAAAGAGATGAACTGAAATCTACTGTAGACGTACTTTATTTGATATAATTCTATTCCATTACTCAACATGTACAAGGTTGACACAGTATGGCAAAGAAAATTAATATTTACACATGTATTCACATTTTCCTTTTTGCATTGTTTTAGTTAAAGTCGAATCATTCATCATCAATGCTCACCTCCTGAGCTTGGTGCATGCAGAACTAGTATTAATTTATTATTGTTTGTGTTTTGTCTTATTTGGTGTTGGGTTGATGTACATAACAAGTGTTTCATTAGATGCTGTCAGCTCTAAATAGACTCTTCCTGTCAATCACCTAATCATTTTAATCAGCTGGTTGCCCCCGTCAGTTGTGAGATTTTGGAGCCTTAAGTGGACTCTTCATACGTTGCATTAAATAATAAGTGTCAGATCACACAGCAAGACATCAGAAAAGCTCTGTCAGTGAATAAGGATTAGCCTTTATTTGTGTTTGGAGGGAGAAAAAGACAACATATGCCATCGTCTCTGTGGACAGCACACAATATTGGTGAGGAGTCGGGGATAGTGTTGCTCTCATGGGACTCGTAGTTCATAACAGTCAGTCACAACAAGGAGAAGTTAGCTGAGAATCCACAAAAGTTGAAGAAGAAACAACAAGGCTGTGTACATTATTGTTATCGTCATCATTATTATTGTTGTCATTATTACCCGCAATGCCGTTTCATGGTACAGCAGCAAAGTGTCGCTGCCGCCGCGTGAGGGTTGGTTGGGCCTCAAACGCCCCCCCACCGCCGCCAGAAGAAAAAGTTGTAGCACGCTCAACATCACAGTTACATAGAAAAATAGCACTGTCAAAAAAGATTCTGAAACGTCTGTGAAGAAAATCCCCAAATCCCAGGTATCAAAAGAAAAACAGCTTCCTGAATCCATCCACAGATGGAAGCGTAAGAAGCTCTGAGACTTTTCTTCCAGGGATTTAAAAGTTTGTGTCTCAGATTTAAACATATTCCCAAAAAGAAGACAAGAAAAAGGAAAATATATTTATATATATATATATATATATTTATATATACCAAGGAGAGACCTACAACTCCCATAATACACCTGGGGCTCTGTTAAGTCTCTGTCAATAGTCACAACAGCAAACAGGCTCATGGGAAATCAAGTGAAAGTTGGTCTTGGGAATCAAAGGAGGGATTAATGTGAGAATCAAATCACAACTTCCCCTGCAGAAACAAAGCCGATGCATAAAAGCGACTGAAAAGAAATTTAACAACAAGAACAATCATACATAATACTTGCAACTGTGACGACTGTATAGCAGATAACAAGAAGTAGAGTTTAATTGTAAATAAAAACATGACACTTCTGTATAGCCGTCCAATAAGCCCCGCCCCCATTTAGCGACTGTCCAATCACAAGTAGGAGCTGCCGGCCCATCAAGCAAATTTTTTGTTTTTGGTAACAGTTTTCGTGTTTTAGCTAGCAGGCTAAGAGAACAATCAAATGAAAGTGTAGTTGATGTGTAACTAGCTAGCTAGCTAGCTACATAACTAGCAGTTACTAATCACTTTTAACCTATAAAATGATAGGGAAGCATCCACTACAGTCCAGATTGTGGTGCTGTAGTAATGTGTTCAATTCTGGCTAGACGTTGTTAGCACATTCCCAAATCTGGTTACAAATGACGTCCTCAGAACAAAATGGCATCCATTTCCTCCATCTTTTGGCTTCACCTTTGTACAGTGGAGGGGGAGGTGGCACGTTGTTTGTCTTTATGTAGTTCCACATTGAATTAAACTCTCAATTAAAACAGCTGTCACTTTTGGGCCAACACTCGAAAATGAACTCCATTACCATATCTTTTTTTTTTTTTTTTAACAAACAATTAGCCCGCTAGGACGTTCTTCGAAGAAATTTAGCTAACGTTAGAGTCTTCCTGCTTTGTCTTTACTGTTGTCCAACGAGGTTAAATTGAGTTGCATTTTGCAAATTTGTTTTTCTCACGTAGTACGTGAACATGACAGTAGCCCGCCAAGTGTCTATTGTGTATTTATTACAGGCTAGACTTTGTTAGCATGTCCCAACTCTGGTTACAAATGACGTCCTCTATGTTTTGGCTTCACATTGGGAGGAAGTGGTGGCACGTGGCTCATCTTTATATACAGTCCAAAGTTCCATATTGAATGAATTTTAGCAAACAATTAGCCTGCAAGGTACGTTGTTTGAAGAAATGTAGCTAACGTTAGCGTCTTTCTGCTTTGTTTTGTTAGAGTTTATGGAGTCTGTTGGAATCTCCAGCTACTAGTGAGCAAGAAAACTGGCGGCAAGTCTTTACCATCATTACTTTCCCTTGCATAGTAGGTGAATATGACATTAGCATGGCAAGTATTGTGTATTTGTTACATGATTCTAAAACTACAGTTCTTCTAAACATGTAAAGTAAGAAACTTGACATCTAATGCAAAGTTAAAATATTTAGTGTTTAGCTTATTTGATCCTGAAACATAAGTTTTCTGATGTTAGCCACCCACCTGCCATTCAAAGAGGCCACATCCTTAATTACACACAAATTTAAGCTATTACATGAATGTAGTAATAGAGCTATAGAGACCAAAACACATTTCTGTTCCAGGCTGTAAACATGTTTATTTCTGCTCTAAAGTTAAACATTTTAACACGGAGATCTGTGTGGATTTTGGAGCCTCGAGTGGACATCGGAGGAACTGCAGCCTTGATGTTAGCTAGCTGTTAGCTAGGTTGTTAAATGTTGTACAGCTACTAAAACAACTTGTAAAAATACCACGGTTGCAATTGTAAACTGTATATGTCTAGTTTTTAAATGCAAAGCTTAACAGGCATAGCAACAGTGACCGTGAGTGGGCGGGGCTTAGCGGACGGTCAGGTGGTTTGTGTTTGAGTTTTATTTGTTTTTTTGTCCCATGCTGGTGAGTTAGTAGCAAAGTGGGTCTAAAACTGAATCATAACAATAAAACCCAAGAGGAAAAATAAAATATAGCCACCCCACCCTGCCCTCTGGAAAAAAAATAAAATAATAAATCAAACCACAAATTCTGTGATCGGATCAAAGACGTTTTTTTGTGTGTGTGTGTTTTCTTTAATATGCGTATTTAATACCTCAGACAAAAACACCTGAGAAAAAAACGACAAAATGATTCCAATGGGTTTTTCTGTAATATATTCAATTATGTATATTACAACTATAATCACATAATTCAAGCATATATCATATACACATATATATCTAGTGAGAGAATAGTTCAATATCAATAGTACAGTTGTATGGTACAGTAGCAACAGGGTGCATTTCTCTTTCTCATTGGGTAAAGTTTGAGGGAGAGGTATAGACAAGTGTAAATCTATATACGATTTATCAATACAATATGCAACAAAAGAAAGGAAATATCAACTAAAGAGAAGGAATAAAAGACAAAGAAAGGGTATAGGCAGTTCAGTACTGTGTTTGAGATGGCGGTAGTGTTTCTAAAGTGTGTTTGCATATGTGTGTGATTGGGATTCGTGATTTGTATGTGCACATGTGTGTGTGTGTCAGGTGGAGGATCAGATCAGATCAGCACCATAGAAGTCCATAACAACATCAACGACAATAAGAAGAATAAGAATAATAAGGGTTAAAAACCTGGGTGAGGGCTGTGCGTGTCTGTTTGTTTGTGTGCGTGCATGCTGAAGGTTTCAGTCACTGTTCCATCTGAGCAGGTTTCTTGTTTTTTGTTTTTTTGCACTTCCTGGACACGATCGAGGAGCAAAGAAAGAACGACCAGCGATCGGGAACAGAGTTGAAAGTTTGCAAACACAATTCACCGAACTCAGAGCAAAAAAACCTCCGCCGGCGGAAAGAAAACCTTCCGCGTAAAACATCTGCTCGCGTCCAGCTGCTCTCATGGCTAATTATACTTCCTGTTTTTTCCTGCACCTTCAAAAAAAAAAAAACAAATTCAAAAAAATTCAAAAAAAATAATGAACTCAAAAATAAACTTAAAAAGCCCTGCGATTATTTCAGATTCAGACGCGGAATCAAAGAGAAGGAAACAACTCAAGTGCTCGAACGAGATCACGAGGAGAAAAAAAAAAACAACACAAAAATTTCTTAAAACTATACAATTTTTGTTTCTTCCTCTCTATATCACACCCCTCATTTGTTTTTGTTTTTTTTGTTTTCTTTCCAACACCGGAAACAATCGTTACTAAGATACCTCGCCTTGTGTGAAATACCTGATTCAACCGGGATACATTCTCTGTTCCGCCTCCGCCTCCAACTAACCAGCTCTGTAAAATTGAAAATAGATAATTTGTTGTATTTTTTTTTGTTTTTTCTTCTTGTAGAGATAAAGAGCTGGGAGGAAAAGCGCTTTATGTGGCCCCGCGACCGTCCAGCTAACAGCCCCTCCCCGCCCCCATATATAAAATATACAAAAGATTATCTCCAAAATCCTCCTCCGCCTCCTGAATAACCTCTGCTAATAGAAAAATATACAATAATCCTATGTCAAAATCTCTTTGCGTTATGGACGAATACCCTGCGCCTCTTCCTCCTCCTCCTCCTCCTTCTTTCGCCTCCTCTCTTTGCTGGACTAGTCTCGCCTTCCTGCCCAGTTCAAAAAAATATACATGTTTTTATTCTTCTTCTTCTTCTTCTTCTGTAGAAAAAAAATTACACATCTGACCTCTCTTGGCTTGTGTCCATGCCTTTGAGCTTGAAACTTCACTGGCATATTGTGTAATCTGATGAACACCCTGTTTGAACTGGCCGGAGTACGAGCAGGCCCTGAACGCACTACCTGCAAAAAACGCCGTGCGACGCCGGGCGCAAGCACAGCACCGAGGGGTGACGAAAGCTGCCCGAGGTGTCACGAGGTGATTACAGTACGTTGTGTGTGGATTCAGCCAAGCAGCATGTACAAAGAGAGTCAAACCGGAAAGGAAAAATATGGCGTCGCTGTGCTTTCCTGTCATGACATCCTGAAGCACAGCGTGCGCGCTAAAGCCCACTTTTTTGTTTGTTTTTTTCTTGTGTTTTTTGGTGTTTGCGCCCGGTGTTGCACGCTGCTTACTGCAGATCTACGTCCGCCTTTTCCATCTCGCCATTTCAACTAAAGTGCAGCTATTGTTGGGTTGGCCTTTTGTACCCTTTTCTCAAACCCTTTTCCCCCTCCCGCAATCATCTTTTCTTCTTTCTTCTCCTTCGCCTCACAAGTCTCCGTGCCGGCTCTCGTACTTGTTGATGATGTTCCTGCAGCGGCCCAGCTCTTTCCTCATGTCGGCCACCTCTTGGCGCAGGGCGGCGTTCTCCCGCTCCAGGAAGGCGGCGCGCACCGAGATCTGGTTCTCCTTCAGCCGCCGGGCGTCCCGCGAGCGCTTCGCCGCCTCGTTGTTCTTCACACGCCGGCTCCAGTACTTCTCGTCCTGTCGACGTCGGCGGCGGTGTGGTATGTTGGGGTGTGTGGGGAGGAAAGGCGGAGGGGAGGACAGCACAAAAAAAAAAGAGGGGAGAGAGAATGGGATGAGAAGGGTCAGTTATGTGATGAGAAAGAGAGAGGACGTCAGGAGAGGAAGAAGGAGAGAGGAGCAAAGGTGGCAACAGCTGAATAGTCGCAACTACAGAACAGTAAAACATAAAGTCCTTTAATAAAAATGTCTGACCGACTAGCAGTGTAATCAGTTCTCAACGGAGAGACTCCAGACCAGAACATTTGTAGCTTGTGGAAGTTGGTTCTGACTTCCAGGCCAGATTGTATGCACTAAACCGACATCCAAGAACTGCCGGTGAATGAAGGCCGACCCTGACGTTGCCTCACCTACATATCCTGTGTCCAAAAAGTTGAACTTGAACGCACCACAAAAGCTAGAGATACGCCGTGATATGGTGACAGTAGAATAGTTACTATTAGCTGGGAGGCTAGAAAGCTTGGAAGATCTATTATTAGCTGGGAGGTTAGGGAGCTAGCTAGGGAGAGCTACTCTTTGCTGATAGACTAGGAGCTAGAAAGAGTTACCATTAGCTGGGAGGCTAGGGAGCGAGGGAGAGCTACTATTAGCTAGGAGGCTAGGACGGTAGAAGAAGCTACTATTTTGCTGGGGGGCTAGGAAACTAGGAAGAGCTATTATTAGCTTGGAGGCAAGAAAGCTAGGAAGAGTTACTATTAGCTAGGAAGCTAGGTAGTCTAATAGTAGCTTTTCCTAGCTTTCTAGCATCCCAGCTGATAGCATCTCAATGTAAAACCTAGGGCCTCAACAATGGAAGATGGCAGATTGTCAGCTTGGTGTTAGCAGCTACGGTTGCTTGCGAAGATTTGGTGTTTCATATTGAATAAAATGCCTTTTAAACCTCAGTCAGAAGCTGGTTTGTGCTTCTTGCTGGTAGTAAATGTCCATGGTATGAGAGGAATAATCCATCTATTACTATTTATACAGGGACACCACCTTGTGTCTTATTGCTAGGACACTTAAAAGCTCAAAGACAGACACAGACATGAAGGATTTCTGCAGAAGACATCTCTTAACTGGCGTTTAAACATGTGCTAAGAAACTACAACAGTAAAGACAATTGATGTGAGATGTAAGACAATAACAGCCCCAATGAATCTTCAGCTGTGCAGTTGTTTGTTAGTTTTGAAACATAAATTTGTCGGCTAACGAGGAGCTGTCTGGAGAAGAAACGAGGTGTTGCGTTAAACCCTTGGGCCTATAGAGCAAACTCTATGTAAACTCCGTCAAATAATTTTGTTTTTGCATCATCTTAAAGGAGGTCCAGGAGCATCAATGCAGCGCCGAGCTTCGTCTTTAACTTCGGCCACGGATCATTTCTCTGCAAACGTGCGTGCAAATGATTTATAAACACGGCAAGGTGAGCGCCTTCATCTCTCCATAAATAACAAACGCCTCAGGAGCTGCAGCTGCTCCACCGCTGAACTATGAAAGCATGAGCCATTGATCAGAGCTCCGTGTCTCTCTGTATCGCGCAATGAGCCCAGCGCGAAATATTTTTAGGACTCTCATTGGGAGGAATCGATACCGGTGGGCGTCACGCTCCTTTCCTCTCAAAAAAAACTTTATTTATTTAAGCAAGAGACACCATGTTAGTGCAGCGTGAATATTTCAAACAAAAAATGTAATAAAATACAAGTCTAAAGATGAATTTAGCTGAAATATTCTTGCTTCACTGTTTCTCTTACTTAAAAAATAAAAAATCCAGAATTTAGCTTCATCCAGACAATTTTCACATTTAAAAAGAAAAGACTGTAGCTCATTAAACTCACGTCTATTATTTTTATTAACTATTTATGTGGGAAGCTGCTTCTTTATGGATCTACAAGCAGTACAGCAATGGATTGTGGGAGATGTAGTACCTTCTGCTCGTTGGGAACCAGCATCTTGCGGGCCTTCTTGATCATGGGCTGGGGCTTCAGCTCCTCGTCGCTGAAGCGGTGCCGCCGTGGGTCGAACGCCTCCTGGCCCGGCACGCTGGACAGCGCCAGGTCCGCCGGGTCGGGGTCAAAGTTCACCATGATGTCGCTGTTGCCCTGGGTCGCCGCCGGAGGCCCGGGGGGCCCCGGAGGGCAGGTGGAGGAAGGTGACGGGTCCTGAGGCACCGCCTGTCCACCTGAGAGAGAGGACGAGAGAGAAGACGTTGAGATGACGACCGGTGTGTGAACAGGATTCATCAATAGCCAAGCTTCCATTTAAAATAATGCAAATGTAAATAGATATGACAAAATTAAATGATGATGATAAAAGAAAGGTGGAAATGACACAGACGGTCACATTCAACTCAAGTAAAAAACCTTTTTAGCAATATTTCATTTAAATTTATCCCCAGAAAGCTCATAAACAAGTAGTATAGATTCAGAAGTTCACATTAATGTGGAGATTTAAAACATTTGATCCAAAGAGGAGATTATTTTCACACGCTTTAATGATATTTCAACTTTATCTCTTCACATTCTCTCAAGTCTTTTAACCTCGGCACAAAACTACTTCGACTGGACGTCTGAACGAGTAATTAAGCCGCTGATTCTGCGTTAGCCGAGTCCGAACGGAGGCAGATTATGCTTCGTAAAGACGACTAAAGTGCCTCCTTCTTCTTTTTTCCCTTTAAAATAACATGAAGCTCTGACGGAATGAAGCGACGAATGTGTTTTTATCTGCTAATCTGTGTCGTGTGGTTGTGGTTTGATCAGAGACTTTGATTTGATTCAGTTAAATAAATCCTGCAGACAGTCAGTCAGACAGACTGACTGCGCATTAGTGTTTTCTTACACCGACAAAGACTGAAACTGTTCAACAGCGACGCTATGAACTAACTTGTGTTTTTTAGAGGCTCACATGTTCAGATGGAAACAGACTCTTTCTGTGTCTGATCTTTCTCCCTCTGACTGCTTTGAAGTCAGATGAGCAAAAAAAACAAAACAGACAGGATTTTATCAGCAGCTGAATCAAATCAATGTCCCTGATCAAACCACAGCAGATGAAGCAAGAGGTTCACCGTCTGAAACCGTTGATTTATAGCAGGAGAGTCTCCCGGTGGTGAAGTTTAATCTGCCTCCGTTCAGACGCAGCAAACACAGAATCAGCATCTTAATTACAAGTTTAGACGTCCAATCATCCTGGTTTTAGTTTCAGATTAAAACCCATCTGCCCCCCCTCCCCACCACAGAGACGTTGTTGTCACATGTTGGAGAGAGACTAACAAACCGAAGACAGGAAGACACAATCCAGAGCTCCCTGTCTCTGTCTCCGTCCTCTTTACAAGAACAACAACAGCAGCAGTTTAAAGCTGAAGCAGCTTCAGTGTCTCTGACAATAGAAATTTAAAGTTTGACTCTAATTTATAGGTTTTATTGGTCATTTATTCAGATATAGATGCCACATACGTTTACTTATCATTATTATTTAGACTTAGATAAACTTTATTGATCCACAAGGGAAATTGCTTGGTCACAGTAGATTAGTTGCACATAAAAAAGTAAAAGAAAGATTAAATAAAATAAAAATAGTATAAGAAAAAATGTGCAGAGTTAGCATATGAACAAATGTACAAGAAATAGAGACAGAAAAATAAATATTATATACATAGGAATGAGAGTAAGGTGCAGTAGTGTTCTAGTAGTAGTTTTCTAGTAATTATCTTGACTTTTTCTTTTAATTTGTAGTATTTTATTGAACATATATGCTAATAACGGCCTTTTAAAAATGGAATCAGGTCAATTTTACGTGCACATATTCTCATTTTTGTCCTTATTTAATGTTTTTATTCCTTCTTTTTATCTCCTGCGTGCAACATCTGCCGCTGCAAATTCCCCCGCCGCGGGATAAATATCTTACACAAAAGAAGAGGAGGCAGATAAATCGAAAGGATTCGTGTTGAACTGCATGTTGGGATGTTTGTTATGCCGGCCGATGAGAGAACCACTTTTAAAAAAAAAAAACACGTTTCCCCACATTTGACCTGCTTAAAACCTCTGGCAATGCAAAAGTCCTTCTCTAGATTTCTTGCTTTTACGTGATCGGATGATTTTGGATGCTACGCAAAGCGGTTGGCAAGTTCTTCTTATGATTTCAGGGCATTAAAAGAATCTAGTCTGTCATGGTTCATCCTCAGAGCAGCGGAGCCAGGAATGAGGCCCCTGGAGATGAGTTGACCATAAAGAGGATCACCCTATAGGAGACGGAGGACAGTACGTTCAAACTGAATTCTGCATGTAGAGGATGAAGGGTGGGACAAAGAAAAAAAACATCTCTCTTTTCTTGTTTACACCTTTGAAACTTTAAACTTTTAAATCTTGCATCTATCCATTTCCTTTCTCTGCTTATTTCAACTTGCAGCAGTGACACTGATTCGCCACCAGGTGTCAGTATTGAGCCAGACAAGGCGCTGAGCAGGGCAGCGGGTTCACATCATGCTGGATTTACAAGCCCAGGGTTTTTTTTTTTTTTTTAACCCTTCGTGGTGTCTGACATAAAAAATAAAAATCACTTGGGTGAAGCTCTGCAACGATCATACCTGCGACTAAGAAACGTAAATCCGCAGTAAATCCTGCAGAAATCATGTCTCTTCTTGCAGGATTCACCAGAGCAACCGTTACCACACGTGTGTTGGCAAAAAAATCTTAAAACTAAATAATAAAACATCAAAAATCCAGGAATCGGACGCACGTGAAGAGTCCTGGATCTTGACTGGGAGATCTCCCCCTGCAGCTACTCTGCACGAGCTTTGCTTTTCTGAATGCAGCACTTACAGAACCGAGAATAGTCCCGTCTATTTTCAGCCAGATCTCGGCTGCTTTTCTTGATATTTCTTTCCTCCATTTCTGTCTCTAGAAGCAGAGTGTGTCTTCTTCTTAAATAGACGTATATATTTATATGTTTTTTAAAAAAATATGTCAGTTGAGCAACCATCCAGTCCCAGTCAGACCCTCGTTGTGGCAGCATTTGTAAGCAGCATTTTTTTTTTTATAGAGCTCCAGGCTCCGTGCCACTGATTATAAATAACTGCAAAGCTGGAGACCAGTATCAAGCAAAAACAGTGGTGGAAAGATTTCACACACAAACTGAAAAGCTTAACTTGTGTGTATTTATTTTGTTGTGCTGCATCAAAATAAGGATTTATCCTTTCGTCAAATCACAGAAAACCAGACGTGACCTCAGCCGTCAGGGCCTTGGTGCACTGGAAGCGTTTTTTAAAACCGTAAATCAGACGCAGCAGCAGAAGCAGCAGCAGCACGACTGCCACTGCTGCGAGCCGTCACTCATTTTATTACTCCCGTCAACCGCAACGCCACAACCAAATCCTCCACAGGCCCAGGGGTGGGCTGAAAACACTTGACTGCACGCTGAGCCGCAGGAGTGGGTGGATGTGAACTTTGTGAATGGTGGTTTTCAGGTTTAAACTTGCGCTGAACTCTTGGGATAAAAATCTCCTTTACGTCCGATCGTTTGACTCCTCGCAGCAACCTCCGAGCTTCTGATCTGATTATGAAAACCCTGAAGGAGCAAAGGAGACTTTCGCCTACGCTTTACACAATTTGTTGAGCCGAACCATGTGAAAATATATCCCACATCTACCAGTGAAGGTCTTTCTTGATGCTCCTTCCTTTATCGTTATTATCCTTTCTTGCTGCTTTCTCTTTGGCCCACGTCTGAGTGGAAAAGCTGACTTTTCTCTATATCTGTTTAGCTGCAATCGGAGCAGGACTTGTAAACAAACTCATACGGTGGCTCCGGTCCTGCAGAGTTTTACATTTTTTGTCAGCGGCCATAAATTAAAATTCCTCTTCTCTGCTAAAATAAATAAATAAATGAATAAAAGGATGGGCCTGTGCAGACTGCTCTGTGCACGATCAGCTGACACAATGTAAATAATGCATAAACCAGGAGGATATCCGCTCTTAAGTTAAACACAGAGTAGAGAGCTGCAGAGGAAACTTTAATGATTGCTGAGGTTATATATTTAACAACTAACTTTGGACACAAATAGGAGGAGTAGAAGAAGAAAAAGAGACAAGCATTAACTTTAAACTTCCAGCTAAAGCACCAAACGACAGATAGAAGAAGTTAGCAAGTAGCTGGTGGACGTAGCTAAAAGATTTAGCAGCTCAGTGGCTGGTGGAGACCAAAAACAAGCAAAAAGAGAGATAGGCTACTTCACATATCGCAGCTACATCCATTCCAGCTGTTTTGATTTGTAAAAATGTTTCCATAAATATAATTTTAAACTTCCAGCTAAGCACCAAACGACAGACAGACAAAGTTAGCAACTAGCTGGTGGACGTAGCTAAAGGATTTAGCAGCTCACTAGCTGGTGGAGACCAAAAACGAGCAAAAAGAGAGTGAATACCTATAAAGATATATTCATCACACAAACTCCAGATGTTTCCACTGTAAGGATTTGATGCTTCCCTAAAGGATTTAGCAGCTAAAGAGACAAATGTTTGACTCAGCAGCTGGTGGAGACCAAAATCGAGCAAAAAGAGAGAGACTGCTTCACATCCTTCTACATCCTTTCTAACTGCTATTATTAATAAACAAAACACTCACTTTAAACTTCCAGCTAAGCACCAAACTACAGGCAAACAAAATAAGCAACTAAATGGAGGATGTTGCTAAAGGATTTAGCAGAAAATGTTTCGTTCGGTAGCTGGTGGAGACCAACAATGAGCAAAAAGAGAGTTAATACTTCACATATCTCATCTACGTCCCTTCCAGCTGTTTTTATAAGTAACAAAAAAATCTCCAAAAATATAAGTTTAAACTTCCAGCTAAGCACCAAACCACAGACAGACAAAGTTAGCAACTAGCTGGTGGACGTAGCTAAAGGATTTAGCAGCTCAGTGGCTGGTGGAGACCAAAAACGAGCAACACTTAGGATTTGATGCTTCCCTGTCAAAGAGCATCATTTGATTTTGGACTCATTATCACAGGATTTGGGATTATTTGACTCGATTTATAAATAAACCCCTTCATCCATACGTCCTCTATAAGCTGTGCACACGTTTATGTTTATGCACCATACATTCCTCTCATTATCCCTTCCATACGTCCTCTGGTCCATCTGTTTGTCCGACTCCCGTCAGATGAAGCGCTGCCGGCTTGATCTGACTCTCTGGCAGCTGGACGGGGGCTCTGATCCCAGATAAAGCCCAAAGCCCCAGTCCTAATAACAACCATTTTGGGCAAAAAGTTGAAAACGGTCCAAGAACATGGCTCCCGCTTTTCTGCTGGCTTCATTTCCTGTCTGAGAGCAGGAGCCATTTGGAAGAAAGCAGCCGTCGACTCATGGATCGTCTCTCTTCGCCGCTTTCATTAATTTAGCTGAGATTATGTGTTTTCTCTTCCCGCCCGTCAATCACCCTGCCTCCGAATATCGCTCGGCGTGTTGATTCAAGTAAAAGCCTGAAATCGTGCAGACTGCACGGTTTCAGGCTTTTACTTGAATCAACACGACACATACACCGCAAATTTGCAAATATGACTTTTAAAAAGGCCAATATACATGCAACAAAAAAAAAAAAACATAATGCTAAATCTGTGTTTTCTAGCAGAACTGGTTTACTAAACTAAATGTTAATGTCAAGATCTTTCAAGGTCTTTAAAGTCTAGGATTAGAGCTTCATAGAGTTTCACATTCAAGTCAAGAAACCCCTCATTTAAAACAGCTGCTGTATCATCTAAAAATCTCCAGCCGGGCAAAGCGCCTCAGGATCTGAAGAAGTGTTGATCCTCAAATGGAGCGTTCAGATGCGTACTGATGGATTTTTTTGGGAGTGGGAAGTCATTTTCACGGTTAATTTGCGTCTTTATAGTGGAATGATCCGTCCTTCGCTCTTTTGCTTCCATTTTTCTCAAATCACAGAGCGAGAAACATCAATTAAAGCATCATCAAATGACTTCATGCGATGTTTAAAGTGTCAAAAGCTGCAGTTCATCAAACTGTCCACTAGAGGCGCCGGCTCCAAACATGAGTCCGCATAGACCTAAATGTTAAAACCTTCACAGCAAGAGCTAATTCTAATACCAATAACAAACCATTTCGGCCAAAAGTTTGAAAACGATCCTGGATCACGGCTCCCGCTTCTGCCGGCCGGCGTCGTGGGCCGAGACGCCCACGGCTGCAGAAAATAGACGAGCCGAGGTTTGAGAGTCAGGTGAGCAACTCTTCCTTCCTCCTGACTAATCTCTTGTTTGATCTAACTATACTTTCACACCCACACACGACAAAAAGCTGAACACAACAAACCTCGCAGCTGCTCTCGGACAAAAACAAACGTTTTAACTTCTTTTTACGCTCCGTTTAAGCCTCCTCCTCTTTCAGCAAGTCGTTATGCAATAAAGGGAAACAATGCAATTACTATGAGAATAGTGATTATACTAATTACACAATGATGGAGGTAACAATTAACATCGACTCTGATCACAGTAATTACTGAGATTTTTTTCTACTTTTTCAGTTTTTTTTGGGTTATAGTTCAACACTTGAATCAAAACCAACTTGCTTAATGCAGGTGAACAGTCGGACCCCATTCGTCCCCAGATAGACTGTGACTAGTGAGACCCACAGCTGCTCTCATAATGAAACAATTATATGATAAACTCAGTCCTGCAACGTTTTAAAGAAGCATGTTGCAGTCATATGAACAATACCTAAGGTTGCATTGGTATTAGCAGTGCATACACCGATCAGCCACAACATTATGACCAGACTGGAGACGTGAATAACATTTAAACCATCTTGTGACAGTTCAATGTTCTGCTGGGAAACTTTTAGACCTGGCATTCATTGGTGTGGATGTTACTTAGACATGTAGCACCCACCTAGACTGGACACCCAGACTAGGCACCCCCACCCACCCCATAGCAATGACACTCCTTGATGGCAGCAGCCATCCCCAGCAGGATGCAGCCACAAAAACAGGAACAACTCAATAAACATGAAGAACAGCACAAGGTGTTGACCTGGCCTCCAAACTCACTAGATCCCAAACTGATCAAGTATCTGTGGGATGATCCACAGAGGCCCCTCCCCTCAAAGGCCCCCTACTAACAACATCCTGTTGCCAGACACCACAGGACACCCTCAGAAGGCCCATGTCCATTCTCTGATGAGTCCCACACAATGTCAGGAAGGTGGTCATAATGTTATGCCTGATCGGTGCATAAAGCTAGCATCAGTGATAGCAGTAGCAGTAGTAGTAGGAGTGCTTAATTTCCTGCTCGGTTTATTTCTGTTGCTGTCGACACGGAGGTGAACTTTGACCTCTGCCAGCAGCTGTTTGTTTCCAACAGAAAAAAATAAAATGAACGCATGAGCTGGAAATACAATACAGATGGAGAATGTGATGGAGGAAGTGTGTTACATAAGGAGGAGCTCTCTTCCTTTCAACGTAAACACTCCTCAAAGTTCAACTTAAACACCAGATCCTTCCTTCAGAGGGAGGGGGGGGTCCATCCGCCACTCGCTGGAGGCTTATATTCACAGACATATCACTGAAATCTGTTGATCCATTCATTTTGAGCCATAAAATATAAAAGTTAAAAAGGATCCTGGTGTTAATGTAAATTTAAATTGTGTTTTTTTATTTACTCTGAAGAGACTGGAAACCAAATCTTGCATTTAAAAGTGATGAATTAAACATTCTTGAACAAAGCTGTGCTTGAAGGATCATTCTGGATTTTGTCTTTGCAGCTTCATAGATGTTTTTGTTTGTCATAGATTACCGTAAATAGATTCTTTTGTTGGTTTAGGACTTTTGGTTGAATAAAACTAGACATTTAAAGCAGTTTCTTCGGAGGTCTGCACATGTTTAACTTTTGTTTTTCGCATTTTACTTACAAAAAGGTTTTATTCGTTAATTGCTCCACAAGTTTTTGGTCATTGGATCATTTTTAACTTTTATTTTTCACATTTTATTGACAAAATGTTTAATTGTTTAACTGCTCCACAACATACCTGGTTTAAAAGTTTATTTTTAGCTATATTTGGGAGTTTTGGTTGTACAGAAATAAACATTTAAAGATGTTTCTTTGGTCGTCAGAATATTTTTAACTTTTATTTTTTAATTTTTTTGACATATTATCTAATAGTTTTTATTTCAGGTCATCTGCACATGTTTAACTTGTATTTTTCACATTTTTATTTACAAAACATTTTATTTGTTAATTGCTCTAAAAGTCTTTTATTTTTCATATTTTTTTCACATTTAATTGACAAAAAGTTTAATTGTTTAACTGCTCCACAACTCTTAGAACATAAGTAGTTTGACATGTTATGTTTAGATTTATTTTAGATTTATTTTTATGAACATAAATGTGATTTGATGTAATTTGAAGACGTTACAGAAACATTTAAAAAGAAAAAACACATTTACTTAAATGATCTAATACATAATTCAAGAATTCAATTAGACTCCAATAAACAAACCAAAAAAATAAAAAAATAACCTCAAGCTGTTTTTACTTTTAATCGTTTTAAATCAGACTCAGATTTTATATTTGCATCGTTTACATTCGTTCTTCTTCTCTGTGAAATTTCACTTCACCGTCACAGACACTGAACACACACTCACTCACACACACACCCCGACACAGACACACAAACACACACACCCAGGCAGGCAGGCAGGCGTGGACTCGCCGCCACCGCACGCACAAACAAACCAAACCCAGCCAGACACGTGCACGTTCACATGAGTGTGCCAAAAAAAAACACCACAACACATGCACATGAAACAATCCAGCCCAGGTGACACATGCCCCACGAGACTTGTTCCCAGTGTCAACACACCGACAGGGAGTTATGTCACAGCAGTGATAGTAGTGACCTCCTCCTCCGCCTTCTCCTCCTCCTCCTCCTCCTCCTCCTAGTCCTCTAAGTCTTTCCAAATCACTGCTCATGCTCTGCCAATGGTCAGATCAGATTATAACACAGTGACTGGGCCTCTGAGCTCATGACCAGACATGTAAAGAAAACATCCCAGAGCCCAGCTTAACAGCAGACTTAATAAACCTGTTAGCTGAGTCTATGCTACCTAGCATTGGCTAGCTTTGTAAAAAACATGGAGGTCCTCTTTGAATGGACAGAGTTTCCAGACTGAGACTTGCAGACTTGCATGTGTGTGGTCCTAGATCAGATCTAGAACCTTAAGGCTCATTGAAGATACTGCAGGACGTAGACGCCGTAACCTACGTATGTAGCCTACGCTGGTACGAGACATTTATACTTGTGCGTTAGTCAGTCTGGCTCACTCTGTAATACCACCACCTAAACACTAGTTGGCGTCTCGTCTTCACCAACATTTTCTCCTCCATGTGTTCCATCTTTATTGATCCAAAACAATCAATCTGAATATTGAGATGGAGAAGCAGCCGGAAATACTAAAGAGGAAACTTGCTACTACTAAACGAACCAATCACAGCTCTTGGCGTAGTTCACAGGCTACGGCGTTTGGATTTGGGCTGTCACCGTAGAGTTACTGTTAAAGTCTACCTTCCTTACAACCACTGACTTTGATCGACGTGCTGAATCTTATGATATGATATTTCCATTGCTTATGAAGAAAAGCTGAAAGAGGAGCAGCACTAGGAATCTAACTCACAGCCACCAGCTGCAGATTCTACTCAGCACATCTGTAACTCTGGATTTGAAGTCACGGTTGTGTCGTAAATGATTCAAAAGTCATTGGGGATCATAAATCCTCTAAATGTGGTTTGGATTTGATGTGAAAAAAAAAAAAATCGGATTTTATGTCAAATTTTATTTTTGTTTTCTAGAATCTGGATTTGCCAAAAAACCAGAGCATCCCACATGAAGAACACTAAAAGGAGGTACACCCACGGTCTGCTGGACGGTCTCAAAGCCTGGTGACAAATGAAGACGGAGGAGAGCAATACCCTCGACGGGGATCAACGCAAGACGTTTTTTAATATCCTGGAAGTCAGACCGACTTCCTTGCCCTCAATATTATTATTTTGTGGTCTGTAAGTTTTGCAGCACATTAAAACCAGACTGTGAGGTGCAGTCCACCGAGGAGCGTTGACAAGCTGAGGATGCATGATAGATAGATAGATAGATACTTTATTGATCCCGAAGGAAATTCAAGATGCTCGGTCAAAATGAAACATCAAGACGATTGCATTTCCTCACCAGCAAGACCAACTTCATTAGACTCGCTCAAATATTTATTTTTTTGTTGCAGAAAGTTTGTCACTCCGTTGGGAACTGGTTATGCTCCTGCTAATAGAGTTGCAGCTACAAACATGCATCAAATCTTCTGGGGGACAGGGCTTTACGTGGTGACAGACAAAATTTTAAAGTTTTATTTATATAGCGTCAATAACAATACAAACTGTCTCAAGACGCTTTACAACATCCAGTCTGAAACCCCCAGAGCAGCCTGAAGGCGACGGTGGCAAGAAAAACTCGAGCAGAACCTTAAGCCTTAAGCTCATACGGAGGAACCCATCTGCTTAAGGCCGACCAGGTAGAGACAGAAGAGGAAGTCGACTTAGTTTACAACCAAATAAAATGGCTGCCGTCAGAGAAGTCCGAAACAAGAGGACGAACGTGACAAAACCGTCCGATAGATGTTTTTATTGCCTCAGTATCGACTGAAACACGCCCTGTAATGAAATCTAAATGGCGCGTTACTGCAGATGGAAAAAAAGTCACAAGAAAACCTCGGTTTAAACCAATCAGAACGCAGGAGAGTCAGTTTAGGACGAGGAGGATAAAAAAAACAGATTATCACAGCTGATGTATCCGTGTGATTTTCAACGAAGGATGAGAGGGTGGGGGGGAGGGGGAGGGGGAGGAGGGGGAGGAGGGGGAGGCGTGCAGCTTTGCCTTTAAACCAGAGACGATCAAAAAAAATAAATAAAAAAGGTCAGATGAATCACTACTTCTTTAAAGGTCATTGTGCTTTTTGCAAAACGAGGCTGTGCATCCGACGGCCTGCTCTCGTCGCATTCAGCTGCTGTTGTTAAATAACGTTTGTAATAAAGAGAAGATGTGCATTCACATATTTTTGGATCCGTGCTGCCATCATTAAAACCTCCTCGTCCCGACTGTTTATTCCTTCTCTAATCTTCTCCGTTTCCTCTCTCCCTCTCTCTCTCTCCTAGCCTCCCTCCATTGTCCCTCTACCTCGCTCACCCTTTCCTCCTCCTCCTCCCCCCCCCCCCCCCCCCCCCCAGCCCCTCCCTTCCCCTCTGGTTGCACGCCGCCTCTCTCGGCCCAGTGCTTTCTGCAGCGGCACGTGACGTGGCGGCCGCACATGGCCCGAGCGTGTGAGCGACGGAAAGAGAGAGAGAGATTTCAAAACATGCAAAGCCAACTCTCTCTCCCTCTCCTCCCTCCCTCCCTCCCTCCCTCCCTCCTCCCTGTCTCCCTCTCTCTTTCTGTGCAGTGTTACAGAGTGCAGAGTCAGTGTCTTGTTTAACTCTTGCCTCCCCAGGATTAATCACAGTCCTGAATGTTAAATCACCAGCTGCCTCAGCACGGCATTATCCCGCTCTGTTAAAGAGACAGCTCCCTCGCCGCAGACGGCTCACGTTTAAACTCCATTTATGTTTAGAAGCTGCAGCGTTCGCCTTCTCATTTGACTGTTGGACGCTTCCCGGAGGGTTTATCTCGCAGTCGTTCAGTCCAGACGACGGTTTTTGGGTTTAAGTTTGAGGTGAAGCGGCGTCCCCGGTTTAAAGCAGAGAGAGTTTAAAGACATGCTGGTTAGGTTCATTGGTGATTCTAAATTGGCCGTAGGTGACTGGCGACCTGGCCGGGATGAACCCCGCCTCTCGCCCAATCCACAGCTGGGATAGGCCTTAGCATCCCCAACCCCCGAGACCATCCAGAGGACAAACGGTTACAGAAAATGAATGAATGTTACAGAAAACAGAAAAACGCATTAGTTAGGCTTGGTTTCCATTAGCTTCCATTGTTAGCTACATGTGCTAATGTGACGTTTATACAGCCTGAGCTTAGCCTGGTGTAGCCAGACTCAATTCTTGCGTGTTTCAGCTGAAAACAACAACTCTGCAACAACTGGACAGTCCTGCAACCAATCAGAGCTGAGGGTAAAGCAACGACTTAACTTATAAAAATCAGACGCTGAAAAGATCCCAGTTTAGATCCTGTGTGTATAAACTCTGGTTTGTTGGCCTGTTTGTGTTCCTATAAACATACAGAGGCCATATTCTCATGTTTATTTTTGTCTGCACTTCCCACTGGAGCTTCACCACTTCTGCTTTCACCAGTTCAGTCTGCAAGACAAAGAAAACAACCGGTGGACCGTTCAGCCTCGGGCTAAAGACCGGCTGATTAGATCTGAGGAGTCGTTCAGATATGTGGATTCTTCCTTTATCTTTCCAGGTGTTTTATTTCATATTGTTTTCTTTCTTTCAAACTGTCTAACTAGCTGACGTCACTGAGTCAAATTCAAACATTTATTTGTTAACCCGTTTGTTTCTCCAGTTCAGCGGCGGATCGTCACTAAAACGAGAGTTTGTGAAGCAGATGCTACAGTTCAATGAGTTTGTGAATCCTCCAGGAACGAACAAGGCTGGTGGGAAAGTCTGTGTTTGATTAGGAAGGTTTCTGACTGACTGACTGAACCGACCCGGAAAGTGTCAGAGCTGCAGCCTCACGTGAACTACGAGCTTCACGGTTTCTCGTCATTCAGCTTCACATTCAGCTTCGTACAGATTCTGACATCTTTAATCACTAATGTTCACTTTTCTGTTTGTAACTCAGTTTGTTTGGATGAAAAGAATCACGAGGTGGTTCTGGACTCTGGAGAATTTGTTTTTCCAACTTTATCTCCAAAGCACTGGATTGATTTAATAGAAGAAGGTGAGTAAAAGGAGGAGGAGGAGGAAGAAGAAGAAAGATGAAGAGCAGGAAGAATGATAAGGAGTAGAAGGAGGAGAATTTGTTCCTACATCTTTTATCTCCAAAACTGAATTGATAGCATTGAAGAAGATGACCAAGAGGATTAGAAGAAGAAGAAAGATGAGGATGAAGAAGAATAAGAAGGGTCAAAATGGGATGAGGAGAAGATAAATAAGAAGATAAAGGAGGAAGAGAGAGGAGGAGATTTGTTCCTACATCATCTCCAAAACTGAATTGATAGCGTAGAAGATGAGCAAGAGGAGGAGGAAGAAGGAGGATGAGAAGAAGAAGAAAGATGAGGATGAAGAAGAATGAGAAGGGTCAAAATGGGTGAGGAGGAGGAAGAGAAGAAGAAAATAGTGGGAGGAGTAGAAAAGGAGAGAGGATGAGCACGAAGAAAAAGAAGGATGGGGAGAGGAAGATCATCTCTGACCATGAATTAAATGAGTAGAAGAAGAAGAAAGATGAGGATGGAGAAGAAAGAGAAGGGTCAAAAAAGGGAGGAGGAGGAAATGGAGGAGTAGAAAAGAAAGATGAAGAGCAGGAAGAACAAGAAGAAGAAGGAGAATTTGCTCCTACATAGAAGAAGATAGAATAGAAGAAGATGAGCAAGAGGAGGAGAAGAAGAAGAAGAAAGACGAGGATAATGAAGAATGAGAAAGGTCAAAAGGGACGAGAAGAAGAAGGAAATGGAGGGGTAGATAAAGAAAGAGGAGCAGGAAGGAATTGATAGAGTAGAAGAAGATGAGCAAGAGGAGGAGAAAGAGGAGGATGAAGAAAAATGAGACGGGTCAAAAGGGACGAGAAGAAGGAGGAGAAGAAGAAAGTTGAGAATGTTTCCTCCATCTTTATCTCCATTAACCCTGATTTGATTCAGTAGAAGAAGATGAACCAAGATGTCTCCACATTGTCTCCATCGTCTCTGTCCACATGGATTCCATCTTGGTTCATCTTGTTTTTCTATCTCCATGTTTCTGATGATTGGTAAACGTTTATTCCACCTCTCTACGTCTGATTGGTCAGTCTGGAGGAACATTAGCATCCAGGTATATTAATAAAGCCATGAGGGACACGATCAGGAGCTTTCTTTATTTCTAGATTTCTTCATTCTTGCAGATTGTTCACAACAACAGGACTGCGTTCAGAGTTGTCTGCAGCAGAGAATCATGTGGGCATTAGAAACTGACGGTTTCAAACCACAACTTCACAACATTTGCTTCCTGCAGTTGTCTGACCACAGCTGCTGTTTTAAGTGTCCGGTGTGAGGAACCTCAATTTGCACCATCAGTAAATGTGACTATTTAAAAAAAAAATAAAAACAAGCCACAGCTGCATCCATATATTTGTGTTCTCTCTCCCTCTCCTCCTCTCCTCTCTGCCCAGAATGAATTAAAATCAAAGTAAAACATGTGCATGTGGATGAGATTATTATTTCCAGTCTATTTTCCATCTCTTTCTCTCTCTCTCTCTTTCTCTTTGCAGCTCTGTAGTAACACTTCAGCTCAGCGACGACCTCAGGGATTTCTGGCTGGATGCATCATGCTCAGCGCAGTCACGTGTTTATAATTCAGAATAAAGAGCGCACACACACACACACACACACACACAGAGAGAGGGAGGAAGATGAAAGCATGTTCACATTAGAGCCAACATAGTTCCATGCAAATGCCGAAACAAAGAGGACACTCTCATATGCAGGCTGGAAGTTCAGCAGCGCACTGATGCTGGATATTCATAGACACTCGGAGGCAGATAGGAGGCCTTGCAGCAGCAGCAGCAGCAGCACTGCTATTCTCTCCTCTAGTTCTGCTGCTGCTGCTTCCTCTCTCTCTCCTTCTCTCTGTGCATCTCATTTCCCAACAGTTCCTCTTCGCTCTGCAGCTCATGACTCAGAATAAAAAGACTAAGTCGCCGGCTCCAGCCGCGACGAACGACGCAGGCGAGCGAGAACACGTGAAGAGCAGCTGATCGCGTTGCTCAGAGGTGGAAAATCTGTTTAAACTAAATATGCAATGGCTAGCTTTATAGCGTCTCACTTCTTCTTCTTCTTCTTCTTCTAAGCAGAAACAACTTCCACCTCCATCTTTATAACTCCCCGAGCTGTGTCTCTGATCTAATCTAAATTTAATGTGGAAGTTTGGACACCGCCGAATCTCATCACTCATTAACTAACCAGACTAATGTCTCTCAGTGGCTCTCAAACTTTTGTCCATTTCACAACACAGTGTTTAATCTATGCATTACAACATATCGCACGTACACCAATCAGCCACAACATTAAAACCACTGACAGGAGAAGTAAATGACATTTAAGCCATCTTCAACATATTCGACATATTCAATGTTCTGCTGGGAAACGTTTAAACCTGGCATTCGTGTTGACATGTAGCACCCACCTAGACCAGACCGGACACCCCCCCCCAATGACACTCCTTGATGGCAGCAGCCATCCCCAGCAGGATGCAGCCACAAAAACAGTTTAGGAACAACTCAATAAGCATGAAGAACAGAACAAGGTGTTGACCTGGCCTCCAAATTCACTAGATCCCAAACTGATCAAGTATCTGTGGGATGACCCCCCCCCCCCACACTAACATCATTGTGTTGCCAGACACCACAGGACACCCTCTGTCCATTCTCTGATGAGTCACCACTGAGATGTTTCTCCCTCCGTCTCGTTCCTTCCCTTAAACGTCGACGCGTCCGCGCTGAACATTCACACCGACAGCAATCAGGTCGTCAATAAATAAATCACTGGAGCGCTCGCGGGACAAAAACCACGACGGTCAGCTCCACCGTTGCTTTCAATTAGTCAGAGATGCTGAAGTCTCCAAAAGAAATAAATAAAAGACAGACAAACAGACAGACTCGGAGTCCTGTGTGTTCTGGCAGTTCTGGTTCACATCAAACGCAGCGGAGAGAGGAAACAATAAATTATGAATATGTGAGGGATGAGAACAGGCTGGCGGAGGGAGTGTAGGAGGGCCGGAGGACAGGGTGTCAGCCGTTTACCGCACTGAGATGTAATTAGGTTAGTGTTGGAGGCTCGGGATGGTTAGTTAATGTAGTCCATGCACCGTGGGTCTGGGTCCTCATTACAGCCTGATCACATCAAGGCCTCTGCATGTGCAGCTTCATGTGTGCCTGGCGGTGTCGGCTGGTGCAGGGACGTCTTCACACGTGACGGTTTTTGATCTCGCTTTTCAGCTTCAATAAGAAGCGTTCTCTCATTTTAAAATCTAATCCTACAACCACCTTCTCCTTAAAGGTCTTTGGGGCGGATCAGAGTGGGATAAAACTCCTCAATAGCACCACCAGTTTCCACAGATGTCCTCCCAGCTTATGGGTTTTGTTTTCTGCCAATGTCCCCAAATCATCAATTAATTATTTTGCCGATAAAGAAAATAGGCAACAACAGCTTCACTTTGTCCAACCAAGAGCCCAAATGAATCATCTCTTACCATGTAGACACTCCGGTCCTCCCATCATGCCTTGCTGCTGCTGAGGTGGCGCCGGCGGTGGTGGCTGTGGCTGGACGGTCTCCAATCCGAGCAGTGAGGAAGAGGATGACGAAGAGGACATGGAGGAGGATGAGGAGGAGCATGGCGGAGGGGAGGTGGGGGGACACTGGGAGCTCTGGTTTGGCACCGCCGACTGGGAGCTCTGGGAAAAAGAGAAAATGTGTTCGAAAATGTGTTAGAAAAGGTTCGGACGCATTAGCTAGTGAAGCTAAGGTGAAGCTAACCCGGAAGCTAACTCCAACTTCCTCCTAGGTTTTCTGGACGAAAAGTTTGTTCTGGAGTCTCTCCGTTGGGAACTGACTATGCTCAGGTAAAGATCTGTCGGGCCAGTCAGATCATTTGGAGGCGGGGCTTAATGTGGTGATGGACAGAAGAGTAACAGTAGTCGTACACGTGGAGTTGAATTAGCTAACAACAAAGGTATTGAGGAGGCCCCATAATGACATCCAAATGTTACCAGACTCATACTAGGTAAAGGTTGCATCAACGTCACGTTAGCACATGTGGCTAACAACAGAAGCTAATGGAAACCAAGCCTAACCTTGCATCTTTCTGTTATAATATTCAAAATGTTATATATTTTTCTAATGTTCATATATTATCTTGGTCTGGAGTCTCTCCGTTGGGAACTGATTACGATAACTGACTGCCAATCAAATTGTTAGGGGGCAGGGCTTAGTGTGGTGATGGACAGAAGAGTAACAGTAGTCATAGACGTCATCTAAATGGCATGGAGTTGAATTAGTTTACAACTACTCTGGCTCTGATTAGTTGGAGGACTACCCAGTTACCAGACTCTTATTCTGACTTCATTTCCCTTGAAGTATTTCTTAAATCCCTATTAGCATATGTTGGAGCTACTCTACAGAAAGCAGCGGTGATGTGATGCTCTACATGATTTGCTTATTGCTCATTCCACCTTTCAGAAAGGCCGAGCTGCGCCGGCCGGCCAGCGGCAGCAAGCAGCTGCCTCGGCCGGATGTGAAGCTGTAGCTGTGATATTGTTAACTCCTGAATCTACGACACCACTCATACGTCTGCAGTAGATGTGTGGTGACTACTCTTTGCCGCTCTTATTAACATTAGCCGAAGAAAGAAAAAAAACTGCTTAGGCCACCTGGTGTTTGAACCGGCAGCGCTTCAGATATGACAGATGTTTGGCCAACACACCCAGGGAGGTAAATATAGAGCTCAGCCAACAAGACATTTAGATTCCTATTCGGATATTGGACTCACTTCAAGAAAATCAGGGCGAGAAAATGTGAATTAGTGCTGAGCTGCAAATGTTGGGAGCTGGTTTGTGCACGTTTGTTGAAGAAGAAGAGGGCACAGCAAGATAGAAATCAAACTTTAAACTGTGAAAATCAGAAACTTATATTAATTAGGGCCAACAGTTTTATTTATTTCTTTATTGGAAAGCAAGCAGGATTTGAAGTGCGGTCGTAGCAAATAAATCTACTTTGCAGAGGGAAGTAAGACGCCCAAAACTGATTAGTCACGATTAAATGTTTTTAGTTGGACAGTGCTAACATCTCCTCATCAGGCTGCACAGATCTGATACTATCATCTGCTGTAATGTTTTTTCTGTAATGTTTTCCAGTGTCCGCTGGAGTCACATTCGTCATTATTTAGTTGTTGGTTCTAGTCTGGGAGTCAGCTCTAAGTTCCTCTGACCACAAAATTTATAGTTGAGGATTTTTGGTCTGGACTTTGTTTGTAATTCATCAGGATCTGTCGTGTTAGTCTAATCGTTTTTGGTATGTTTTTAATTTCCTGCTTTTCCGGTCTTTTTTTTTTATCTGAAATTGAAATGTGCATAAAAACAGGAAATGCATCTTGTTATTGCTGCAAACAAATCTGTAAACTGAAGCGACATTACAACTTTTTTTGTAATATGACGTGATGCAGAGGGTTGATTAAGATTAGCTGGTCTCGCTAGCAGATTAGCTCACATGCCAGCATTGTTATTCTTCTGAGGGAACAATGACTCTGGGGCGGCTCCAAGTGTTTTACAGTGTTCTGGTTTCTGGTCTGTTGCACAATCACATCTGAATGTCTTTAGTTTCTAATGTTGTTGCTTGTTTAGCCTCTTAATAAATGGGCTTGTTCCTGCAGGGTTGGTGAGGCCGAAGCGTGGTTTGTGCAGCAGTGCGGTTTTACCAGTCTCACCTGGGAGGGGATCTGGGCGCTGGCGGAGCTGGGCCCGTTGCTGTGCATCCCCATCCCGTTCTCTGTCAGGAACTCCTCCAGGTCCATGTACTGCAGCTGGAACAGGCCCCCGTCGCACGGCAGGGTCCTCTCCCACAGCAGGGGGCCCAGGAAGGCTGACTGGGAGTTGTTTCGCAGCGTGCCGGAGCCCGGGGCTCCTCCCGGCCCGCCGGGGCCTCCGGCACCGACACCCAGCGAGTCTTCATCAGAGTCCAGAGGCTTGTCTTTGTCTGGGGAGAAGGGAGGGCGAGACATGTCTTACATTGAGCCTCTTACACCAAAGATGGCAATGCAACTGGTTCTTCCTCTCTTTTACTGTGTTTGTGTTGAAGGGCAGAAGGAAAGATAAGAGCCGATAACTCGTTTCCACTCCGACAAGGTGAGATAAGCTGAAACTATGCAGCTAGAAATGTGGAGTTTGAGCGCCAGACGGTGAAAGATACATTCCTCCATGTGTGTCTCTAACCGCACAGTAAAAGGTTGATAATCTCACCCACAGAGGTCTGGTTCGTTTACTGTAATTACACTGTCCGCAAACTAAGTCCTCAATGATTTATTGACGTTTGAATTAAACGCTGCACGAAGTACTGTCGGGCTAATGCAACGCAACATGTGTCCACTCATGTTTGTTCAGGAAGGCCCATTAAAAAGCTGCAGTTTAAGTAAAGCTTGCACAGGTTCACTTCAGCTGGTGCACAGCTCGAGAAATTGTCCTCTTTGAGCCCTTGAGCAAGGCACTAAATAGATATTCAGCTCGTGTGTTAAGTTGCTTTAAAATCAGACGCTACTTTGTGAGAAAATCATTTTAGCAAACAGAGTTTTATTCTGCCACCGCTGCCGCTATCGCCTGGCTTTCTGCAGAGCACTTAGCTGCAATCATTAAAAGGAATCTATAAATAAAGTTAAGTTGAGCAACCCTGTGCTCTGACCTCGCTGAGTCCATTGGGATGGAGTCCAATGGAAAGATAGATATGGACTTCAGTCATCAATAAACCATCACATAAAAAAAACAACTAAAGGAAATCCAACAGTTTAATCAGGATGGTAATTGAGTATGGAAACAAAAAATAGAATGATTGTTTTGCAGTCTGACCGTGTTGGAGGAATATTATTCTAAAGAATTACACCGCCACAAGCGAATATTGAATAAATGGCACGCTGAATAATGGAGCCTGATAAAATAGTCATAAAAGAGCATAGTTAACTGGGCTGGAATGAGAGCGGGGGGAGAACAGGGGGGAGAACAGGGGGGACGCTAGAAAATTAGATTTAAAGGAACTTAAGAATAAAAAGACAGGAGCATCTTTCTCTTCGTGCAAAATCCATTTGGAAATTTAAAGACCATAAACAGAGTATCTGCAACACTTGTTTGCAGGAAAATAAAGCTGTTAATGGTGTCGCACAACAAATTAAAGATGAGAGTTTAAGCACGGGAAAAGAGATGCAACTGAAGTAAAACCCAACACCTGTCATTGCTTCATAGCGAGAAAAGTCAGGCTAATATATGGTGACACATGGAATAACCGGCGACAGGTGAGACCAACGAGGGGCGGAGCACGCAGACAAAAGACACAAGGCAAAGACAGGTGAGTGGAATTAGAGACACCCAGGAAGTAAAACTTAAATCAAACAAGAAAACTGATTACAAAGTAAAACAGGAAACACCAGAAAAACCAAACAGACCGTGCCATGACATCAGCCGGCTTGTTGGTAGACAATAGCAGCATGAATGAACGATGCTAGCTATGCACCATCCATTGGCAATAAAAACAACAGTAGCAATATTTTTAGCTCAATGTTTAATTGCGACGCTTATTTTTATAGCTAAGCCGGCAGTTTGTGATGCTTTCATGTATGCTTTTAAGCTAGGCTAGCCTTCAATGTAGCTAATGTTTGCTTTTCTCAACAGCGACTGTTGGCATAAGACCTTAGCAACTGATAAAATATATAATATTATATACACCGTTTGGATAGCGCCACATTAGAGTTCGTATCAACATTAAGGAGTGACTTTGGTACTTGAAGGCACCGGTAAACCAAACACGATTAGCTGGCATGATGCTAACATCCTCCATAAGAAATAAAAACGCAAACAACACTAATAGACAATCATTTGGCTGAGTGTATTATTTCCAGAGCTATGCTAGCATTTTAAGATGCCTTCACGTAAGCTTTTAAGCTAGGCTAGCCTCCAATATAACTAATGTTAGCTTTTCTCACGGGACTGTGCAAGAAAACAACAGCTGTTAGCATAAGAAGGGAAAAAAGATGTAAGTGAAGTAAAACCCAACCCTTGTCATTGTGTCATAGCAAGGAAAGTCCGACTAATATATGAAGTGACACGTGGAATAACCAGGGACAGGTGAGACCAACGAGGGGCGGAGCACGTAGACAAAAGACACAAGGCAAGACAGGTGAGTGGAGTTAGAGACACCCAGGAAGTAAAACTTAAATCAAACAAGAAAACTGATTACAAAGTAAATCAGGAAACACCAGAAAAACCAAACAGACCGTATCATGACATCTGTTTATATAGCACCGCAGTCGACTTCATGGTATACAAGACAATATCAGCGTGAAGGAATGACTGCTATACCAAAACACTGTTAGCTAGCATGATGCTAGCTATGCATCTTCCATTGGCATTAAAAACAGTAGCAATATTTTTAGCTCAATGTTTAATTGCGACGCTTATTTTTTAGCTATGCTAGCAGTTTGAGATGCTTTTATGTATGCTTTCAAGCTAGGCTAGCCTTCAATGTAGCTAATGTTAGCTTTTCTCAACAGCGACTGTTAGCATAAGACCTTAGCAACTGATAAAATATATAATACACCGTTTAGATAGCACCACATTAGACTTCGTATCAACATTAAGGAGTGACTTTGGTACTTGAAGGCACCGGTAAACCAGAAACACGATTAGCTAGCATGATGCTAACATCCTCCATAAGAAATAAAAAAACAGTAATAACGCCAATAGACAATAATTTGGCTGAGTGTACTATTTCCAGAGCTATGTTGGCATTTTAAGATGCCGTCATGTAAGCTTTTAAGCTAGGCTAGCCTCCAATATAACTAATGTTAGCTTTTCTCACTGGACTGTGCAAGAAAACAACAGCTGTTAGCATAAGAAGGGAACAGAAATGCAACTGAAGTAAAACCCAACCCTTGTCATTGTGTCATAGCAAGGAAAGTCCGACTAATATATGAAGTCACACATGGAATAACCAGCGACAGGTGAGACTGACAAGGGGCGGAGCATGTAGACAAAAGGCACAAGGCAAGACAGGTGAGTGGAATTAGAGACAGACAGGAAGTAAAACTTAAATCAAACAAGAAAACTGATTACAAAGTAAATCAGGAAACATCAGAAAAACCAAACAGACCGTATCATGACATCTGTTTATATAGCACCGCAGTCGACTTCATGGTATACAAGACAATATCAGCGTGAAGGAATGACTGCTATACCAAAACACTATTTAGCTAGCATGATGCTAACACCTTCAGTCATAAAAACAGTAGGAATATTTTGTCTAAGTGTTTAATATCAACGCTTGACATGCTTTCACATATACTTTAAAGCTAGGCTAGCCTTCAATGAAGCTAATGTTAGCTTTTCCAAGGGACTGAAAACAAGAAAACAGCAACTGTTAGCATAAGATGTTAGCAAGTGATAACATTTAATGCTTATACTGTTGACACGGCATTAGAAGTCATATCAACGTGAAGGAATGACTTTGGTACTTGAAGGCACCGGTAAACCAAAAACACAATTAGCTAGCATGATGCTAACATCCTCCATAAGAAATAAAAATGCTAACAATGCCAATAGACAACAGTTTGGCTGATATGATATGATATGCTAGCATTTTAAGATGCCTGCACGTATGGTTTTAAGCTAGGCTAGCCTCCAAGGTAGCTAATGTTAGCTTTTCTCACGGGACTGTGCAAGAAAGCAACAACTGTTAGCATAAGAAGGGAAAAGAGATGCAACTGATAAATGTAGATACAGCAACTGTCACTGTTTATATACCACTGCCTTAGACTTCATAGTGGTATATGTTTGCAGGCACCGCTATTCCAGAACAGTATTAGCTAGCATGATGCTAACGTCTTCCATTATCCGTAATTCAGCGGCACAAATTGCAAAAGAAGGGAAAGGAAGGAAGGGAGCAGCAGAGGCCAAAGCCATCAAAAGAAATGGGAAATCATTTTTGTTAAGAGCAGCAAGAGGGCAAATGGATGGGGAGGGTGAGGTGGGGGAGGGTGGGGGGGGCATAAGTGGAAGTGACACAGTTTAATCAAAGTAATGGCGACACTTTGAACTGAAGTGGACAAGTCATTAGAGACTGACAGAGGGTGACCTGACCGCAGAGGAGAGGAAATGTTGCAGTGATAGGAGAGAGAGATGATCTATGCAAATCTGAGAGAGATGAGCAACAAAAGAGATTTACAACGGAGGGAAGAGGAGAGAGAGGAAGAGAGGAAGAGAGGAAGAGAGAGAGAGAGAGAGAGAGAGATGCATGCAAATGGATGGCTTTGGCAAATTTTGGATGATGAGAGGAGGAGGAGGAAGACAAAGCCTGAGAAAATGTAAATCAGCCGAGGGAGCACGGTGGAAGACGACGGCGTGATCTGACGAGGAGAGAGCAAGACAGGAAAGTGTGAGAGGAAGAACAGAGAGAGAAGGAGAGAGAGGGAGAGAGAGGGAGAGAGGGAGAGAGAGGGAGAGTGAGTGGGTGTTTGTGAAGGCGTCAAACAAAGCTAGCCAGGGGAGAGGAGAGCGAGGAAGGAGTGAAACATCCACTCATCTGCACCAGCATCGAGAGAGAAGGTGGGGGGGGGGGGGGGACGAGAAGAGAAGAGAAGACGAAAACGTCACCAAAAAATAAATAAAAAACTTAAGGCCCCTGAATGCATCGCTCATCATTAGGGGACTGGGGCCTTTGAGCTGCTTTGTGACTCCATGGAGAGGCTGTCAGCTGTGCTCACCATCATCTCCTCCTCCTCCTCCTCCTCCTCCTCCTCCTCCTCCTCCTCTTCATGCACAGGAACAAAAAAAAAGAAAAAAGGAAAAGGCTGCAGTTGCACCAAGCAGCCACCAGGGGCCTCCAACCTGCATGAACACTGCTTCTTTACATCTACACCTCACTATTTTATGAATTTAGATTTAATGTAAGAGCCACTGTCAGAGGAGTCAATGCACATACAAGAAAACTACAATATATAAATATATATGTGTGTGTGTGTGTGTGTGTGTGTGTGTGACAGCAGCTGATGAGGAGTTGTGAGGAGGAAGAGGCAGCCTGGTTAATATTTGTCATGGCAGCTGGTGGATGGGAAACAATTCAATCCCACTCAGAAGGCTTTATTTAAACAGACAAGAGAATCATATCCAGCAGCAACGACTGCCGCCGCCGCTGCTGCTGCTGCAGCTTTGACTCGGCCGTGTTTCCTCTCTACATCTTTTCATTTCACAACCGAATGCAAAAAAATAAGCATTTAATGTAGGAAAAAAGGAAAATCCAGCAGGCCAGAGGGAGAGAAGTGAAAACATGTGAGTGTGCTGGATAAGCAGGACCTCTGTCTTTTACAATCACACCTACCCACTCAGTCACATGCACACACACACACACACACACACACACACACAGAGGTATGAATAATCCTTCTAATATTCCTGTGATATTTCTGCAGAGGCTCTTTAAAGACCGCTGCAGTTGTACAGTCAGGGCTGCAGCTGGCGATTATATACATGTGAAATTATGTGTTAAATCTCATAAATAGCAACGAGCGTGCACTAAAAGCTTCGGAAATCTGCAAATATATTGAGAGCAACAAAGAAATTCTCAAGATTTTAGTCGCTTTCACTTGCACTTCCTTTCACAGATGTAAAAATAAAATGTCTGCGGGGGTTTTAATGTGTCCACGGCGCATGCAAATTAAAGTTTGATGCAATTTAATCTCCAAACAACCAACACACACACAACCAACAGATCAATGTTGCACTTCTAATCTGACTGGATGAGATTAAAAGTTCATGATATCCCTGCACAGACTTGTTGGTGTTCCCCTTTAAGAAACTTCAACCCCCCCCCCCCACCCCTTTCTACTCACACATGCGCGCGCACGTGTACACGCACACGTGCACACATTAAAAAAAAAAAAAAAAAAAAAAAGAGAAACTCACCTTTCATCCCGCAGCAGTCCTTGGCAACTCTCTGGTCGGCCTTGATTGGCAGCTGGAGCAGTGACTTCAGGTTGGTCATGGAGGTCAGGTGTCCGCCTTGGGGCCCACTTCCAGCCGGGTTGCTGGCCCCAAACTGGGGGCTGGTGGCCCCGGCAGGGAGATCCGGCGGCAGGAGCTGAGCGAGAGGCCTTGACATAACTTAGTGAAGGAGGAGGGAGGTGAGGGGGAGGAGGAGGAGGCTGCGTGGAGCAACCTGCAGACTTCTAAGTTCAAGATCAAAATAATCCACTTAGTGACACTAATTGAGAGGCGCGCCGTCAAAAAGGTGCGCGGACAGGTGTGCTGAGCTCAAGATGTCCACCTGACGTCCCGCTGCACCGCCCGCCCCATGGAGAGGGAAAGAAAGAAGAATGTGCAAAAGAAAAAAGGCGAAATAAAAAAATTAGGAAGAAAAAAAAGAGAGAGGGGGATTTATCTCCAAAATGGCAGCATGTTCACCGAGAATAAATGCATCCTCTGATCCTGCAGGAGTCCTCTCCGGTAAACTAAAACTCACACCGGAAGATAAATTAAAGATTAAATAAAACACAAAGGTGCCTTACAGAGAGAGAGAGAAAATAAAAAGAAGAAGAACGGTGGACGGGTCCGGTCCGCTCCGGTCCGGTCCGCTGATCCCCGGTCCAGTCGGTGTTGATCGGATACGATTCTCGGATCCGCTCGGAGCAGTTGAACAACAACAATAACGAGCAGAAATGAAAATTAAAAAAAAGAAGCAGAAATGAAGGCGTCGGTGTGGAGTCCCGGGAAAGAGGATTAGAAACAGCAGAGCAGAGTCGAGTGGCGGCGATTGGAAGAAGAAGAAAAAAAAATAGAAAGGGAAAGAAACTTGAGCGAGAAAATGCAACAAGATGAAGGAAATAAAGAAGATCCCCCTCTTTAAAAAATAAAAACAATAATAATAATAATATCCGACAGTGTGAGAGTCACATAGATGGAGCTGATGGCTCTTATTTTCCTCCCTCTCTCCCTCCCTTTCTCTCTCTCTTTCCCTCACACTTCTCTCTATTTTCCTCGCTCTCTCTCTCTCTCTCTCTCTGTCTCTCTCTCTCTCTCTCTCTCCTGTCAGCTGGAACCAACACGGGCTGCTCGCGTGACGTCACCGCTCACGGGGGAAAGGCGCTTGGGGGCGTGAATCGTTTGCATACGCGGGCCACGCCCACCTACCCACACGACCACGCCCCTTACCCAATGAAATCCGCCGTGCTGCGTTCAGGACACACGGGAGCGTGCGTGAATCCGAGCGTCCACAGTGTTTTTACGCCAACTAGCCACTTCATTAGGTACACTAGTGAATATATTTTAATATAACAGTCCTGCACTATATGTCCCCCTTCAGTCATGGCTGTTTTATTGTCAGTTAGATGTTAAAGCAGCATCAGAAAGGTCGTAATAGTTTGTGCTGTTAAACTAGATTGAATTAAAACTGAATTAAAAACAGTTTCTGTTAATTAATGTTGTCCACTGACTACTAGAACCACAGCCTCCACTTTAATCAACAGCTAGCTGTTGGTTAATCGCTTTGGCAAAAATAAATAGGCAGATCTATTTAATATTAAGACTCAAACATGAGAATACGCTGCTTTTTATGATGTAAACAGTGACATTATAATATTATATTCTTCTAAAGTTTGGACTAAACATGATATATACTAATTTTACTGTCTTTACACGTTTGCAATGCTAAGACAGCGGATTCTAAAGAGCTCTCTTTCTCTGATGGCGGCCACATTAATGTAAACACATTAAACTTCACAGTATTTTAAACTATATACTTTGGATACCGAATACACAACCAGATGTACTATTTTTTACATTTTACATAAATTATTAGAGATTTTATACAAAGGTTTAGTGGAAAGTTTTGAATATTGTGTTTTATTGACAACTGCTTTTCGACAATATACGTGTAGTTTCATCTTTCCGTTTCCCCTGAACGTTGCATTCATTTATTAAAACATGACGCCGCCTTACAACGTGAGCCAATAGCGTGCAGCACCTGGGACTGTTACACGCCAAGCCACGCCCCCAGGAGCAGCTCTCCTTCCTGGATGGTCCGCGAACACGCCCCGCCCCTCTGTTCTTTCTCTCACGCTGTCATTTAAACACAGGGAGGCCAAGACCACTGACTGGGGAGGGAGGGGGTACATAAAAATTTAAATAAAATTAAATAAAACGGGGCGTCGGGGGGTTTACTTTTTGCCACTGTTGTTTTGTTCCCCTCCCCTCTCTTATCTGCGCAAACGTGGGAAAATTAGATTAGTTTTACCCACAAACAGAGTAAGCAGCTCAGGGAAAAGTAAACATCAGGTGTTCACATGTGACCAGACACAGCCTCTTCATTATCTTCTCCAGCACGTATGTTTTAAAACTAAAAACAGCACCGCCATCTTGTTAGCCGAAAACAAGAAGAATACAACCTTAAAAACGTAATTTATTACAGTTTTTATTCTATGACATGTTAATGTTTTTACTCATACTTAACCGTTTGGCTTTTGGATTTAAAATAAACGCATTTAAAGCTGTTAAATCGAGTTGAATCCCTTGAAAATCGAAGCGTCTCTCGTCTTGTTTTTCTGTCCGTTTCTGTCCCTCGAACACTGAGAAGCACATGGAACCGGCACGCGCCGACTGTTGCCTACCGGCGACTCTGCCGCGCCGCGATTGGCTGAATCTAGGTCACCCGCCGCTGCTCTCGGCCTCCCATTGGCTTAAAATAGGTCAGAGTCTCCGCCCACAGGCTTCCCCATGCCACTGCCGCGTGACAGGCCGGCTGTGGAGGGGAGGAGGTGTTTTCGCTCGTGAGGGAGCCGTTAAAGATCATGTTTACCTCACAGGAAACAGTAATTAAATTAATTTAATAAATATATTAAAATAATACATTTAAATCCTCAATATTTCTTTTTTTTTTTTAAATATGATATTCAAATGTAATAAAATAAAAAAAATATTAATAGTCAATAAAACTCACATTAAAAGTTCACTGTTTGTTGATAGTTTAGCGATTTTATTTATCATTTTAAACGTCTAAAGTACTTACATATTTGGTTTTGTGTTTTTTTTATTTTTGTTTTTATAATGCAGAATCTTATTTCTTGTGGGTTACTTCTTAGATTAAGATTTTTGTAAATAAAATAAACCAAAAAAATATTTTTATTATATTTTATTATATTAAAATATTATTATATTAAAATATAATAAAATTAAAACGTTAAAGTACTTTTTTAACATTTATTTTTATTTTTTAATAGTGACATAATAATAACCTTACTGGTTACTGACTATATATGTATTTTTGATTAAGTATTTGGGTAGTTTTTGCACCATTTTATTGTAATCCTGTATTGCACACATTTCATATTTTGCTGCATACTTGTTTTTATTTACCTGACAAGCATAATTATACTTAATATAGCACATATTTTAGTTACTACCTTTATTTCTCTGCATCGTATGTGTGCACACTGGGTTTAATGTAATATTTTCTACCATACCTTCGCTATAAATACCAACAAAGTAATACAGTTTAGGTATGAAATGTTAGTTTCATGTTTTTATACAAGCCCACTCCAGTAAGAGCCTTAAAACTGAACTGTAATACATGTGTTTCCTGTTGACTCCAGATTCAGATGCAGCTGCTGCAGCAGTTCCTAGAAGGTCCTATCTGGTGACATTGTGCTGTCACATATACACGACAGGAATGTGCGAGTAGTAAGAGGGGCCCCCCGTGATCTGCAGCAGAGTACAAACCCTGGCGTGCATGAGAGAAAAGTGTGGAGGAACAGCTTGACTCCACCGATGTGTGATCTGAGTTTGAATCTATTTTCCCTCTGATGCTTCGCCTCGCAGACTGTTCAGGGACGTTTAAATGGCTCCATCTAGTGGATGCTTCTCAGCAGTGCATCAGCAAAGTCAGCTGGAAAACACTTTTTAGTTGGCTTCAGAAAATTTCCCCATGAACCCCCAACTTTTTAGCTTCTGAGCTTGTGAAGCACGAACAGCTCACCTGGCTCCAGGTGCGCAACACATGCTCTGAGAGTGACGCATCTGAAACCAGAGGGCTCTGAAATGTGTGGAGGTGGTGGAGAGAGAGAGCGAAAGAGAGAGAGGCCACTTCAGGGTGCATGTAGGATGAAAGTGTGGATAAAAATATCTGCAGTGGATGAAGTGTCTGAATCAAGTGTTTTTAAGGGACGGGACGTTGGAGCTTTCTGCGTCATTCAGAGTTAACGTGATTAAAATCAGTGTTTTGTTGCAGGTTGTTCAACTGGTCCTAAATGCAAATATCTACTTAGTCAATAGGTGTGATTTAGAATAATGTAGAGAGGTGATTTAAAGGACTTTGATGTTTCAGAAAACCTCTGATCTAGTGGGATTTCTAACCGTCTCTAGGTCTGTGGAGGTTCAGTCGTCATTAGTTTCCGTTTCTTTGGGGATAAACCATCTCTAGGGTTCATGGAGAAAAGAAAAGAAGAAGAGAAAATACCCAGTGAAGATGCCAGAGGTCAGAGGAGAATGAACAGATAAGTCTGAGCTGATAAGAAGTCAACAGTCAAGTCAAATAACTGGAAACTGAGGCTAGAATTAGGAATAGAAGTTTGTAAAAACATTTCCTGGACTTTTCAGTCTTGACTTTTGCTGCAGAATTTGGCGTAAACAACGTGAAAGCATGGATCCATCCTGCCTGGTTCCAGCTGCTGATACCAACTGAGTATTGTTATAAATCCACAGCTTACCTGAGTATAGCTGTTGACGTGTCCGTCCCCTTTCAGACCTCACTGATCTCAGTCCAGTAGAGCAACTCTGGGACGTTGTCGGAGCTTCTCATCATCACTGACGTGCAATCGACGGATTTGGAGAAACTGTGATGCCATCATGTCAACATGGACCAACGTCTCTAAGAGGAAAGGATTGAAGCAGCTCTGAAGACAAGAAGGTGTCAGACCTGGTGCTTGCCAGGTGTACCTAATGAACTGGCCAATCATTGGTCAGTGGAAATGTTTAATGTTAGTGGTTTTAGCTTTAAACTAAAGCTTTAACATGACAGATAGATTATTAAATAAGAGAAATCAACCTTTTTAAACAGCTTTCATCATTATTGACTCTAAACTAACAGATATGTCAGAATATGTTTCTAAGTTTTGAACCTTTTCATGATAAACTAATATTATATTTATGGGATTAAAGCTAAAACGGTGTTGAATTTATTTTTGTCTAATCCAAAGTAGACGTCGCAATTAAAATATCAATTTACTCGAGGGGAGACTTTTAAAATGAAACTCTACCTCGGGGGTCATGTATATTTTAGATGTAGGGGCTCAGAGTTACCACATGGGACGGCAGCACAGGACGGCCTGCAGGTTTACGTCTCCTTTGATGGGAATTAAAACTCTTAGTGGAAGAGAATCAGAGATAAAACTGATGTTGATTTATGTCACAAAACTCCACTTTACTAAATGGATGCATGTTGTGGATACTTTTATATTTATTTAAAAAAAAAACTCAAGTAATATTATTTATTTGTATATTTACCAACTAATTAGCACTGCAAATAAAAAAATATACAAAAGATATAACTCATTAATTAGTAAAAATAAAATAAAAATATTGTTTTGTATCGTTTTAAATGTGAAACATTTACAGCAGAATAATTTTTATAACATTTTTGGCACTTTTGTAGATTTATTTCAGCTAATAAACCATGCAGACAATAATATATAGAAATATAAAATAGTAAATAAGGAATATTAACGGTTTAATCAGAGGTTTTCATTCACGTAAATCAAATGTTTGTGCAGCACTTATCATATATGCATCAATAAAATCTTCTTAATTGCATAAAAAAATAAGTTTTTGATTCATTTTTCCACTAATTAACTTTGCAGACTGAGAAATTAATGTATAAATAGCAATTAAGGAATTTACTTGTCATTTAATCTGGATTCTTCCTTCATACAAATTAAAACTGTGTCAAATAATTAACAGAAAACTGAACAACTCTTCAAGGACGACTTTTAAAAAGCAAAATTTTAGGGTTTATCACAATTTAATGCATTTTTTGCAGGTAAATAATTTTTTTATGTGTAGATTTTTCAACTAATTAATCCTGGAAACAAGAATTAGTATAAAATAGTGATATTAGGAATATTATACTGATATATTAATATATTTTCCTTAACGCAGATTAAAAAGTTTTCCAACAATTGACATAAAATGACTTCGTTTCTCTATTTTATGCTTCAGTTTGAATAAGAATCGACGCCAACAGTGTAAAACCGTAACGTTTCAGTTTTGTTTTTTTATTTGAGGGTTTTCAACAACTCACTTTTAGGCAAAGAGAAAGGATAGTAATTTAGTAATAATATTACATGTTTTAGTTTTACAGAAAAAAAAAAAAAAGAAAGAACACGTCTGGACAGGACCTAAGTAATGAACTATGTGTACACGCTTCTGATACAAAAAATAAAATAAAATAACGGGGGCATAATTTCTGTGGCGATGAAGGAGGGGGGGGGTAAAGGTTAAAGGGAGGGGGGGGGGGGGGGGGGGGTAAAATTAAATCACATCAATACATATAGTCATCCCGCTGTTTTACAAAGATAGCCCCCGACTCGTTCCCTCCCTCCCGTACAATACCAACAGTGATAAATGGAGTAAAAAAAAAAAAAAAAAACAGCGAATAATCAATATATAATAAAATATAATACTAATTGTACAGTACACTTATTTCTGTCGTTCCTTTTTCGAATCCTGAACACATTAACAGTCATGATTTTTGTCTCCCTCTCACAAAAAGTAGTGTACATTTAAAAAACAAGGTCACCGAACCACTCCTCCTCCTCCTCCTCCTCCTCCTCTTTTTTTGTTTCGTTTAATCCTTTTCAGCCTCTTTTATCGGCTTTGTGTTTTAAGAGACTTCTGATCAAGTTATCTCGAGGGCAAACTCATCTCGATTCACATAAAAAAAGGCAGAGAGAGAGAGATATTCTCCACCGGAGGGGAAACAAGTAAACACAGAGCTAGAGACGAGGACGATAGTGTTTTAACTGTGAATGAGAAAGAAAATACAGAAGATGACGGCGCTGCTAAAAAACCTTTGGGGACAGATAAGACACGGGGGGGTGGTTCTGATTTTGGGCCACGTTAATTTATCGACCACCTCTTTTATCGTGGTTTGTTTCGGGGAGAGGATGCGTTCCACTAAACCCTCGCCCCCACACTCTCTTTTCTTCTTTTTTGTATTTTTTTTGTTTTGTTAAAAACTCGCTAGCTCGCTTGCTCGTTTCTCGGATTATTTAAAAAAAATAAACATCAAAAAAGAATCTAATCATCTAGAAAAAAACTGTTTTTGTGTTTTTCACTGACTGTACTCAGTCAGGACCGTTGATCTCTCGGGCTGGACCAGAGGCGGCACCGGCAGCTGGACCGGCGAATGGTCGCTCTCCGACTGAGACGACGACGACGAGCGGGACCTCATCTTCGTCGGAGCCCAACTCCCGGCCCTGCTGCCGGCGGCGGAGGTCGTCCCCCGGCAGGAGAACTTGTGCCGGGCCAGGAGCCGCTGGTTCCAGAAACTGTGTCGGCACCTGTGGCACTGGAATGCAGCTTGTTTGAGATGCTGGCCCCGGTGTTTCAGGGCCTTGTGCAGCGAGCCGGTGCGCCTCCCGCACACCTGGCAGCGAAGGCGGGCGTGGCGGCCCGAGTTCCTGGGCGGGTGCCTGACGGCGTGGTGCACCAGCAGCGAGCCGTGCTTGGCGTAGGTGGCGCTGGGGCAGATCGGGCAAGGGAAGCGCTTGAGGGGGACGTCCATGGAGGTGAGGCCCGTGACTCTGACGGCGCCCCCGCACCACGACTTCACCTTCATCTCGCCGCCGCCCTTTATCCTCAGCTGGGCCAGGAGCTTTTTTCTGTTGAGCTGGGCTTGCAGCCTGCCCCTCTTCTTCCGCAGGACCAACAGCTTCCTGCGAGTGTCTTTACTCAGCGGGACACCCACCAGCTTTCCGTCCCTCATGATGCTGTGGATCACCACGCGCCTTTTTTTCTTTCGGTGCTTTCTTGTCTGTCCATGACGCTTTTGGAAGTTTTTTGCGCGGTAGTGAAAAGGGTGCTGGAGCTGTTGTGGCTGCGGTTGTTGTGGTGGCGGTGGTTGCTGCGGTTGTTGTTGTGGTGGTGGCGGTGGTTGCTGCTGTTGCTGCTGCTGCTGTTGCCCGCCAGAGGCACCTCCCTGCTGCTGCTGCTGCATGTGGGACGACCCGGCATAGGTGGGCCCCGAACCGGTGTCGTAGAAGAGCGGCGAGTATCCCGAGGGTTGAGTCTGGTCGGTGCGCTGGCCCGTGCGGTCGATGCCGTGCTGGGACAACTTGTGCCGAACTAAACTGTTGGAGTAGGCGAAGGCTTTGCTGCACACTTCGCAGCGAAAGGACTTCTCCAGCCCCACGCCTCCGCCGTGGATCGTCTGCTGATGTGCCGTCAGGTGGAAGTAGTGGCGGAACGACTTCCAGCACACCGTGCAGGTGTAGAGCCTCTGGGACGGGGTGCCGGACGTAGGAGACTTATCCCCTTGGGAGCAGGAGGAGAAGTAGTCATTGTTTCCCGCGTTGGCGACTTGACTGATGGCGGCGGCGGCGGCGGCTCCTTTTATTCTCCTCCCCTGGTTGTCGATTTCTCCTTTCCGGTGCAACTTCCCGTGCCTCACCAGACTCTGGGCGTAAGCAAACATCTTCCCGCACAGGTTGCACTTGTAGTTCTTCTGCCCCGAGTGCACGGTCAGATGCTTGGTGAGGTGGAACGGCTCGCGGAACATTTTGCCGCAGACGTCGCAGGCGTGGGGCTTCTCCCCGGTGTGGACGCGGTTGTGGCGCCGCAGCGTCTCCGCCCGTCTGAAGCGCTTGCCGCAGATCTGACACCCGTACGGCCTCTCGGAGCCGTCGCCAGGCGGCGCTGGGCTCCTCCTCCTCCTCACGATAGTGTTTGGGTCCCTTTTCTCTCGGGGCTTCCTCGGCCTCCTGGGTTTTACGTGGGGCTGGCTGGGGTGGGTCAGGGGTATGGTGGAGCCATTGAGGGTGGACGTCGAAGAGGGGCCGCCCATGTTACCAAACCCCAACCCCCCCAGCAGGCCGCCAATGATGTCCCTCCTCTCTCCATCCCGGTTCTCCGTGTTTAAGTCGCAGGAAGCAGCGGCGGCAGCAGCGATGGCCGACATGGCGCTGCTCGTGACCTCGTCCTCCGAATCATCCAATAAGGAGGAGAGAGGAAGATGAGGTTGTGGTTGTTGTTGATGGTGATGGTGCTGACTCTGTGGGTGGGGATGAAGAGTTGGGGCTAAAGGGGCTTTACGTAGAGTTTGGCTGGACATTTCACTGGCTAACGTGCTCTCTGAGGGGTACAAAGACGAAGGTTGCGATCGCCTGTAGTCGTCGACGCCGCTGTTGTACGGCGACTGGCTCTGGTAGCGGTTTCTGGAATAATCCGCCGCGTACTTCTCCGGGGCCATTCCCGGCGCATCATTTGAAATTCCTACCCTGTCTCCGCCACCTCCCATTTTGCCGCCGCTCGGGTTTGACGACGACGTCGAGGACGACGTGCTCCCTCCTCCGCTGCTGGCTCGGTTTTTTGAGCTTCGAGGGGGTTTGCCGCAAGCGCCCGAAGCAGCGTGGTTGAGTAGAGAGGTGCTCTCGCGGAAACAGCGCCCACAAGCCGGGCAGCGGAAAGGCTTCTCGTCGTGGATCTTCTCGTGTCTCGTGAGCGACTCCCGGCGGTTGAAGGACTTTTGGCAGATGCTGCAGACAAACGGCCGGTTTTCCGAGTGGGTGACGCTGTGCTGAATGAGGTGACCCCTCTTTTTAAATCTCTTCCCGCACTCGCCGCAGCAGAATATCCTCTCCGGGCTGGGAGAGTTACAGTCCGACTTCCTGCTTTGGCTTTCCGGCGTCAAGCCGTGGCTGCGGAGGTGCCTTCGGAGGCTGGAGAGGTGGGTGAAGGTTTTACCGCACTCGCCGCAGTGGTAAAGGGGCTCCGGTTCGGGCTGCCCCGACCCCGAGCTACTGTTGTGACTTTCTTGGGATTTAGACAGCTGTTGGTTGCCGTTGGCTACGAGCACAGAGGTGGAGCTTGAGGAAGGAGGTGCAGATGAGGAAGAGGAGACGGCGGAGGATGATTGTTGCTGCGAGGATGGCGAGAGGAGAGAGGAATGCTGCGGCTCGCTACCGATGCCACTCAGCCCAACGCCCCCAGATCCTCCTCCTCCCACGAGGCCTGACGAGGAGCTCTGACTGTGTCCACTTGAGCTGTTGTTGTGGCAGTTGCTAACGCTGCCGCTGCTATGGCTGCTACTTTCGGATTTCCTCTGGGGCAGATAACCCGCCATCGCCTTCTTCCTCCTGCTCCCTCCGCTCGAGACCGACGACGAGCTGTCGCCCGACTTTGCCGTGTCGTCTTTAGAGAGGGACAGGTGCAGGGGCAAAGGGAGAGGAAGCCCCGCCTCTTGTTGCATTAGCGACGCTATCTGGTTGGAGGAAAGGACTGGAATGCCTTGGAAATCAAAGCCCCCCAGTGGGGCGGGCTGGGGGGCCGGGTGGAGAGGGTGCGGGTGGTGAGTGTGGCTATGTGGGTGAGATAAGGCGTGAGGGGTGAGCTGCTGCTGTTGCTGCTGAGGCTGTGGAGCTGTGTGGCTGTGGCTGTGGGAGGAGTGGAGGGCGGGAGGGGGAGCCAGGGCTGAATTTGAGTCGCTGGCCCCTTGGCCGAGGCCCAGGCCCAAGTGGTTATGAGTGCCTTGCTGGACGAGGAACTGCTCCAGGCTGCTGTTGGTGGGGACGCCAGACAGGAAGTACTGGTTGGCGGCGAGCATGCAGCTGAACTGCTGGTGAAGGCTGCGAGGGTCCGACTGGCCAACGAGGGGGACTGTAGTGCTGCTGGAGGGGTTGTTGGAGGCTGACGTTGAGGTGGAGGGAGAGGGTGAGGAAGAGGAAGGGCCGGGGGAGGGCTGGGGGACGGAGAGACCAGGATGCAGAGGAGGCGGGGGCGCAGGCGTGACAACCCCGCCGCTGCTCCCACCAAAGTCAAACCGTCCCATCCCGGAGTGGAGCTGCTCCTGAGCCAGCGCCGCCTCGGCCGGGTGGAAAGGCCGCAGGAACTGGGGGTACCCCGACGACGAACTCCCGCCCCCGCTGCTGCTACTGCTGCTGATCTTGCTCGACTTCCTGGAGCTGTGAGACGAGGACGACGACTGGCTCTGGTGGGAGATGGACGGGGGCGGGGCGCTCATCTTGGCGAACAGCGACGACGAGTCGGCAAAAGCATTGCTCCGAGAGCTCTGGAGGGATCCCAGGCCGAGGCCGGACAGGAGGCTTCCCGAGCTCTCAGCAGACGGCTGGTGCTGCTGCTGGAGCTGCTGCTGATGCTGCAGCTGGACCTGCTGCTGGTGGCTCAGCTGCCGCTCCAGCCCAAGCCCCTTGAACTGGTGGGCCTGGTGTCCACTTAGCATCTCCAGAATGTCCATGGGGTACTTGCTGAACTGAAACATCTCCCAGTTCAGTTGTGGAAAAGTGTTAACGGGGTCACAACTACCCCGGTGTGTAGATGCTGGAAGCAGCACTGAGCCCTTATCGAGCTCTTAAGGTCCTGGTTTTCAGAGATAGTCCGACAGGCCGCCGTAATCCACCGAGAGTCGAGGCTGGATTTTTTTCTCACATCAACGTTTCACTAATACTTTTACTCTCCATTCAAGAGCGAAGCCTTGAAGTGCTTCGGGGGGATGTTAGAAAACAGGCTCATAAATAGGCAAAATACTAAATTATATTTAAAAATAAAAAAAGTAAGTAAAGTCTGTAGTGTTTCCTTAAAGTGTCCCATAACATGAGGTGGAGTGTGTCCGTTATTTTAGTAGAGTATTAACCATCGCTTCTGTCCCGTCGTGGAGTTCTTCTTGGAGCCTGAGGACAAAAAAAAAAAAAAGACACAATAAAGAAAGAAAATTAGTAATTTGTGACTTGATGATGAGCAGATAAACCAAATAACCTGTTGCCCTTGGTTTCGGTCAAAGCCTGGGTTCTGTATCGGATCGGATCTGGCCTCAAACAAGGCAGAATTCTTTTTGTCGTTATTCGTTTTAGATCTGCCCTAAAAATAAAACCACGTTCCTGTAGCGTAAAAACATCTTTAAGCAAGAAGAAGAAAGAAGGCAGTTAGTGGATGAAGAAGAAGGAAACGAAGAAGAAGAAAATAGGCGGTAGATAACGGAAGAAGAAAAAGAAGAAGAAGAAGAAGACGATAGGAGGTAGATAATGGAAGAAGAAGAAAAAGATAGGAGGTAGATAATGGAAGAAGAAGAAGAAGATAGGAGGTAGATAACGGAAGAAGAAGAAGAAGATAGGAGGTAGATAATGGAAGAAGAAGAAAAAGATAGGAAGTAGATAATGGAAGAAGAAGAAGAAGAAGAGGTGGTTAGAAGAAGAAAGTCAGTCAGTAGTAAGTAAATAGTTCAACGTGGATGTTTGCTGGTTTGCTCGTAGTAAAGTGAGGAACTTTAGTTGATTTAAGATCAAATCACTACACTAAACATTTAAAGATAATCCCTAGTACTGTTAATTATTCATTGGTTAATTAAAGGATGTATTGATTACTCTACTGGCTCTACTATCAACAGCATGTTCACAATGTCCGAGTCAAGCGAAGAGAAAGCTGCCTTCCTGCTTCACGCACTCAAGATGCTGGAGCAGCTGTTGCACAATTAAATTATTTTTGTGCTCTAGAAATCTTGGAAAGCGTTTTATTGTGTATTCAACCGCGTAAAGTTTTGTTCAGCTGGACTTTCTAATATCAGGCAGCTTGGAAAGCAGCGAACCCGACGTCAGACAGCTGCAGCAAACTCAAGACACGTGTTTCTCTTTTAAAACTGAACATCACATGAAGCAAATGTAGATTGTTTTAGACAATACACTGTATTTATTATGGTTCCCTCTGAAATATTTCCTTTTTGCTGCTGCTGAGTACGACGTGATCCAAAACGCGACAGAAGCTCCAACTGTGAGAGCGCCGTCTGACCTGAGAGTTGATTGGATTTAAACAGTACGTCGACAGAGAGGAGCTGCACAGACAGAAGCACATGAAAGAGGAGAAACTGGAGGGAAAATGTGGTGAAAACACCACAAATATCTGGAACCAATGACAACATTAGTTTTGTGGAAAATCTCTTTCATAGCTAAGAAAAACTAAAATATCTCTAAACGAACTGACAACACATTGATTCAGGAAAATCAGAAGCGACACCCAGCTCTAGAGGAGACAACGGCAACTTTGAAACCAATAATAGATGCACAGCAAAATCTTAAAATCTACTTTCGGACTTTTGGAAACTGTGTGCGACCAGAACGTTTTGTGATTTCAGTAACGGTAATCGTCATCAGTTTACAGAGGAACTCGACACAATTACAGAGCAAAGCAGACACGCCAGCGTACAGGTGTGAAGGCTTGTGTACAGTAACCGTCCTCTTAATCACAGCTCAGGAAGTAAACAACTAAGAATTATAAAGTATGAAAGCTCACGTCGGCTTAGACTACAACGTGGCACGGTTTAGATTTGATGCAAAACCATAAACCGAGCTTTAATCGGCGAGAAAGAGTGTCTCATGCAACATAAAAACTTTTAATTTAACCCCTGACTCCAGAAAATACTTATTTAAAGGATACTTCTCTGAGTTTGAGCAGGTTTAACTAATGCACAGTTGTATATTCAATCATCTGCAAGTTCATTAGGTACACTAGCGAAAATATCTGGTGTTTAGCATTAGTTTCAACTGTGCTATTGAACTGTATTGTGTTGTATCGACACATGTTCCTATTATTTTGGCATTTCAGTCAGTGTGCTAAAGCTAAATTAGTTAAATCTAGCAGCAGCAGCACAAACTGCATCCTCCAAAATGATAATCCAGCTGAACCACCACCTTTCAACATCAACTGAACATTAAAACAGTCATGATGGAGGATTTAGTGCAGGACTGTTATATCAGCATGCATTTGTTGTCACTAGTGTACCTAATAAAGTGGCCGGTGGCTGTATTTTCATGAGATAGCCAGGCTTAAAGTCCTTATTTCAGTTCCAGCACCATGTTGAGGAAAGAAGCATGCAGCTGTTGTTGTTTTTGGGCTAACAGCTCCTTTTTAAAAGCTTTTAGATGTTAACGCTGTGTGCAGAGCTCCAGTGACACACTGACACTAATTAAACCCAAACAGTTAGCATCTCACCGGCTGATCCACAGGTCTGGAGCTCCCCCTGCGTGGACCCCCCAGCTGCGGGTGGAGGGTTAAGTAGGTGGAGGAGGAGGAGGAGAGGAGGAGGGGGGACGGTCCGCTTTCTCCGCCGACAACCGGTGACTTCAGGTGGACAACCTGAAACACATGAGCCGGTAACGGAGCAGATCAGACTGATGGAAATATCAGGAGCACAGCTAGCATCCGTCAATCACACAGCTAGCTAACTGAAACGCAGCTTATAACGGCTCGAAACTGACAAAACAAGCATCATTTGAGTGCATTTGAACATTCAGACATATTAAATTGAGCTTGAATGTGTGTAATAATTATAATATTAATAATAAGTAAACTAACACAGCGCTAAATGATGTGTCCTGGTCGCCTAGGCTAAAGCTAGCATTGCTAGCCGAGCGGTTAGCTTGGCAGCTAGCTAGCTAGCTAGCTAATTAGCAAAACACACTCCTGCTGGTTTTTGTTTTGTTTTGTTTTGTAGTGTTTTTTTACCCGGTAGCATGCGACGTCTGGGCGCGGAAAGCAACGGCTCAGAATCGCGTCGGTGACCGAGTGGAAGCACCGGGGCGGGAGTGCGCCGTGAGAGCGGGGTCCCTACTGCCTGTCAGCGGGGCCTTTTTCTTCATCCATGGAAAAACACTGTGAAAGGCCTGGCTCTCCATCGGCTTCTTCAACCCGCTAACAAAAAAACTATTTCCGCTGGCCCGGCCCGAGACGTCCCGTTCAGTCTCGGCTCCGGTAGTCCCGGTCGCTCGGCCGGCTCACTGCACGTCTTCGCCCGCACGGCGCCTTTGTTTTGTTTCCGTCGTGTTTTCCCGTCTTTTCTCGTCGGCTGGCTGCCTTCCGCCCCGTGCCCGTTGTCGGTGTCCCCCTCCGTAGACTACGGCTCCTCCGATGCTGCTAGCGTTAAAATGGTAGTTTCCTGTCTGCATAATGGTTCCGGGTAGAGCCCAGGCGCAGGTTTAGTCCGTCCGGCCCGCGACCACCTCACCGCCGCCGCTGCCCCTCCGTTCGCAGAATACGGGTCCGATCCAGCAGCAGCATGATGCTCGCGGACAAATAAACCCGTGTGTGTGTGAGGGGGTGCGTGCATGTGCGTGCGCGTCCACGTGTGTTTGCACTCTCCATGAAAGAGGCATCGTGACACTGTTTGTCATTAAAGCGTGTGAATGTGTGCGCGTTCACACCGGCAGTGTGAAACGTTAATTGGTCAATTAAAGAAATGATGGAGCATGATGGAACACATAGATACTGTATTAATTAATATATATATAAAAAGATATATAAATATCTAACATGTTCATATACGGTATGTACAATGTGCTTACATTTAAAAATATAAGACTTGTGATGAGATGAGACAAGATGTGATAAAACAATATCGATTGAGATGTTTTCAGAAGAGAAGAGATAACTTGAGAAGGGCTGAGACGACTCGAGATGAGAAGAGATAAGATGATATGAATTCAGACAAGAGGAGACGAGGCTTTAGATCAGACAGGAAAGATGAGATGAAACGAATTGAGATGAGACAAGAAAACTTCAGAAGAGATGAGACCATATGAACGACCTGAGACAAGATACTTGAGATGAGAAGAGATGAGACAGTATAATTTGAATTGACGAGATGCACTGAAACAAAACAAGACAAGATGAGATGCGACCAATTGAGATGAGACAAGACGACTTCAGAAGAGAAGAGACGATATGAATTAAGACAAGATGAGACAAAATAAATCAACTTGAGATTAGAAGAGATGAGACAAGATGAGAAAAGATGACCTGAGATGAGACGAGATGCACTGAAACAAGACGAGATGAGACAATGGGAATTGAAACGAGATAAGACAATTTGAGATGAGACAAGGACGAGATAAACTGAAATGAGACGACTTGAGACGAGACAAAAGAAGATGAGATGAGACGATTTGAGATGGGACAAGACGACTTCAGAAGAGAAGAGATGAGACGATATGAACTCAGGCAAGACAACCTGAGACAAGATAAAACAACTTGAGATTAGAAGAGATGCGACGACTTGAGATGATAAGAGATGAGACAAGACGATTTGGATTGAGACAAGACGAGATGAGATGAAGAGACTTGAGATGAGATGAGATGAACTGAAACGAGATGAGACAAGGAAACTTGAGATGAGACGAACTGAGAGGAGACAAGACGACTTCAGGAGATGAGAAAATATGAATTGAGACCAGATGAGACGACTTCATACAAGATGAGATGAGACAAGACAAGGCAACTTGAGACGAGATGCAATGAAACAAGACGAGATGAGACAATAGGAATTCAAACGAGATGGTTTGAGAAGAGAAGAGCCGATACGAGATAAATTAAAAGGAGACAACTTGAGACGAGATAAAACAAGACGATACGATATGAACTGAGACGAGATAACCTGAGACAAGATGAGGCGACTTGAGATTAGAAGAGATGGGACAAGACGATTTGAAATGAGACAAGATGAGACAAGACAAAGCGACTTGAAATGAGACGAGATGCATTGAAACAAGACGAGATGAGACAATTGTGGACTGGGACACCACAAGATGACATAAAATAGAAGATAATGCAAAATTATAGATTTTTATAATTAAAACTTCAGGTTTGTGGTTATTAATTAAATCATTCTAGTTAAATCTCTGAAATGAATGAGTGAATCCTCATATATTCCTCCTGTGTGAACATATTTGTCTTAATAAAGAGCTAAAGGGAGCCATCCATTCATCCTGACACACTACAGCCTCTGAAGTATTGATTATTTGATGGGTTATGTTTGTATCAGTCTGGTCTCGGGTGTCCCACCGGATCAGCCCGGCTTTAATTGGTGCCTCTCTCTTCTGGTTCCCCATTAATCACCAGTCATTCAATCATTTACAATCAATAAAACAATATAAAACAATCTATAAAGCATCTGCCTTTGAAAACGTGTAATGAATTTAATCATTTGTGATGGATGGAGGGAAACTGTTGCCACATGTGGAGCCTCACGTTACTCCCTCGGGTGGAGACGTACAAGGAGGTGGAGCTGATTTGAGAAACAACAGTGGGATTAAGTCAAAGTTTCTACTTTACATTTAAGGTTATTGTACTTTAACTAAAGAATAAGCTAATTTAATTCACAATTTTATACAAAAAATGCAAAGAATATGCTGCTATCTTCTGTTTTAATGTCATTTAACATTTTAATGCTTGCACCGTTGGACAGGAGGCTCCTTCTCTTTGACCATGCTTGCATTAGATGGGCGGAGTCAAGGATTTCCAAGATGGCGTCCACCAGAGACACCACACTGAGCTTCAAAACCACCCTTCACGAAACATACGGGTGTTTTTACATATTTCTAAGCAGTCTATGATCCAGAACTTGTTCAGGTCCTGTCGGTGTAATCACCAGTGAGGAATTATATTATTTTAACAATCTTAAAACAAGAAAACAAACGGGGAAAGGTGTAAGTTTTCAACACATTGGAACAAAACATCACTTAAAAAGCAGCAAATCTTCACGTTCGGCTACAAACACCAGCACACAGACGAGGTTTAGTGGGATTTTTTTTTTCTATTTATTTTATTTATTGTTATTATCAATTAAACAGTATGATTTCTACAAACGCAAGAATTGATCACCAATAACAAAAGGGTTGCACATCTGTGAGACCTCCGTCGGGATATTCTTGGAAATAGACATGTAAGGGGATGTTATAAATAAATGTATCGTACAATTTGAGGTATGCAGAGTAGCTTTGAAGAATACAAATATATGCCCATGCCCCCCCTCCCCTCCCAACCCCTCCCCACCCATCCCCTCGAGTGGTTAACAAACACACAATCACACACACAATCGCACACATACAGGCACACAGTTTTTAATCAGGGGAGCGATTAACTAAACATGGATTACAACATCTGTATCAGACCTTTGAAAGTGTGAGGAGAAATGAGCGTTAAAGTTTTTTCACATTTCATTTACATTTCACTCCAACGCCCCCACGCCCGCCCGCCCCCCTTTCCCATTTTTTGCCTCGTTCTTTTTAAAAGTGAATGAGATGTAAAAACCACCGAGCCTTTCCAGTCGCTATACATTCCCCTCCACTTTGAATCACAGCGTGCCCTTTAAAATGCCGTTAAAATGCACCAACGAGAACGTCGATTCAAAAAGAAAACGAAACAAAACCCCCCAAAAAAGTCACATTTTGCGGATACACACTAACAGCTGCGACACAATCTCACCGACGGCGTGATTAGTTCAACGCGGTAGCTTCCGGTACAAGTCTCCACTAATTTACATCTTCAAAAAGTTCTTGCTTTGGTAGCTGGGCGAGAAAACCTGCGATTGATCAATGTCCCTTTTTTTTCTTTATAATTTAAAAATAAATAAATTGAATAAAACGACGTTCGGCTCATTTAAAAAGCTGATATGAACACGTGAACGATCGCTAATCGGGTTTTCATATCGCCGCCCGAAGACACGACCCAAAGTTTGGTCAAAGATGAGGTTTGGCATTCCCAAGAAGAAGAAGAAGAAGAAGAAGACGACACAGGAAGAGTTACACGCACGGGCACACAAATTAAAACATGTACATTAACACGTGTACACGCCGTGACATCATCAGTCAGCAGTATGACATCACCGACGCTGGCTTCTGACATCGTCATGCGGTTTTTCGGCTTTTTCTCTTTGATTGCATCGGCTCCTTTTGAAAATACAAAGATTATGATTTTTTTTTTTTAATTATTATTATTATTTTCAATTCCACTAGAAAGTTTTAATATCGGACAAAAAAATAAAATTAAATAAATAAATAAATAAATAAAAATCCAGGATTATACGTTAAAATTCCACAGAGAGTTAAAAAAATAAATACATGTTTAAGTAAAAGAAAACGTGATAAGAGCGTTCATAGTCTCATCGAGGGGTTGGGAGTGGTGGTGGTGGTGGGGGGGTGTCTTTACATTAACACGTGAGTAAAACACTTAGAATAAAAAATAAAAATAAAAAATAAATGGCTGGCAGGAAGTTTTTCACTCAATAATAATCCAATCATGTCTTTATAATACAGCCCGGGGCCTCACGAGTCCCGTAAAGCCCGTAAAGGGTGAATCCAGCCAGCGCGTCTAGAAGGTCCATCTCACAGCCAGAGAAACAAACTAAAAACAATATAATACAAAAATATGACATCGTTACGGTCACCTCTCCTCACGAGAAGTTCCTCTACTTTGCAGTTTTTTCCAGGAATAACGGTGAAAATATGATGCACGAGCATGCTTCCCGATACACAGAAGAAATGAGGGTGAGAAGCAGACGCTGTACAAAGCACAGACACACACACGACAAAGATAATTCGGTTTTTTAGCCCTTGGTGTGAAGTTGTCCATTGTCCCCCCTTCCCTTCTTCGAAACGAGGTGAGCAGCTGAACTTGCAGGTAGCGCGTGGCGTCGTCGTCGTCGGCGACGTGCGCTGGGTTTGTTTAATGCAAAATCGGTGGCAGAAAGAAAACCCCTCGACTCTCAAGATGAAAAGGTAGAAAACAGCTGTTTGTTGGGGTGTTTGTGTCGGTCTGATTTCAAAAGTTTCTTTGCTAATTATTATGCAAAAGGGTCACAGCACAATGTTTCATAGATGATAAAACACCCACTAGAGTTCACTGTACAAAGGCTTCAAGTTAGCTAGATTCATGCTGCAAAGAGGGTTTTTAATATTAAAGGCTCGGTCACGCCAGAAAAACACGACAAAATGCTTCCACATTTAGCTTTAGCTATGTGCTAGCAAACCAGTTAGCCATGGCATGCTAGTCCCAGTAGCTTCAAACTTATTTCAAATCCATCTTTCTCTGTTTGCAATGACATTTCATTTGTTATTGAGTTAGCGAAGAGAGTGGAGAAGGTCGTCTTGGTCATGTTAGCATGTTAGTCGCTAACGGGGCGATAACGTCTCAAAGTTTACTCAACATTTCTTTGAAGCTGTCTCCAATCCATATTTAGACACATATGTGTGATTGTAGCTAATAAACTATTATAAGCTTTTTCAATGTCACACAAGAAACAACAAAAACAGGAAAAAAGAGTTAGCTAAAACTTCGCTTTAGCTAACTGCTAACGCACCAGTTAGCCAGGACATGCTAGTCACAATAGCTTCAAACATATTTCAATTCCATCTTTCATCTTGCCTACTAATTTGAAAGCTTAGTTAGCTAGGAGAGTGGAGACGGTTGTCTTGGTGTTACGTTAGCATGCTAGTCGCTAAAAATCTCAAATAAACATTTTTATTTTTAGTCCTATCTCACAACTGTTTATACTTTGACATAGCAGATAAACTATGATAACTTCCTCAATGTCACACAAGAAAAACACGACACAGTGCTCCCACACTTCGCTAAAGCTAATGGCTAACACACCGGTTAGCCAGGATTGTGCTCGTCACAATAGCTCCACACTTATTTCCTTTAAGTCTTTCCATGTTTTCTCACTAGTTTATTTTGTTTAATGTGATATAGAGTTAAGGAAGAGACTGGAAAGGTTGTCTCTGTGTCAGGGTAACATGCTAATGGTGCAATAACATCGCTAAGTTTATTAAATATCTCTATTATTGAGTCCTGTCTCGTAGCTGCCTCCAAACCATATTCAGAGACGTTTATACTTTGACGCTGCTAATAAACCGTGATAGCTTCTTACAAGAAAAACACAACAAAATGCTTCAGCATTTCAGTTTAGCTAACTGCTAACACACCAGGTTTTTCAATTCAATCTTTCTCTGTTTACTCACTAATCGGACAGTTTATACTACTTAACATTTACATCATATCATTTGCTATAGAGTTAGCGAAGGGAGTGGAACAGTTAGATTGGCATGCTAGTTGCTAATGGACTTTCCTTCTGTTAAACTCGTGTCTCTTCAAACTATTTCCTAGTTCAGTTTATACTTGAATAATTTCATTTAACAGAGTTGGCGGAGAGAGTGTCTTGATGTCATGTTAGCATGCTAGTTGCTAATCTGCCAATAACAATCTTTTCTCGTAGCCGTCTGCAAACAGTTTTCTTGGCAGCTACGACAGCTTCCTCCAAATTTGCCAAGTTCACCAAAGTCCAGCGATTACAGCGACTGGATTATTTGATTTTATAGTGAAACGCTGGCGTGACCGGACCTTTAACGGCAGCAGTTTTGAGTTGATTTTATTTTTTGCCCTTACTGGCTTCATTTTCACCTGGAGTGAATCAAGCCACAAAGCAATCAAATGACCGAACAAGGCTGGATTATTGATTATCTAATCACAGCTAGAGAAAGAAATGATCACCAGCCTCTTAGTTAAAAGCCGCCTGGCTAAAGGTTAAATATCTTTTTGACTTAGTATACACAAAAATCCTACAGGGCTCAGTATTGTTATTATCATTATTATAATTATAATAATCATCATGTTAATTTCATATAAAAGCAACTTGTTAGGTTTTAAATACTTTTATATAAATACAAAGACAAGCAAAGCCGTCTGCCTCGGCCTCGGCGCTCTTCGTCATCCGCGGTGGATTCAAAGACAGATGAATCTCTGTCGGAGCGTTCGAGGACTCAGAGGACAGTGCAATAAAACTCAAGGACAATTCAACAAATTTTAACTCAGTGGACATCCTTCAATAAAAGTCACAGCGAATAACCTAGCAGCTTTTAAACTGCTATTTTTTTTTTGCTCTGTTTAAATGGGCATGTCTTCCCTTTTCAAAGAATGGCTGAATATTCTCTTACACAAAGTGACATGGAGAGAATCAATTGGCTTTGCTCACGATGAGATTGATGCTGTCGTGCAGCACTGTGATGAAGGGGGCGCTGTTTTGCTGCCTCCGTCTCAGGGCAGAGTGCAGCCCTGCGAGGCAGCCAGCCGAGATCAAAATCTCTCCACTTTATCTCATCCTCCCTTCAGCTACTTTACATCTTCACCTCATCTTCCATCATACCGTTATCTTCCTCTCACACTGTCACCTCGTTCTTACTCGCAGTCCGCAGTCCCTGCCCTACTCCTCCTCCTCCTCCTCCGGGGATGAAGTGCAGCTGCTCGATGGTGTTCTGCCTCTTGTTGGCGAAAGCCATCCGTCGGGCGTTGGGGTGGCCGTGCATCCCCATGCCGGGCATGGCCACGGCGCTGCGTTCGTGGTCGTGGCCAGGCGTCGGGTGGGAGTTCATCTTGATCATGTGGTGGCGGTCCATGGACGGCGTGGCGCAGATGTTCTGCTGCGACTGGGCCTTCTGGTGGTGGCTGAGCCGGCCCATGGTGGGAACCATGCCGCTCCCTGCTCCTCGCTCACCTCCTCCCACCACCATGCCCATGGTCATCAGTCGGTCCTCCAGACGGTCGGGTGAGACCAGGAGCCGCTCATGTGACCTGCAACCACAAAACGGTTTATTTAAACTGTGAGAAAATGAATAATCCTTAATCAGTTGTCAATAAATTGATCACGTCTTTTCATTCCTTTACAAATTCTGATTTTGAATTCATCATTAACGTCGACAAAAGTTTATCTGTAGTCGTTTTATTTTCCTCGTAAAGCAGTTAAAGCTGTAAACTGATATTTAATCGTGATTAATCGCAATTAATCTTCAGTTTCTTTATCAAGTGTACCTTAAAGCGATATATTTAGTATATTTAATTAGTTGTTATTACTCTCAGACGAAGACAAAGAAGATGCGAATGTAGAGGTTAAAATAAAATGCAAGTGTTGAAGTTATTGCACAACTTCTAGATAGTGAAAAAAACTAAAGAGCATTTAGATTAAAGCTGTCAATCCAATGAAATAATCGTGATTAATCTTACATTTCTTTATCTGATCTAAGTGTATCTTAAAGGGATAGTTTAAAAGTTTTTATTCCTCTCATCAACATGGAAGTGGACAAATATACTCAGTAATAATAACATGGATTTAGATTAAGACTGCCAGTCGATACAAATATTTAATCGTGATGAATCGCGATTAATCGCAATTATCTGTTCTAAATGTACCTTAAAGGGATATAGAAATAATAACTCTCTCTTTTCTGACCTCCTCAGTTTTCTTTATGCTGATTTGTTTGATTTTTCTATGTAAAGTCTATAAACTAGTTATAAGTAAACTACTATTAACTTTAACATAAACCCTGTCTTTGAGTGATAAGTCAGAGGGAGAGGAACTTGTAAAGTATTCCTTCACCCTGTGAGACTCTTTAAATTTTAATAAAGAAACTCTCTCACTCTTGACATTTATTAAATATTATACTCCATCCTCCGTCTCCTCCTGTCGCCTGATATCATTACGATCTCTGCTCGTCTCTGGTCTTTATCAGTCTCTTTAGCATTTCGTCTGCTCGTCTAATCTGATCACATCTAATCTCTCGTCTCCTTTTACCTGCGGAGCGTCTGCGATGTGGAGCTCCTGCTGGTGCTCATCATGGCTTTGTAGTACTGGTGTTGCTGGTTCTTGGACAGGCGGGACAACGTGTTGCCCTCCCCGAGGGCGAGCAGCTGGTCCTGGGAGCGGACGCGGCGCGGCGGCCTGTCGAAGCTGGAGCTGGTGTAGTGAGTCTGGGCGGGCAGCGGGTACGGGTTCGGGGTGGAGGCCGGGATGTGGAGGTGGGGCCGGGAGCCGTGGAGGGGCAGCGTGCCCCTGGATCCCAGCATGTAGTCGCCTCCCCAGGGCAGGTGGTGCTGCGAGGAGTGGAAGGAGGGTGGAGCGTTGTTGGAGCGGCGCTTGGAGGAGTAGTAGCTGGAGTACTCGTCGAGTTCTTTCTCTGATTCGGCAAAATAAAGAGAGACAGGAACGTGCAACACGTTAAAAGAACATTAAAGGTGGAGGCCAGGTGAAATTATGAGACGTCAGATTAGAGACGAGAAGAAGACCAGTTTTGGTTTCTTCCATAGACTGTACAAAGATAGACGGCGGAACTGCTCCTCAAAAGTGAAGCCAAAGCAAGTAGAGCTCCCCCTGGTGGCTGGCTGCAGTATAGGTCATAAGCTCCACCCCCTACATGTTAGTGGGCGGGACTTGGGCCACTAAAAAAACACTGAAATTCACATCAAATTATTTTTTTCCAAGAAAATAGCATCACTTTAGGTAAGGCAAGGAAGTGGAGACCAGGGGCGTTACTAGACCTTATTCACTGGGGCACGTGCCTTAGTAAAAGTCTCCAGTGCCCCAGTAAAATTCTAGCGCTGCTCTCGCTGGAAACGGCATTCATGAGCGCATCTCCGTGCCTGCTTTAGTCATGACTCGAGCCTGTCACTATCCTTGTATCTTTACCAGTGGTTTAATATAGCCTACAGCAGCGGTTCCCAAACTTTTTTGGCCGCGCACCCCCTTCTATATCCCAACCGCGCTGACGCACCCGTCTCGCTGTTACTTCCATTCACCGGCGCACTCGCTCTACTCTCGCTCTACCACCCACACACACGTTACGGTCGCACATGCACACTGTACTACCCCCTTAAAAGGAGCCACGCTACTCTTATAACAATATAATGAAACAAAGTTACGCACAAGCTTCCACTTTTAAGAGCAAAGAGAATGAGGACAGGCTCAGAGGCAGAAAGCAGATAAGTTGGGGGAAATATGGCTAATATTTTCAGCCGAATTGAACAAAAATTGCAGCAACTGTAAATGACCGTGGAGCTAACACAACGACGTCATCATAACACAGCGGTTTTGGAAATAAAATTAGAACGCCAGTAATTTTAACTAAATTGTAATAAAGTTACACAAGACCCACAACATAAATAACAAAGAGCATAGGCTCAGGAACAGATATAAAAATGAGGATCCATCTGACGATTTTCAAGTGCAGCGCAGCTGGCTCTGTTAGTTGCGCATATACGGTGCGTAGAAGAAGATAACTTCTTCTCCGCCATTGCATTTTTCATCTCGCGCACCCCCTAGAGGCAGACCACACTTTGGGAATCCCTGGCCTACAGTATGACAGTGACAATAATGATTTTGAAGCTTGTACCCGTAGGCTAGCCATTTATTTCATATTGCGCACACATTTAATTTTTTTTTTTTTTTTTTTTTTTTAATGTATTGGGAGTTGGGGGCCTGTGCCCCAGCAAAGCTGTAGGTCTAGAATCGCCCCTGGTGGAGACGTGTAGTCCATATTTATATACAGTCTATGCTTTCTTCTCTTAGCTACTGGAAGTTTAATAAAGCCTCTTTTTTTGTTTCTTCTGTGAGAGGAATTTATTTTTCCGGCTTCAGTATATTTATCCTGGTTCATTTCTACTGAGAATATAATATATAAAAGTATAAAAGGCAACAAAAGGATATAAAACGGAGGCGACCGAGCCAGAGGAGGACAAGAAGGAAAGAATAGATCATACAGAGGAGAGACGCTGTATATTTTATGAAGCTGGGAAGAACGAAGGGATGAAGAGAAGCTTGAGGACAAAGAGAAAGAAGATATAAAAAAAACAGTGACATAAATAAAGAAACATTTAGAGAGTTTCATTAACAGCGAGCTTTCTGCTCCACGGCCTGAGAACACTTTAATCTTCAAAGCTTCTCCATGGAGGCAGCTCCCCATGAGCCAATTTAAACCTGACCTTTAACCATCCACCTCTCCAGCTCTCCCTCTCCTTCCTCCAGCTCTCTTTCTCTGCTTCTGTTTGTACCTTTTGTCTCTTTGTTTTCAATTTCCAGCTTCCGCCTGGTCTTTAGGTCATCTCTCTTTCTTCTTCTTCTCTGTTTGTCTCATGTCCTCAACCTCTCCTCCTTCCTCTTGGTCTTTCTCCCCCCCTCGTCTCTCTCCTATTTACTCCCCTCCTGTAAGGCCAAATTATCTGGAGGTTTCCTCCTGGCGGCTGCTCGCAGACAAAGAGGCCTTTATCAGCGTCCCTTTTTTTTCAGCGGGGAACTACATCAAAAGCTCCAGGTTTCGTACAATGGCTGGCGAGAGGCCATGTTCTCTCTTTGTGTCAAAATGACAACATTTTATTCTCCTTTTGAAGCGGGTCTTCCACCAAAACTGACATTCACAGGGGTATTCTCGGAAAAAAACAAGTAAAAGAACGGCTCTGACTCAGCCTCTAGTTAATGGAGGCTTTTATATGTTATGTAGGAAAGGAAAACTCAAACTGTGTAAGCTATCAAGTTGATTCGGTTTGACGCTGCCTTTAAACTGAACTTGTAAACTCGTAGTTACGGCGTTCGAGTGGAAACTTTAGCTGAAAGTCACGTGAACGCCTGAGGCTAACGGTTTAGCATGCTAATGGCTAAATAACTTAATTCAGGATGGGACTGTTGGGAATATCTAATATAAAATGATAACGCTATATGATTTCAAAATATGAACTCATCATCCGCTAAAACCACTTCATGAAAATGTCAACGTCACAATTCGACATTTCTAGTTTCATATGAACTCTTCTTGTGAACATGGCGTCCCTGAGTAAGATGGCGACAGCTTTATAACATACTGTGCAAAGTAGGGATGTCCAATAATATCGGCACTCCGACGTTTACAGGCGCGCGCTTGATGACGTGTAACAACAACAACACGCTAAGTTCGTGGGTTGCTAACCGTGGCTAACAAGCTTGCTCGCCTGGTGCACGAGATGTCCGTGGTTTGGAAGTATTTCCAAGTGTCACCTACTAACAGTAAATTTGTTACCTAAGTAACCCAGTTTTGGTGTAAAAAGCCTGCATGTATCGGTATCGGGTGATATCGGTATCGGAAATTAAGAGTTGGACAATATCGGAATATCGGAATATCGGCAGAAAAGCCAATATCGAGCATCCCTAGTGCAAAGTCTTTGTACAGTGCCTTCCTATATCTATATATCACACTGTGTGCATTTAGCGCACACGTCTTTATCTTTCACTCACATCCTGATTGCATGTCAACAATAAATAAACAATAACTGAACATGTGCGCTTCAGCTTGTTCCAAAAATACGGATCATCTCCCCAAGTCACACAGCTGCTCGTGGTTCTGAAACAGCGGTCGGTAGAGCTCCATCAGAGACAGCAGCTGTTTCATACAATATCCTACTGACCACATGATGGCGCTGGTTATGTGCATCCAGAGAAACTGAGACCAGATCTGAAGTGCTGGCTGGGCATGCATTTTCGTTATGAGGTGTAAACACAGGTATGTTAATGAAAGGCCTTTGTTTAATTTCCAGAACAGATTTGATTGTGCTGCAGACACACGGCCGTCTCTAAATAAATAATTTGTCTGCTCCTATCTGGGATTTCTAAGATAAAACATTAACGTAACCGAGCAGCTGTTTCATGAACGAGAGGAAGTGGAGGTGAAGGTCGCCGACTCTGATGTTTAATGAGTGGAAGCCTTTTCCATCGAAGTCGTCTGTTTGACTGAATAATAATAATAATAATAATAAAGAGCCTCATCTGGACGCAGCTTCCACCTCATTACTGCTTCCACCTATAGCCATGCACGCACAGACGACCCCCCCCCCCCCCACATCCCCATCTCCCTTCCCCACATGTAGGAATCGTCCATCACTGCAGAGGCGACTCCCCTCCCCCTGCAGTCTTCAGCAATCATGGGGAGAGAGACGTAAAGACAGACAGAGAGACAGAAAGAGAGAGAGAGACAGACTGGCTCTCAAACGTCGAAGGCAGCCAGGCCCCTGCGGACCAGCCAGCCAACGCCCCTCCCCCTACCTCCACATCCCTTCTTCCCCTCTTCCACTGCCTCCCCTCCTTCCTTCTTCCTCTTTCTGCTCAGTCGATCTCTATCTTCCTGAATATCTCTTTTTTTTTTGCTTCATGCTCATTTGCTCAGTCAGCTCTTTCTCTCTTTCCCCCATCGTCTGGTCAACGGATGTCTTTTCCCCTTCTCCTCCTCTGTCTTTGCTTTGTTACATCTTTACCCGTTAAACTGCAGCTTTATTCTAGACTGTCCTTTGTTTTGCTTCAGTTTCTTCCAGATAATTATTTGGCTTTGCACGCGAGTCACACATCCTGGCGTCAGCGCCTCTACGCCGTGAACCGGGTTCACTTGAGACATAAGCCATGTCCACACGCGAAGCTCGGCGTCCATCTCTAGCGGTCTCTAGAGGACGTTCCAGGCTCCAGTTGCCTAGGTAACCCTCTCATACATTTCCAAGCCTAAGTGTTTTGGAGTCTATTTGAAACGGAAATGCCATGAGCGACGACGCTGCTCCATCTGGGTTCACGCGACGCACCAAGCCCCTCGCTATCAGTGTGGTGGCTTTGGTGGTAGGAGCCAAAATGGTGGACGGCGTTCCCAACTGCGTCAAACGCTCTCATTGGTTGTCTCTACAGTTGAGCCGCATCAGAGTTGGGATTTGGTCAACTGTGTATGCACCCCTTAATGAACCAGGGCAATAAAAAAAAGACCTGGAAGGAGTTTAGTTGCTAGAGATATAACCCTTACTCTATAAACCTCAAGTTCTAGGGAACGTTTGCACCAAATTTGAAGTAATTACCTCTTGGCGTTCCTGAGATATCGCGTTCACAGAAGAGAAACTGTAGAAACGTCTCCTACCACTTAATGAAATGATCTTAATGGCTAACGTCCGACTCTTGTTGTTATAAGTTGGGCAAGTTGCACAATATGAAAGTTGAGGTGGCATCAACTTTTTTTTGGTTGCTCCTCTGTAGCTGTGACACACCAATCCATCACATGTGGTTGCTTCACCTGTTGCCACGTTATATTTAAAGTTAACGCCCGTCCAAAACCACCACTCTCTGAGACAATGTCACTGGCAACGTTGACCACTTGTTGCTGGCAATGTGAATTATTGTGATCAAAACAGCCAGTATTCCAGGAGTTTGTACAGTTGTATAGTTTGTGAAGCTAACTACAGCTAGCATCACGCACAAAGAATCGCAAACATTCAGACGTCAAAGCTACAGCTGCTGCTTGTTTGAAGTTTTCTGCACAAGAGAATTAAGTGACATCGTTGAGGAAGTTTGTGAGACTTATAAGCGACTTAAACTGTCTAGGGCAACCAGCATTGAAAAAAAGTCTTTGACGTGTACTTTAGTGTTTTAGTTTGGCCTAAGACCCATCAACTAACATGGAGTGGGCGGGGCTTATATGAGCTATTCTGCAGCCAGCCACCAGGGGGAGCTCCACCTTTCAGGAGCCGTCATGGCGTCCACTTTTCCTACAGTCCCCTCCATAGACTCACCCAGTCTCTTCAGGGAGCTGTAGCGGCTGATCTCCGGCTTCACGGCCGACTCGTAGGACGGCGGCAGCTGGGCCAGGTTGTGGAAGGAGTGGGAGAAGGACGGGTGGCTGCTGTTGTGCCTCATGCCTCCTCCTACCATGATGCCGCCGCCGCCACCGCCAATGCCGACTCCTCCAGGACCTTTACCGCCGCCGGACATCAGGGTGGCGCCGGAGGAGAGCTGGGGGGTGTTGTTCATTCGGGGTCCACGCTCTAAAGAGAGAGAGAGAGGAGGATGAGGAGGAGGACGGGGGAAAGTAGATGAGGAGAAAATAATGTAATGAAGGGACGATGAAATAGAAATAAGAAAAAAAAACAAGATACAAGCTGGTAAACCATCAGTGAACGCAGGAAGTGTCTCTGAGCTCCATGGCGACCATCTATAAATACAACCGTGTTCATCTGAGGCTCCAACACAAACATATCAGCCACATGTAAATACACAGAAACACACCGATAGCTTCAGGAGGAATCCATACAAATACACACACATTCACATTTATGCAAGGTGCAAAAAGCAGCACATCGATCGTCGATACACATAAAAATGATTTATCTTATGTAAGATTGGCTGGATATGGGGGAGGAGCAGAGGTGGGGGAGCAGGAGGCTGTTTTGCAACATGTATATCGGTTATATCATTAGATATACGAGCACATTCATATGTTCCAAACAGCAAACAGACATGTAGGTGCACTCAGCAGTGACCTAGCATCTGACGAACGACAAAACTCATGCCGCTGGATGGAGCAGAAACGTCACTGACAGCAGGAAGTACTGAAAAAAATATTAAAAAATTAAAACAAAGCAGCGTTTAAAAGGTGGCGGCCATTTTGCTTCCCGTCTTAGAGGCAATAATCAATGCCGAGTCGATTCAGGGTGCTAATGGTTATAGCCTGCCATCTTGTTGAGATAACTGCTGTACATATATGCCGGCCACTGACCATTGACAGTAATGGGCAATGATGGCCATAATGATGTCTCTGTTAAGTGCCACCCAGGGAACACACACACACCAAACGTTGTTGGAAAAAGCAATGCTAGCTCTGGAGTTAGAAAGCAGAGGGACGAAGGAGAAAGCATCAAGAATTAGCCTAGTTTCATTCCTACGACGCAGGTAGGACCAAGATGATATCAATGTTTTCTGGAGCTCAGTCGTTAGGATAGCTCAACCTCTGGCCCTCTAAAACATTTTAGCGACGTCCCAATCGGTAGCTATTGGGAGATCGGTATCGGGGCCGATCCAGGCACTTTTAAAACGATCGGATCGGTATCGAGCTTCAGCCTTTCATACTCGTTGTTTATTTTAGGACTGCCATAAACCAAAACCAAGTACCTATAGCTGTCATAAAAAAGGATGAAGAAGAAAGCGTGTGGAAGAAGTTTCCCGTGTAAAATGAAGTCAGTCAGACGGCAGTTAGTAAATACTTGAATGTGGATGTTTGGTGGTAGGTGACGGTAGGAGGTCATCACTCAATACTGCCATCTTGATTCAACAAAAACATGGCAAAGGCTGCACAACATTTAAAAGAAGAGTTTCGAGGAGACAGTGTCAAGGAGAAAAATATTCCAGAGAGAGTAAAAAAAAAAACTTGACGTGGAACATGGGATGGCCTGTAAATGTTTAACTACCACTGGTCACATAATTATATCTGATTCAAGAGCGAGCAAGCTGTGAGGCTAGGAAGCTAAGAAGAGCTACTGTTAACTGTAAGGCTAGGAAGCTAAGATGAACTACTGTTAGCTGTGAGACTAGGTAACTAGGAAGCTAAGAAGAGCTAATATAAGATGGGAGATTAGGAAGCTAAGATGAACCACTGTTAGCCAAGATGCTAGAGAGCTAAAAATAGCTACTATTAGTTGTGAGGCTAGGAAGCTAAGAAGAGCTACTATTAGTTGTAAGGCTAGGAAGCTAAGATGAGCTACAATCTGCTGTACAGCCAGGAAGCTAAGAAGAGCTGCTATTAGCTGTGAGGCTAGGAAGCTAAGAAGAGCTACTATTAGCTGTAAGGCTAGGAAGCTAAGAAGAGCTACTATTAGCTATAGCTAAGGCTAGGAAGCTTAGATTAACTACTGTTAGGTGTGAGGCTAGGAAGCTAAGAAGAACTACTGTTAGCTGTGAGGCTAGGAAGCTAAGAAGAGCTACTATTAGCTGTAAGGCTAGGAAGCTTAGATTAACTACTGTTAGCTGTGAGGCTAGGAAGCTAAGAAGAGCTACTATCTGCTGTGAGGCTAGTAAGAGCTAGAAGTTTCTACTCTTCACTGAATGAAACAAGAAAAACAAGTTGCGCTTCTAAAATATTTGTCAGCTTTGATCTAAAGCTAATAATTATTAATAATATGGACTTCTGAGTTTCAGCTTCTCCAACATGTTTTCTCTTATTTCTTTGTCTTCTTGTGTAATTCATTCCACGAGGGACAACATGTAGGTGTAACGGCTCGGAATAACTGGCACAACTGAAACAGCTTAAAGTTCACTGGAAATCATGCTGCTCTCCCTCATCATCATCATCATCATCATCATCATCATCACCATCATCACCAGCTTCACGTTTCCATGGCAACCGCATCCCGCATCCGTTCATGTCAGATGCATTTATCCAAAGGGAATATGAAGCTTGCTAGCATTGCTTTTTTTTTTCAATTATTGTTTTCTTTCGGTATCACAGCCTGGGAAAACAAGACCTGGGTCAGAGCAGTGATCTTAAGACTCAAAGCAAAGACCTGTAAGCACATGTGCACATCACTGCTACACAAAAGAGGAGGAGGAGGAGGAGGCAGGCTTGTGGTGGTGGGTGAAGGAGATAGGGGGCAGACAGGCTTGTGGTGCATTAAGCAGCAAGGAGAGCAGGCCAGACAACTTTCAGCTCACGCTCTTATGAAAGATGTGTCAATCTCAACACAACCCGACAGAGAAAACGTTAAAAAGCACAAAGTAAACAAATAAAAAGACGTCGTTGCTGTTGTTGTGTTGACAGAGGCACAGCTGTGGTAAGAGCTCGGTAGGACAGGCCGTCACACTAACACCAAGACAGACAGACAGTGTGGCAGTGAGGCCGTGAGTCCGCCCCCCGCCGCGGTCGCCGCCGCCGCCGCCGCCGGACGGGACAGCGCCGTGCTGACCACGAGGCTTACCGATGGTAGCAGAGTGTTTGGGGCTGGCTGCAGACCCCTGCTGGTTAAAATGGTGGTGCAAGTTCCCAGCTGCGAAGAGAGCAGAGCCGACAAACTGATGGACAACCACTCGAGAGACGCAGGAGGTGTCGAGTCAGCAAGTGTCGTGTCAGTAGAAGGACAGAGCGAGGACAGGGAAGAGGAGAAGGGACAGTCCCTCCAGGAGTTAGATTATTTTTGTCCGTCTTACTTCAGCGTCAAAAGTTTTCCACGACTGATCTAATCAGCACACGAGAGGAAGGATGGAGGTTTTATTCTGCATTATACTTCAGCTTCCTGCACTCAAGGGTTCATTTTACAGATCTGGAACAGTCTTCCACTCTCCATAAGGGAGTGTCCCAAATTACAAACCTAAAAACTTACCTCTAGCAGGGGTTGAAAGCAAACCAGTCTTGCAACCATTGACTTTTATATTTTTAGTAATGTACCGCCTTGTGATGCGCTCTTTTTGTCATCTGTTGTTCTGTCTTCTGACTTATGTTTTTGTGTTACCTGCCCAGGGACTGCGGATGCAAATCAGCATTGTTGCTATAATCCGGCATATTTAAGTCTATTGCTGTCTGAATAGATGTTCATAAATGTACACTGTCCCTATCTAAGAAATAAATAAATAAATGCATTTCAAGCGCAAACTGAAATTATGATATAAAGTGCTCCTACTCTTGAAATACAAAGAAAATCCAGTATTATTACTTCTGTGCCAATTTTGTACTTGACCAGAATTTGGTTTGCTAGGAAGAACGACTATTAGCAGGGAGGCTAGGAAGAACGACTGTTAGCCGGGAGGCTAGGAAGAGCGACTATTAGCCGGGAGGCTAGGAAGAGCGACTATTAGCCGGGAGGCTAGGTAGAATGGCTATTAGCTGGGAGGCTAGAAGAACAACTATTAGCTGGGAGGCTAGGAAGAACGACTATTAGCTGGGAAGCTAGGAAGAGCGAGTATTACCCGGAAGGCTAGGTAAAAATGGCTATTAGCTGGGAGGCTAGAAGAACAACTATTAGCTGGGAGGCTAAGAAGAACGACTATTAGCTGGGAGGCTAGGAAGAACGACTATTAGCTGGGAAGCTAGGAAGAACGACTATTAGCTGGGATTCAAGGAAAAACAACTATTAGCTAGGAGGCTAGGAAGATAGGACGAGCAATTATTAGCTGGGAGAATAAGAAGCTAGGAAGAGTGACTATTAGCTGGGAGGCTAGGAAGAGCTACTTTTAAATGTGAGGCTAGGAAGCTAAGAAGAGCTAATATTACTATTGTTTGAGCCCTGTTCAAAAACTAAACCTGACCAATTATGATATAAAGTGCTCCTACTCTTGAAATACAAAGAAAATCTCAGTATTATTATTTCAGTGCCAATTTTGTACTTGACCAGAATTTGGTTTGTATTTCCAACACTATCATTTGCAAGGTTGAAGAGCAACTTAAATCCTGGGGGGACTGAAAGAAGACAGCGACAGAGAGACAGAGCAGGAATAAAGAGAAGAGAGATGTGTGTGTGTGTTGTATTTGTGTGTGAGTACAAGAACAAACAAAAACATTCTCCTCCACAAATCAGAAAGAAAAATGGCTTTTAAGCAGCGTTTTAATCCGACAGAAACAACACAAAGCTGCTGCATGTGTGAGGGAAGGATACGGATTTAAGGAAACAAATGTCTGATTCTGTTGATAAAGCTTGTCTGCACGATTACACCAAATAAGAACTCCATATAAAACTCTGTATTACTATATTATTAAATAAATGTACAAGTTTTGAACAAAAGCAGTGACCATTATCAGACAGCTGACATTTGGTTTGCCGTGACTTACTGCGGTTGTCTTTGCTCTGCAGGATGGGGGTGTAGAGGTTTTTGGACATGCGTCCGTCCGATGTGGTGGTGGTCAAAACTGTGTTGTTCCTCTCGCCCGGCTGCACGGGGCTCGACTGGTGACGTAAGATGTCCACCAATGATCTTAGGAAGGGTGGAGGGACGAGAGGAAGAGACAAAAAAACAACAAGACAGAAGTCAATTTATCAATAAGTCTATTGTCAGAAAATTTGTGGGATCATGGGATCTTGCCAACGCCCCGATCAGAAGAGCGGGGCGTTGGCAAGATCCTAAGAAGAGCTACTACTAGCTGGAAGGCTAGGAAGCTCAGAAGAGCTACTACTAGCTGGAAGGCTAGGAAGAGCTACTATTAGCTGGGAGGCTAGGCACCCGGGATGAGGTATTTTTAGCTAAAAGGTTAGGAAGCTATGAGGTGCTACTATTAGAGCTAAAAACCTACCTGGCCTCTCCTGAATCATCTTCATTAGTTGGTCTATTTTTTATTCGTATTATTTGACCCTTTCATTCAGTTTGTAGCCTTTAAACTTTGTCCTGTTGACTTTCGATCAGCACCAATGGTGCCGGACACAAACGTACACAGACAGCTTGACACCAGAAGAATGTCCGACTGTCATCTTGGTTTGTCACAGCCCTAACAAGAACTGGAACAGGGTCAAGCAACTGCAGAGTAGACGTCCCTGTTTTAAGGTTCCAGTGGTCTCACCTGGGCATGTTGATGTCTCTGTTCCGGGGTCGACGAGCCACCTTGCTGAAAGCGATCCTCACGCCCACCGCCACCACCAGCGTGAACGAGATCACGCCTCCGATCACATAGGCCGTGCTGTTTTTAGAAGAAGAAGAAGAGCTTCGGTCGGTGAAAGGAAAACAGGCAGCTCAGATAATAACAGAAACTGCTGGTCCAGACTCTGACCTGCTGTTCTGCTGCTGTAGCGTCTCAAAGTCCGGGTCAGGCTTGTTGCCGGCGGGCACGGTGACCGCGCCCTGTGTTTCGGCCCAGACCGGCGTGTTGTAGTTGTTGCAGGAGTCCTGGTCCAGCCGGTTCCTCTGGTGCTCGCAGCAGAACCGGTAGTGGCAGGTACCGCAGCAGTAGATGTAGCTGCCCTGGGAGCAGTTGAAGGTGCTGTCAAAGTGCCCCATCACGTCGAAGTAGCCCCTGTGGAGCAAAGACGGTAGGATCAAACAAAAAGCCACAGTACTAAGCTAGGCCCAATGCTAGGCCCAACTACAGTTAGCCTACAGCTTGTTTTTATGGCGGGAAGTTGGTCTGGAGCAAAGATCTGCTGCCAAGCAACTGTCTGAAAAGATGAACCAAGATGGAGTCCATGTGGACCGTTGGAGACGTAGCTCCATCTTGGTTCATCTTCTTCTTCTACTTTGTCAATTCAGGACCGGAGAGAAAGTTGGGATCAAACTATTCATCCTTCCTCCTCCTCCTCCTCCTCCTCCTCCTCCTCCTTCTTCTTCTACTCCTTTTATTTCCCTCCTATCTGCTGCTCCTCCCTTTCCTCCCATGTCTCTTCTTCTCCTCATGTCTACATCTCATTTCTCTCCTCCTTCGTATCCTACTCCTCCTCTCATCTCCTTCTTCTCTTTCTGTTTTTTCATCCTCTTCATTCTTCTACTTTTATCTCCTCCTCCTCCTCCTCCTCCTCCCTCTAATTCCTACCCTACTTGTTCTCCTCGTTCTTCTCCATTTTCCACCTTCACCTTTTCTTTCTTTTCCTCCTCCTTATTCTACATCTCCTTCCTCCAATTTGCTGTTTCTTCCTCCCCTCCTCCCTCTGCTTTTTCTTCATACTCCTCTTTCTCCATCTCACCATTTTTATCTCAGTTATCTTCTCCTTGTTTTTCTATTCATTCTTCTGAATTTTTCTCCTCTTTTCCTCCGCCTTACTCTCCTCCTTCTCCTCCTCCTATCTAAAATGAACGAAGCCTAAACACGTAGCTCCATCTTGACCGTTTTCTTCTTCTTCTGTTCTCTTTCCAGCAGACTTGATGCTTTGATGCAAACACACACATCTGATCAGATCACTTCCTTTGGCGTCCATGGAAACGTGGCCGTTGCTCTTGTTTCTGCCAACATGTGGGTTCTTGTCAGAGGCAACTTTTGATGAATTCAACAATTCAGGACATCGAGAGGATTCATTTTAAACACAGCTGTTGTCGGTGGGAGTAGAGGAGGCCTACGTGAGCGTATAAATAACCATGTCATCTGAGCTAACGCTACCGGACTGAGGCAGCAGTTGTTGGAGGGGCTCTCTGAGCGCCGACAGCTGAAATAAGTCAAACCAAAGGAGATAAATGCTCCAGCGTAGAGGATAATCTTTATAAACAGAAATTAAACTAAACATGAAAAAAGGAAACTTGAGTAATTGTTTAAATTTTAGACCTGCGTCTCTTATTATTCCACTGTGGTCCGACATAGATGCTGTTTGTGTTGGTGTTGCGCCTCGCCAACACACAAACACAGACACACACAACCGATGTAGAGCTGATTACACGTTGCCTGGCAACAGCAAGACGCCTCTCAGTGCAAAAAATAATGTGAGCTTCAGTGAGATCGACGCCAGAGCTGCAGAGAGAGCTGAGAATCATCATGGCTTTGCTGTGGCAAATGAACTGGTCTCATATATAAAATAAAATAAAATAAAATAAAAGGTTTGTTTATGTTACACGACAAAATGTTCAGCAGATATATGAAGTGCATTTTGAAGTGGGGTTCTCTGTGTGTCCCATTTGCTGCTGTGATTTAACTGTGACTTTCGTCTGTCCAGAACTGTCCAGTTTTAAGTACCTGTATTCACACCTGGCATTAAAATGTGTCTCCACATGTGTCCCCAAGCAGCACCTGAGAACAGATCTCAGTATCTCTAGATGTAGATTAATTTATTTTTATAGTTAGTTCTCAGCTCCAAGGCCAGAATCTTTTAAAAGGCTCTCATTACTAATGAACAGACGTCACTGATTCATGTGATCATTTCTACTAGTGGTTGAATGAATGAGTTAAACTCCTCTTCCTCAGATCGGCCCTGTTGAGTAGGTGGTCTTTAATGTGACCCAGGACTCATTGTGTGTTCACACTACCAAAGGAAGGAGGTCACATGTGTCCCAGACCACCTCCACATGTGGACTGACACCAGATCAGTGTTCACACCTGGACCTGTTTAACCTGGACACTAGAGACCAGATCAGTGTTCACACCTGGACCTGTTTAACCTGGACACTAGAGACCAAATCAGTGTTCACACCTTGACCTGTTTAACCAAGACTCTAAAGACCAGATCAGTGTTCACACCTGGAACTGTTTAACCTAGACTCTAAAGACCAGATCAGTGTTCACACCTGGACTCTAAAGACCAGATCAGTGTTTACACCTGGACCTGTTTAACCTGGACACTAGAGACCAGATCAGTGTTCACACCTTGACCTGTTTAACCTGGACACTAGAGACCAGATCAGTGTTCACACCTTGACCTGTTTAACCTGGACACTAGAGACCAGATCAGTGTTCACACCTTGACCTGTTTAACCTGGACTCTAAAGACCAGATCAGAATTCACACCTGGACCTGTTTAACCTGGACTCTAAAGACCAGATCAGAATTCACACCTGGACCTGTTTAACCTGGACTCTAAAGACCAGATCAGAATTCACACCTGGACCTGTTTATAGGGTGACCAGATCCCAATTCGCCAGACGTGGGACAAAGACTACGCTTGTGTGGGACAATGTGGGACAATGTGAGATACCAATGCATCAAGGTAGTCTAAAAGAACTATGAGAAAAAATAAACATTTCTATTCTGCCCCTTTGCTTATGGCATTACTTTGCCATCTGATTGATTCAGTAGCACATAACAGCCTGCAAATAAAAACTTAACAAATATATTTTACAATATAAATATATATAAAAACTTGCTTAAATGCAAATTTCCCAAGTTCACAAGGTGAGCAACACGTTTTGTCTCGCATTGTCTGTGTCGTTTCACGTCGTATTCACCTCCGTGTGAAACGGAAAAATGACTCAAGCAAACTTCACAGCAAACTTTACCAGACTCGCCTTGCATTGGATAGATAGTTTCCCAGTCTTTATTATAGCTGCATTTCTTCTTCTCAGTCGTACGGGTTGTGCTTCCCTCCATGTCTCGCGCTGCATGCCGTTCTGATCTGATTCGCATTGTTTGTTGTTGGTGGGCGCGCCGTTAACCTGCGTCCGCGTCCCAGTTTGATTGACATGATCAAACAGCCCGCCCCGACCCCTGATGACAGCCCTCACTGCTTTCTCCAAACAGCTATTTGATAAATGCCAGATTGTAAAACATGCATTTCGAAACTGGAGTCTGACTGTCAATAACAATGCGGGACAACGTCTCAATTTGCGGGACGTGTGAAAAGTAATGAAAATGCGTGACTGTCCCGCACAAAGCGGGACATCTGGTCACCCTACCTGTTTAACCTGGCTACTAGTGACCAGATCAGAGTTCACACCTGGACACTAACCTGGACACTAGAGACCAGATCAGTGTTCACACCTGGACCTGTTTAACCTAGACTCACCAGATCAGAGTTCACACCTGGACTCTAACCTGGACTCTAGGTAAATAAAAGGTAAATTCTTCACGATCCAGTTGAAACAGATCATTTAAATTCTTCTAACGACTCAACCCGACCACGTATCTCACTAAACCCTCAGTTTAACCCTCAACATAAACATAATAAATGTTTGACACCAGTGTTGCGTCTGTACCTGCACACGTCCACGTCCACGAGCTGTCTGGGGGGCGGAGCCACCTGGGCCGCACCGAGCGGAGGCTTCAGGGCGTCGGCCGTCATGTTCCTTGGCAACATGGTCTGAGGGAGGGGCTTGGGAGGGAGTTCGGCCATGACCGGTGTGTCGTCCCCGTCCTCCATCTCGGCTGTTTTGGTTGCCACTTTGGCTCCTCCTCCTCTGGGGGGTGGCGGTTTGAAGCCGGTCAGGAGGAACAAGGTGTTGCTGGGTTTGCCAGCAGCAGCAGCAGCAGCAGCAGCAGAAGAGGAGCCACCACCACCACCGGTCAGAGTCCTGGCGTCGCCGTCCACAGCCCGACGCTCCGTGGTGACGGTTGCCGCGGAAACAGTGAGGCGGGAGAAAAGCAGGAGGGCGAGGGACGAGCAAAAAAACAACATCCCTTTAGAAATCTTTAGAGATCCCATCGTTTCAGCACAAAGTTCTCAAGCCACTAAGTAAAAAAACAAAACAGTTCCTAACTCTGTGAACTGTTAGTGTCCTAATCCAAGATGGCAGCTTCTTCTTCTTCTTCTTAATTTATATATATTTATATATATATAAACCCTTCAGGAGGGAAAAACTACTTCCCTTCTGGTTTCACACAGGTGCAAAAAGTGTTCCACGAACGTGAATTTGGCATTTCCACTCGTTCACCTGTAAACATTTCCGTCTGCGTGCACGCCCTTCCTGTAAGCAGCTTTTGTAAACATTGAGGTCTTTCAGAGTTTTTAGGCCTTGTATGAAGTCGCCTGCACCGACGGCTGTAGATCTGAACGCAAATCATAAACACAATGTGTATTTTATTTTTATGGCAGCAGGTGTTGAAGGTATTAATTTTGGTCTGTCGGTGATTTCAAACAGGCAGTATATATATATTTATATATATATATATTTTTCTGTAAACAAAATGAGCGAGACGACTGTAAACTCTAAATGTAATAATAATAAAAAAAAAAAGTAGAGTCTTACATCTCCGGGAGCCGGTTATGGCACAAAGACTGAATGGAGCGTGAAGTCTGTAAACATTTAGCGCTGTATGTAAACTTGCGACGTGCGATGAGCTTTAACAGACGCTGGATGTATCCGTCTCGGAGTTTGGCACTTCTGTTGTCCTGCGTGGATAACTGATGTGTGAAATCATGCGTGGAAACAAACGAACAAATAAAATCTATATATATATATCGTAGAAATATCAAGCTCTGTGTGTCTGTAAACGACAGCGCTGGCAGCTTCAGAGAGGAGGTCTGTCAAATTTGGCACAAGCTGTGGCTTTAAAATCTGAACTTCTTTTATTTTACGTCCTTGTTTTGCAATTTTGCCGCGAAAATCAAACCAACTCTCCCCTTTTTGAGGAATTTAAAAGGAAGGAAGAGACAGAGTAAAGGTCAATATGCTGGAGGTTTTGGTTCGGATTTAAAAGGGAGCGATAAACGACGAGCGAGGCATTTAGCAAACGGGTGATCGGCGAGGATCTTATGTGCGCTCGATGCCCTCGTGCGAGTGTCTCTGCTCCGAATTTAGCTTGGCCCAGCAGAAGAGAACGAAGGAGGGCTTGGGCCCGGTTCTAGCAGGGCAGCGAGGTTCTGCCCACAGAACAGACATGAAAATATCCGGATTCATCCGTCAACACAGAGGAGCAACGGCGATCTGGAAAGACGCGGGGAGAAAGAAGAAGTTTACGAACGGCGCGGCGGGAAACGCTTTCTTCACGGGACTCCCCGATCGGAGTCAGCGCGCCGGAGGAAACATGGTCGGGACCTCCGGAGGTGTATGGCTGGTGTTCGGTATGGCTTCAGGTTATGTTACGGCCTCCTTCCACAAAACACGTGGGTACAGTGAGAGGGTTTAAATTGCATGTTTTGTTTTTTTTTGTAGAATAAAAGGAAGTTCAAGGTCAGCGGGATAAGCAGATAATTGTTCAGGTGGAAGAAACGACAAAGAGCGAGTGGAAGAAGGAGATAGGTAAAGTGTCAGCAGTGTTTCACAGACTGAGACGGCGGCGTATCTCCAAGCAGCAGCAGCAGCAGCAGCAGCTTTAGTGGTCGTGTTAGAGAGCGGCGGATAGACGAGGCGTCGCCTGTCAGTCAAACCGCCCCGAAGACGTGAAACGTTGAGGCGCCGTCGGTCGGGAGACTTATCGCTGCTCGCCACACTCGGCCGGAGGATCTGATTATAAAGCACTTTGAAGCATTAATGCACTGATCGTCGTCCCAGTAAGAAAGAAAACGCACAGTTTTAGCGCAAAAGAGCAGCAAACACCGACCGAAGACAGTGGATATAAACTGTGTAGGAGGCTGTAATGTAATTTATGAGTTGAGGGGAAGTAAATAAAGCTGTGTTTTAGTTCTTAGATCGGATATTAAAAAGGTCGGTAACTAAATTAAATGTTATAAGATGATTTTGGAGGTTTTTCTTTTTTTTTTTGCTTCTTCTCTTGACACAGTCAGTTTGGCACCTGGTTTTGGTCTCGCTTGGAACAAACAAAAAAAAAAAAACTTGATCCCAAAAATAGAGCGGGAACAGTTTAGCGTTAGAGTCTCGGCCTCGTAAAGCAGCAGAGAGGATTCCCCTGGAAACGCTCCACGGTCCTGATCAGACGCTTCGCTCTGCTTCTTTTTCCTCCGGGGTCACATCCACCGGGTTCAGATTTCACACTAGAAGAGAAGAACACAACATGAGGAGATGGTTTAAGGATGTGCACGTCATAATCAACTCATTAATGAAACAGCTCTGGGACAAAATTATGTTCAAGGGTAGTCGCGGGAGATTTCTTTGGTTTACCGCCAGAAAATAAAACCAAAAATGTTACAAGGTGCAGATTTATTTCTTGACTTTTAAAGCATCATCTGTTTGTTCAAACATTTATGAACAGCAGCAAAAACTAAATTTGACTCGTCAATACGGCAGCGATAACAAACTTATCTCAAATAATCAGAAATCAGAAAAATGTCCAGACACTGCACTGATGTCAAAGAACTAGCAAGCTAGGAAGAGCTACTATTAGCTGGGAGGCTAGGATGAGCTACTATTAGCTAGGAGGCTAGGAAGATAGGAAGAGTGACTATTAGGTGTGAGTCTAGGTAGCAAGGAAGAGCTAATATAAACTGGGAGGCTAGGAAGCTAAGAAGAGCAACTATTAGCTGTGAGGCAAGGAAGAGCTACAGTTAGCTGGGAGGCTAGGAATCTGGGTAGAGCTTCTATTAGCTCGGAGGCGTGGAAAAGCTACTATTAGCTAGGAAGCACAGAAGAGGAACTATTAGCTGTGAGGCTAGGAAGAGCTACTATTAGCTGGTAGGCTAGGATGAGCTACTATTAGCTGGTAGGCTAGGATGAGCTACTATTAGCTGGTAGGCAAGGAAGAGCTACTATTAGCTGGTAGGCTAGGATGAGCTACTATTAGCTGGTAGGCTAGGATGAGCTACTATTAGCTATTAAACCATCATTTTCAGACGTAAAAACAAGAAGAGCTTTCTCTCTGTGATCTTTGAACTTTGTTGTTTGGTTTACTTTCATCACTTCCTGTTTCTACTCTCCACAAAACATAATGAGCCACCAACACACTGGAGAAACTACAGTCACAGATGCTCACCGACGACACCAGGAAACGGCCAAACCGTCGTCTTGATCTGTCTCAGCTGTAACATGAAGCCCTCGTCTGCCACGCTTTGAATATGTACACGTGAAACTCATGTTGAGGTTTTGCTTAAATGCTTCTTACAACCAGGATTTAATTAGAGAAGACATTTGTAGCCTGGAGGCAAAACCAACATCAAACATTTTTGGTCTGGAGTCCCTCCGTTGGGAACTGATTCTACTCCTGCAATGATGTGCCAGAACAATCAAATGTGTGGGCGGGGTTTTACGTGGTGACGTACAGAAGAGTAACAGCAGCCATACACATCATCTGAGCGCCGTGGAGTTGAAGCCTCTGATTGGCTGGAGGCAAAAAGATGCAACAAGGCAGCGGTAAAACTAAACTAGCAGGTATAGAATGAATTATTAAATATAAAAATGTAGAAACAATATGAGGACGGGACGTTCTGGGGTTTGGAGAGAACTATGTCCTGAATCACAGTAACCTAAATAAGCCAGTGCTCTCTGCTGGAGCGTGGTGGTCCCTCTGCTGTCCTGACAGCCCAGCTTCACATCAGAGTGTCTCCACCCCGCGGCGGCTTGTCCAACCCGCTTCCTCAGATGTCGCAATTAAGAGACACCCCCCCACCCCACTATTCCCACTCCCCGCTGACACGTAGCTGGACTTCTACTGGCAGTCTGTGCATGAACTCAATCATGTATTATTATGTGAACCAGGAAGTCATTTCATTAGAGGACATTGTCCCTGTTACTCTACATTAATCTGAGTCTGTACATGTGGGTCAAACTCACTGAGACAAAATAAGACACTAATGAAACAGTCCTCACATGAGACAGATGTGCAGCAAAGACAGAAAGACGTTTATTTTTTTATTGTTAAAGCAACAATTAAGACATTTTATAATGTCTTCAACCTGTCTGTCCAACATGTCTTCCTGTACTCACATGTATTGTATCTAGTTTACATGTCTGTATCTGAATCTGTCCGTCTGCATGAACACCTGCTGCTCTCCTCCTGTCCTCCTGTCCTCCTGTCCTCCTGTCTTCCTCCTTCTCTCCTAATGTCTTCCTGTCTTTACTCTCCTCCCACCTTTGTCTACCTAATCACCTCCTGTCTTCCTCCTTCTCTCCTCCTGTCTTCGTCCTTCTCTCATTCTGTCTTCCTCCTCTCCTGTCCTCTTCCTTCTCTCCTCCTGTCTTCCTGTTACTCCTGTCTTTCTCCTTCTGTCCTCATGTCTACCTTCTCTCCTCCTGTTCTCCTCCTCCTTCTCTTGTCCTGTCTTCCTCTCCTCCTGTCCTCCTGTTTCTCTCCTCCTACCTTTGTCTATCTGCTCTCCTCCTGTCTTCCTCCTGCTCTGTCCCTGTTCTCTTTCTCTCCTCCTGTCTTCCTCGTCTCCCCCTCTCTTCCTGTTACTCCTGTCCTCCTCCTCTCCTCCTGTCTTCCTCTCCCTCCCGTCTTCATCCTCTCCCCATCTTCCCATTCTCCTCCTGTCTTCCTCCTGTTTTCCTCCTTCTCTCCCCATGTCCTCTTTCTCTCCTCCTTCTCTCCCCATGTCCTCTTTCTCTCCTACTGTTTTCCTCCTGTCCTCTTTCTCTCCTCCTGTCCTCCTTGTCTCCTCCATCATCATGTATGGATTAGTCCCGCTGTGCCTCCTCCCTGTATCTCACTATGAGCCAGAACACTGTTCTACTATGACTGAAACAGACGTCATGTTTAATTCATATAAACTGTTCCATCACTGTTTGTGCAGAGACCATGTAATCCGATCCTTTAACCAACATCTGGATGAATTTGACCTTTGTGCACATCTGTAAATGGACGAACTCTCTGCTCCGTTTAAATGTGAAGACGCTGCCCTGGAACAACAGGAAATGATTTTAGAGGAGCTCCACAATTTGTCCTCTTCCTGCAGCTCCTCTATTATTTCCTTCAACAACAGATTTATAGGACACTATAGTCCGTCTCATAAATGAAGACAACTAGCTTGGATTTCATGTGTAGTTTGGGTCTGCTGGGGATGTTTTAAATAAAATGTTTTTATCATTAATAATTTATACAAACGGCAGTAATCCCAAAGACAATCAACCTCTAAAATAAGTTATTTTAAGGGCTGCATGTTACAAAACCTAAATGTGTGAGGAACGGTTGCGTGAGCGATTAGTTGAGCTGCTTTTCACTTCCATGTCTTTAAGGGATTTAATAACATTACAGTGAAGTTGACCTTAAACCTAAAATAGTGTTACATTCAGTCCAGTTTGGCGAACAACATGGAGGTATAAAAACAGAATGAAACACAGTAGTAACTTCTATTATTATATTATCAATCTATCCACACTTGTGACACTTTCTACCAGATTTGCAGAAATTCTCATCATGCGTTTATGAGATATAGTCCACAAGAACTGGCCAGCTTGAGGAAAAACCCCAAAACACGAGGCTGTGATGGAGGAATTAAAACAGAAGGGAAAACTGTACAACCTTCTACTATTATATTATCAATTTATACACAGTTGTGCCACTTTCTGCCAAATTTGAAGAAATTCCCTGCATGCTTTCGTAAGATATTACAAATTACATGAACTGGCCAACTTGGCGAACAACCCAAAAACATAAGGAGAGGCAGTTAGAAACGACCCCAAAAAACAACGCCACTGTGAAGGCATAAAACCGGACAGAAGAACAGTTGTAACTTCTACTATTATATGACCAATTTATCCACATTTGTTCCACTTTCTGCCAAATTTGAAGAATGCATCGTGAGATATTACAAATCACCAGAACTGGCCAATTTGACAAACAACCCAAAAACATGATGCTACCATGGAAAGATTAAAAAGGAAAAACAGAAGAACTGTACCAACTTCTACTATTATATTATCAGTTTATCCACAGTTGTGCCACTTCTTGCCAAATCTGAAGAAATTCCATCCATGATTTTCTAAGATATCGTGCTGACAAGAATTGGTCAGAAATTCCCCGCATGATTTCCTGAGATATAACCTTCACAAGAATTCACTAGTTTGACGAACAACCCACAAATATGATGCTGTCATGGAGGCATAAAAACAGAATGAAACACGGTAGTAACTTCTACTGTTATATTATCAATTTACCCACAGTTACGCCAATTTCTGCCAATTTCCGCCAATTTCCTCCAAGATTACCCGAGATATTCACGTTCACAATAATTGGTCTTCTTGTCGAACGACCCAAAGCCATGCTGCTGTCATGGAGGCATAAAAACAGAAAGGAAAACTTCTTCTACTATTATATTATCAATTTATACATAGTTGTGCCACTTTCTGCCAAATTTGAAGAAATTCCCTGCATGCGTTCATAATATATTACAAATCACAAGAACTGGCCAACTTGACGAACAACCCAAAAACATAAGAAACAATAGAGGTCGTTAGAAACACCTCCAAAACATAAAGTGAAGGCATAAAAACAGACAGAAGAACAGTAGTAAGTTCTAATATTATATAGCTGAGCCCACTTACAGATATGCCAAAACAATAGGTACAACCCAACAGTACGACAAACCACCGCCTCCAAAATGAAAACCCAGCTGGATTAAGAGCTCTCAGTCCATAACCTTCATGAAAATAAGATTTAATGATATATTAATAAACACATTTTCTTCAAAATGACTGATTCCAACTTAAATGTTTATTAAGGCTTTAAGATGAACTCGTATTTATTGTCAAATCCAATGAAATAACTGAACTGATTACCGAGCTTTGATTGCACTGGTCAGGATATTACTTTTTTTTTGTGCCAAACACCAAACTCATCACCTCGGTGTGGAATAAATCGTTACAGCATTATGCAGTGTGGGAGTGATGAGAGTTAATGGAAGCGCTGGGCCTCCTGTAATACTCCTCGCTCCGTGTTATCAGCTGAAAACTAGGCTGCATTAATGGATTTTTATTTTTAAAGCCAGTTTTATTCCGCCACCGCATCGCTGTCAGGACCAAGGGCAGTGCATTGACCTTTATGGACAGAGTTCACCGCCCCAGTCCACATTAGAACACACTGCCATACTGTCACTGCTGCTGCTGCTGCTACATGCCCTTATGGCGCTGGCACATTTCCCAGCATGCTTCATGGAAGGCAGGAAAATGGGGGTGAACGGTGATGATGAGGAGGGGGGGTTGAGGATGGAGGTAAAGACGAGTAGAGTCCGACCTTATGTGTTGACATGGACGCAAAACAAAGACGCAGATAATAAACGTCTTATTTGTTTTTTTAGCTTTAGCTCTTTTTTTTAGTTTTATCCTGAGAGAGACGCTTCAGGGCACGCACTGTTAGAGAGGGAGGGAGGTAGGGAGGTAGGGAGGTAGGGGGTGAATGGATGGAAGAGATGGACCGTGTGTTATGGGGGGGTTGGGGGTTGGGGTGGAGGTCTGCTAGGTCTTTGAAGCCCATGTGTTCCTGCTACGGTAAATCAGACATAGAGCATGGAGGCTCAATGGTAATAGATGAATACGATCTATATGAAATGACACGTGTGTGTGTGCACATATATAAATATATATTTAATAAATATTGCATGAGACGGGATGACCCGATTTGCATCTGGGACAATTTTTGAATTTAAGCTTTTACTTTTGCACTTTTTCCCAACATTAATAATGATCCTAAAATATATGTGGGAAACAAACTAATGATACTGAATTAGAAATAAAGATAATAAGGAAAACGTAAAGTAACCCACCCTCTCTTCCTCTGAATATCTTCTTCAATTCTAACGTGAATATTCAGGAATTTTTTTTAAATGATCTTTTGTAGGTATTTATTTTAGATCTGCCATAAACCAAGAACACATCCCCGTAGAGTCAAAACATCTTCTTCTTCTTCTGTTTCTGTTTAACTTTCTGTTATTTGCGGGTGGCTAGCCTCTACGCTGCCAAAAACTGAAGAAGAACAAGAAGAAGAATCACGTGACTAAACATATCTCTGCTGTGTGGATGAATAAATCTGTAAACATCAGGTTAAGGAGTTTCCAGGAGGGACAGAAACATGGAGTTAGAAAAACAAGATGAACCAAGATGGAATCCATGTGGACAAGAGACGTTGGAGACGTGGAGACATCTTGGTTGATGTTCTTCTACTCTATCAAAACAGAGTTGGAGTCAAAGATGGAGTGCTGCCAGATGCAGCTGATGGATTCAAGCCCAAAAATATTCAATCGATATTTAGTTTAATACTTCAATCACCCAGATTACTCGAGCGTAGCCTGGCACAGAAAACCATCCAGCAACAAACTGTAGCTGCCAACCAGCTGCTGGTTGACGTCATGTCGTCCACTGACGGACAGACGCAGCTTCTCTACTATTCAGAAAGAGGCAAAAGCTGAGTGCACTCACGCAGACTGTCCTGGGACGAGTAAATGCACAGTGGCTTTCTTTCAATTCAGCTTTAAAAAAATAAAAAAAGCCTGTTGACGACCGGGACAACTCTATTTTTACCTGTAAAACAAAGTTAAAAAACCACACGATCTGGCAACACAGGGGACAATCTTCTTCTTCTGCTGCTGTGATATTTGCAGAGGATTTGAGGACATTTTAAAACCTATATTAACAGTTGAAGTTGTAATCTTGAAGTACAGGTGAGCTGAAAGCAAGGAGGTAGGAACCAAAACACCAGACACACACACACAAACATTTAGGAGTGGAGAAAATAAAAATGTTCAGTTTAATGAAGACTTACAAGCAAAGCAAAACAAAACTCTGGAAACCAGGAACCACAAAGAGCCCAAAGAGGGAAAACACCAACGAAGAAGAAGCTATAAAAGCAGGAAACGCAATAAAAGCAGCAGAAAATATTAAAAACTCAATCTCATGAACAAGGAAAGATTCTAAAGTTAATACCATGACAAGACGGCAGCTTTATTAGTAAGAGACATCATGATCGTCTTCTTCTACTGAATCAATAATGCTGAGAAGTAACTTCTACTTCTGTTCTATTTCCTGCAGATGTAACGCTCCACAGCTCTAGATGAAACTGATGTTTTGACGTGAACACATTAGTCTGATCAGATCATTCAACCCGTGTATAAACTGTTAAACCAGAGTCTCTCAAGAAACGTAACCACAAACGGTTCCTCTGATTTTCCTGTTCCCTTTAAAGCTCTAAAGCTCCACTTGTTTTGTCTCCCGTTCAGCGACGGTTGTTGAATTCAATTCATTTCCGAGCTTCTGCACAAGAACACGACGGCGTCCGACCCGCTCCCCGCTCCACCTGGCCTACTTTCACATCGCAACATCCTGCCCTAGTTCCCGAGGAGTCGCGCAAAACACTAAAAGGCCATTTCTCCTGACATCGAGGGACTGAACTTTTATTTTGGGCTGGTGTGAGAGGCAGAAAGAAGAAGAAGAAACTGACTTCTCTGGCTACATTTTCCTCCATAAAACATAAAATACCTGCACATGATGTTGGGTTTTTATTTATTGTCATTTTCTGAGATCTGATTCTTTTGCTCACCCGTTCTGATACAGATCTTTTAATATTCAGTCAAGCCAGTCCCTCGTCCTCCTTGTCTTCTCCTAGAGTCGACTGGATTCAGTCCAATAAATCTTCCTGTCAGAGTTAATGTAGTGTGGAGAGGGTAGCTGGTACCTTGTGTTCTCTACTCCACAAACGTTCTGGTCGTCCAACGCTGCCATAAACTCCCTAACCCTCTCTGGAAGATCTTTCTCTTCGCCTAAACGTTCCGTGTTCAATAAGTGATTTTTGTTCCTCTTCTTCTACTTCCGATTTTGGCAGTCGTCGTCTTCTTCTTTGCCAGCGAAGAAGACGACGACGTTTTGACGCTACGGGGACGTGGTTCTGGTTTCTGACTACAAAAAGATCAGACTTGGTCTGGAAGCAACAGTGAAGAATAAGTTGATTTTGAAGGAGAAAGAAAAGTGGATGTTAAAGGGAATAAAAAGCAGCAATATGAGGAATAACTGATTAATCAATGTATGATATGTAAATGCATCTGTACGCTCTCAGTGTGAATGAGGACCATCACCATCTCACAGATTTATTTGCTCCGTTAGTCCCACTGCTGCCGACATGTGAAACCACTTTGAATATTTCTCTTCAGAAGATTATCAACTGCGTAATTAGTCAACGCGATCCAGGCGATAATTATTCCCCCAAACCAAAAAAAAAAAACATGAGGTGCAAATTTTTTCTTGGGAAGGCGTAAATGAAACATAATGTTTTGCCGACATGTATGTGCAGAGACGGGACGTTTGCCACCGAGGCCCATCTGCTGGAGGTGGTGGACATGACGGGGACGGAGCTGCACCTCCCTCACAGCCAAGAGGAAGGTGTCGGTCCAGCGAGGGGGGCACTTTCAGCTCTCGTTGTACACAACTCGAGGCCGGAGTGTGCGATGACTAACCCTCCTGGTGAATCGTTCCAGTTTGAACAGCGGCACTTTTGCTCAGGCGCTGGCAGGCGACACAAAAAACAAGTCAACAAACGACTCGGCGACAACAACGAGAGACTCTCCAAGAAAAACAAGACGAAGGGTTGCTCTGAAACCTAACCTCTGCTGTTTCTCCTAGTTTTTAATACATTAATCCAACGGCTGTAAAATGTCGCACAGTTCACCACGAAACGTTTTTATGTGCGAGTGACGACGAGGATCAGAAATAAATTCAGCAAAGACAGAAAACAAGAGCAGCTTAACATCGTCACTAAACATCACGGAGGCTGTTTATCGTGCAGAAAAATATAGGACGAACCAATTACTGTCAAACAGAAACAGAAAATCTGCAGGACATCATAATGAATAAATGATTTATTATTGTGAACAGTTGGAAAAATGTTGAGCGTGTGAGCTGCAGGCGAACCACTGGTTGGATAACATCGGTTTTTTGGTTTAATTGCATGATTTTATTTGAAATATGTTTCTGTTATTGTCACAACAGTTCATGCAGAAACTAAATTCAGGATAGCGTAAATAAATAAATATTTAAATTATAGTGTACCAATGCTAAGTTTTTTTAAAGCATCAGGGCATGAAAGGTGTAGTGGACCTAACTCGTAAACTCCTCAACTACTTCAAGTGGTTAAATCCAGTCCAACAAATGTGTAGCTACATATAAAATAGATTTACATTTAATTGGTTTATCCTCATTAATCATTATATAACCTGTTTATAACGTTATAACTCATTGTTGTGGAGGAATTTTCTCAAAAAACTGTAGTTCCTCAACTGGCCACTAGATGCTGGCTACGAAAATCGAGTCCATCTCCGTTGACCTCCATGTTAAAAGGTGTATTTCTAAATTCATGACAACTGTATGTTTATATTACATCATATCTGTTTATTATATTAAATAATGAGTATTTTGTTTTTCAGCAGGAAGTGAGGTGAAGTTTAGACCAAGATGGCGGCCAACGGAGACACCACACTGAGCTTCAATAACTACTTTTCCGTAAACACGGGGCTGGATCAAAAAGAAAACTTTATAATTCCAGATTCAAATTGATCTTGAAATGAAAGATATGATATCAAAGAATATTTCAAAACTCACACATCTCTAAATTAACTGATATTGAATAGAATCAGTGGCCTGTGATTTGGAATCGAATCAGAGAATTAGTGGCGACACCAAGCTCTAAGGAGATGTATGAGTGATGTCACAGAGGGTTTGTCCATTTTTAAACAAAGTCAATGTTTAATATTAAGACTAGAAACAAAGCTGGAAGTACAAATATTTCACATTTCCTTTAAATAAATGCTTATTTCGTTGTTTTTTGGTTGTATTTCTGGTAACTGTACAATAATACTAAACATTTAGTTCTTGTTTGTTTGAATAAATACACATTCAGTAAGTTTATTAATTTAAATTTGTCGTATTAACATAAATATATCAATATTTTCCAGTTCTTCTATCAAACCAAAGTCCTCTTGTCCTCTATAGCACCACATCCTGTAGCCTAATGGTTAGAGCACTGGTCACGGGTTTGAATCCCCAGATGACGACATGAACAAGAGGTTCAATTTCAATTTCAGTTTTATTTATATAGCGTCAATGACAATACAAATCGTCTCAAGACGCTTTACAAAACCCGGGTGGCAAGGACAAGCTCCCTTTTAACAGGAAGAAACCTTGAGCAGAACCTTAAGCTCACACGGAGGAACCCATCAGCCGAAGGCCGGCCGGGTAGAGACAGAAAAGAGAGAGTGAATCTGACCGTCACATCTTCCGTGATGTAAAATATCTGGACGGAAAAGCCGTTTTCTCTATTTACTATTTGTAAAAATAGTTCCTCTTATTCATAAAAACTTGAGCCACGAGCTCAAGGACGTCGCGCCAGACGGTCTGAAAAGTGTTTTCCATTCAGAAATGCTGTCATCTGACAACGTGAGAACGCCACCGGAGGATCACAAGCTTCTAGTATCCACGTCTCCAGCTGATGCGGGAGCAGCTGGCCCACCGAGGTCGGCCACGTGTCACCCACTCCAACTCTTAATAAAAGGCGCCAAGTGGGTCATTCTAAAATGACACGTTTAATTATTAGGGAAACGAGTGACGCTGGGAGTGTGATGAATCTGCTGGAGATCGTGTTTTCACAGATACACCTACAGCAGCAGGATCAGGTGGAGGAGTCTCTCAACGGTACAACAGTTTGTTCCTGGAGGTTTTTTTTTTTTGTTGCCCACGTCTCTGGCGATGAACACCTGAGACTCTCTAGGACAAGCCGCCGCCGCCGCCGCCGCCAGTAAAGATCCCCCGAACATCCGGCGGTGCAGCCAAGGCCGTCTCCATCCTGACCACCACCACCACCACCACCAATCAGATTAATCACCGCTGACTCATAAAAACAGCCATGACGATACACCCCCTCTGCACACACACCGAGCCTCCGACATCCATAATCGAGATGAAGTCACCCATCATGCGACAACAACGGGTCTGTAATTAAAATCACTGACTGACGAGCCTTTTAAAACAAACCAGGGTTACGTCATCTCCACTACGACGCTTCTGTCACTTCTACACCAACTTCAATCAGCGGCTCCCAGTTGTTTCCCAGAATGCATTTCAGCAGCCAGCCCCCAGAGAGTGGGCGGGAACTTTGTTGACTTCACTCAAATGTACAGTAGGCGTTTACAGGCATTAAAAAAATAAATAAACAGCTTGAAAGTGTGATCGTTTCGGCTCGAGGTTATCGCAGCTTTTCCTCAAACACAACTGCAGGCTGCTGTGGGCGTACAGAGCGTGTTTTAAGTCTCGTTGAACGTGTTAAATGTTCTCAAACAAGTCTTCGATCGTAAGGAGCTCCGATATAAACGCAACTATTTAGAGTTGATTATGAAGTTTGCAGCTTTCCTCTAATTTAAGTCACTGGAAATGTGAGTTTTAGGCTATTAGTGATGATATGACACCAACTGAAGGAGAGCTGAATCGTCATATTTAAGATTTTAGGACCATTTAGAACAAAAATTACCCAAATAACCAATTATTTTAATCAATAACTTACTATTTACCTGCAGCTTTCGTCGCCTTAAAGCCATTTCTTGCCAAATATTCTCTTTCCATCTCTTCAAATATTAAGATTTGCAGCTTTTTTCTTTATTTATGTCACAATTCACAGCTCAAGAAACTTTTAACGGCCATATTTCAGATTTTATGACTATAAGTCATAACCAGAACTCTTACTATTCCAAGATTTACCTGCAGCTTTAGTCGTCTTGAAACGTCGGCCAAACAAAACAAGCATTTTCTGTCACTTTTAAGACCTAAAAACGATTCTAACATAAGCTGCAGACCTTGGTTCAACAACACCAAACACTGATATCACACTGCAAGGAGGTTTCTACAAACATCTGGACGTCGTGTAAAGATGTAATTTCATCCATCGAGCAAAACTGCAACAAATATTCTGGTTCCAGCCGATCAAGTGTGAAAATAGGCAGCTTTTATGTCACAATTTACAGTTCAAGACACTTTTAATTGTTATATTTAAGGTTTTATAAGAGTTTAGAAGCAGAATAATTAAGACTCCAAAAGAATATGCAGCTTTGCCAAGACAAGCATCCATCCTAGGAGCTATTTCAACAAAATATTCTCTTTCCATTAAGATTAGCAGCTTTTTCCTTCATTTACGTCACAATTCACAGCTCAAGACACTGTGAGAGTTAAGAAGCAGAATAACCTGCAGCTTTAATCGGCTTAAAGTGTTGGCTAACCAACACCAGCGTCCTTGGGTTTTACTATTTTGTGACATTTCTAGTCAAAACAATGATTAAATTATTGGTTGCAGGTCTGTTTTTACAAAAACAAAACACTGACACTCGTCTGCAGAAGGGTTTCTGCAAATTTCTGCACAATCTGCAGGATATATTCTGGTTCCAGCTTCTTAAATGCTACTGCAAAATTTTAATTTGAGTTTCGGACCGCACAGAAATAATGCAATCAGGCTGATTCTTGTCAAAATATCTAGATGTGATGTGCAGATGTTGATAATGCTGTAATCACGGGGGGAAACAGCTTAGAAAGGGATCGCTAATAAACCTTTAAGAGCTGCTCCGTTTCAGGCTCCACTTTAAATTTTAACTTTCAATTAGTCACTTTGCTGCAAAGTGAAGCGTCACGGCACTATTCCTCATGTGGCCAGATGTGAGCGTGCAAATTAGGGAGGACAAGGGGAAGCACTCTTCTCTAATGTGCAGCCCTCGCTTCAGTTACCCAGCGAGGCAGGTGTAGGTGTGTGTGTGTGTGTGTGTGTGTGTGTGTGCAGCTGTGGCTCAAAAAACACGTCCTCATTACGCCGCAAATGGCCCTGCAGCCACGGCGAAGTGATATCATCCACAAACATGCATCCACACACCTACGGGCAACGCACGCACGCAACGCACACCCACAAATCCACCAAGTTAGGTAAGGCTAGCCTGCAGCAGCAGCCGTGCAGCTAGTTTTGCAGTGTTCCTGCATTAGCATTCATGAGACAATTATGCTGGAGCTAGTCAGTGCACTCATGTCTCTTTCCCCCCCACCACCACCTCTTCATGGACACACAATCATCCCTCTTCTTTTTTTTTTTTTGTGCAAAGCAGCTGGGTGACTTCATGATGCTGCTGCATTTACGGTGAGACACAAAATGGGAGGGTTTGTGTTGCATTATGCCGAGGCGTTACAGTATTGTATGCATGATAAGAAAAAATAATAACAATAATAATAAAAAGAAGTGTTCACCCTGTCTACCACACTGCAGCAGCGTGCAAAAATGAAGGCTGCAAAAAAGCAAAAACAAAAAAAATAAACGTTTATTCTTTCACCCTCCACGGAGAGGATGCTGCTCACACACACATGCATCATCTCTCTCTCTTCTTTATTAAAAAATAAATCCAACAGTTTTCACCCTTCAATAAATAAACAGGCTCGCCAATAAAGCGCAAACGTTGCAGTGCCACACATGCGCCCTAGCAGGAGGAGAGAAAAAAGAAATGTGCCATCTCTGACGCCTTTAAGTTCATCTGAAACCACAATTAAATCAAATTCAATAAAACAAAAACCTCTAAAATAATAAAATAATAAAAGATTGAGGATGCTGTAAGTGCTCATTAACTAATTTATCTCCTTAAATGAATGTGGCCAGCTTTGAAGTTACGCATGATGTGCCACCTCAGTTCCTAACCTTAATGAAGAGGATTTATTCGTTTTTACCTGATTCCTCGCTTCGCAGAGATTCCTACTGTGATTCCTGGACGGTGAGAGGAAACGTGTCACCTACATTTTTCATTGTAATTCCCAAGGTCTGGAAAAAATAAAATAAAAAAGGGGGAAAAAGGAAATTGATTAGCCGCAGTGGAGCGTCGCTGGCTCGCGTTTCCTCCTCCAGTACAAAAAAATATATAATAATAATAGAAGAATAACGAGAGAAAAAAGACGTATAAAATCACCGAGGAGATTATAAAACCGTTATTTATTTTTTTTGACGTTATTTCGGTGAGTCGCTGTCACCGGGTGCTCCGCTCTCCATCCCTCTGCCTCTCCTCTCCGACACTAACGTCCGCCGCTGAGCTCCGTGGGCAAACTCATCGATTGGACACAATATGGCACTTCCCCACGCTCGCGTTCTTTAAAGTACTGGAAGCGATCGACCAATCGGAGCAGCGGACGGTCCCTCGATGGCCGCAGCCGATTGGACGACACTGCGTTCGAAACCGTTGGCGAGTTCCCGGCACACGCGCACCTGTGACTGCTTACAGTTAATGTGAATATTAATGCGCCGACCGTTGATGTACCGGAAATGATCAGAGGTTCATGTTAGCTTAAGGGCTATATATCCTAGCAGAAATATGAAATCATATATTTTTAATTGCATTTAAAACATGTGGTTTTCCCGACACATGAGATTTCTTACCGTTAATGAAGCGACATATGACCATATGTTAGCTTAAGGGCTATATAGCTTAGCACAAATATGAAGTCATATTATATTCTTTGAACTCAAAACTTCTGGTTTTCCCGGCACATGTGATTTCTTAAATTAAATATTTACGCACTTACCAAAAATGACGTCATTCTTGCTAGCTTAGGGGCTATATAGCTTACGGCAAAACGAAGTTGCATCGAAATGTCCAGTTTCCAGGCACGCGCTAATTCTTAAGTTAAATATTAATGCGCTGACCGTTAATGAAGCAACATATGACCAAAAAAGGATCAGTCATCAGTGTTAGCTTAAGGGCTATATAGCTTGGCAGAAATATGAAGTCATATTATATATATTTCTTGCACTCAAAACGTCTGGTTTCCCGGAACATGTGATTTCTCAAATATTTATGCACTTACCAAAAATGAAAGTCATTCTTGCTAGCTTAGGGGCTATATAGCTTACGGCAAAATAAAGTTGCATTCAAAAGATCCAGTTTCCAGGCAAATGCTAATTCTTAAGTTAAATATTAATGCGCTAATTGTTAATGTAGCGACAAATTAATGCTCTGAGCAAAACTAAAATAAGATATTTTTCATATAAGTAGCGTTCAAACCAGCACATGTGATTTCTTACCATTAATGGAGCAACACATAACCAAAAAGGATCAGTCATCAGTGTTAGCTTAAGGGCTATAGCTTAGCAGAAAAGTAAATCCTGTTTTATATGAAGTTTAAATTGGACATATTAATGCGCTGAGCAAAACTGATCTGTCATTCCCATTAGCTTTGGGCTATATAGCCTAGCATAAATATGAAATTAGATATTTTGCGAATAAAGTTGCCTTTAGTTAGCATTTACAAAGTCTAAATCCATAATGATGTTAGCATAAAAACAACAGTTTCATTGTAATCATGGCGGAAGTAGAATGGAGAGTAGTATTAACCAAACGTGAGTGAGTCTAGCAGTTTCACCATCGGACAGTACTGCACAACCTTCAAGATGGCGGCGCCCATAACCCAGGCTCACTTCACCCAGTACGAGTAAGTGGAGGCGTGTCGTCCATTTGCTTTCTATAGTCTATGCTCAAAGCTGAGAGGTAACCAGGTAACTTAATGTCGGAAATGCAAAAGCATAATGAAAAGACAAGGCTGTTGGGAACGTCAATAAAATTACAAAGAAAAAAATAATAATAATAAACTCATCATACGTCTCCACCGTTTCTGAAAACATCAGGAACAACAACGCTTGAACTTTGACCTTACCGACAACGTCCACTTCGGATGCTGCAAATACCACAAGGGGACTCTGTTCAAGTGTGCGGTCTTGATCTGGAAGCGGAAAAGTCAAAATATTTAAAACAGGAGCAAAAAAAAATGGTAGGTTTTTATTGTAGTTTGTGTAGAAAAGTGTAGAAGCAGCTACACCATTTATTCAGTAATTCCTGCTTTACCCGGCCCTGCACGTCCCACGGTAACGTATAATCATCTGTTATGATAATTGGTTCCACAAGATTAATACCAGACTAATAAAAAAGGTGCGCGGACTGGCTTCTGTGAATAAATAGAAGCTTAATAGGAGTTTAGGTGGGGTTGCCCTCCTCTCCCCTCCCTCCTCTAGGAAGCTGCTCAATGGCTGCTTGATGAATGGGAGGAAGGAGGAAGGAGGAGGGGAGGACGGAGGCTGCAGAAGCGCCAAGTGATAATGCGGTGTCATCAGTTACCTTGACAACTGCAGCCTCTACAGCTAACGTGTTAATTATGATTTTTTTATTTATTTACTTCTTGTTTTTTTTTTTTTTTTTTGCAGGGGGGGAAATTAGCAGAGGCTTGTTCCCGGTTTCTTGGCCCCCGGCCTCTGCAGCTCAGGCCTTCGTTCGCCTCCATCACTCACCGCTGGCTCCAACAACAAGCGAGAAAAATATAATATGCAAATCTCTACAGCGCTGCTGCCCCCGAGCCCTGACTTATATTAATCAGCATAAAGTAGACTACAAACCCTGATTTAAAGACAAAAAGAGAATCTTGATCATTTGAAAAATATGATTTTTATTATTAAATACTGGACAAAACAACCCAAAGAGCACGTAGATTTTTGTAACATGTGACATGTTGAGTTGGACCTTTCAAACAATCTACAATATAAATCAAATAAAATACATTTTCTGATAATTTAAGAAACCTCTTTTGACAAGATGCATCAGTCACCATTAACCCTCTGTCCTCGTTCAGCATGACTAAGGTTGCTCTCTCTGTCTCTCTCTCGCTCTCTCTCGGGCTAACACTTTGAGAATATTTATTTATTCATGTTTGTGCAAATGAATGCTTTATTTAAAGCCTTAATGTGCCTCAGAGTTTCACTTACGGTTGAATAAGTGCAGTCAGGGTTACATGAGTAATTCAGTACAAAAAAAAAAATAAATAAAAAGTCAGCCATTGGCCTTGGACTTTCTGTACGTTAGATTTTAAGACCACTTTAACGTGTTTTAATGAAGAAAATGCGTATATCCTGACATATAAAGACGTCTTTGGGTATGTAGATTCACATTGTTGATGTTCACTGATGTCAGTGTTTACTTGTTGAGTAGCATCAGTTTTGCACAGGCTAAATGTTGTACATAAATATTTGCAAATGCTTTTCTAATTGAGTTAACATTTATGTTTTTTCAAATATGAGTTTTATTGGGCTGCGTTTATACTGATAAAATACTCCTCTTTGGTAAATTCGTAAGACAGAGTTGGTTTCCTTTATATGGCTGTACCAAAAAGTTTCACTTGAACGCACCACAAAGACGACAGTCCGAGACCTAGCCTGACGTAGCCAGACTTAATGCTTATTAATTCTTAAAAACGAAAAGATACCGTTAGCTGGGAGGCCAGGAAAAGCTACTGTTAGCTGGGAGGCTAGGGAAAACTGTTAGCTGGGAGACTAGGAAGCTAGGAAAAGCTACTATTAGCGGGGAGGCTAGGAAGCTAGGAGCAGATACTATTAGCAGGGAGGCTAGGAAGCTAGGAAGACCTTCTGTTAGCTGGGAGGCTAGGAAGCTAGAAAGAGCTCCTGATAGCTGGGAGGCTATGAAACTGGGAAGAACTACTGTTAGCTGGGAGGCTAGGGAGCTAGGAGAAGATACCATTAGCTGGGAGGCTAGGAAGATAGGAATAGCTACTGTTAGCTGGGAGGCTAGGAAGCGAAGAGGATTGCCTGTTATTAGCTGGAAGGCTAGGAAGCGAGGAGGAGCTACTTTTAGTCAAGAGGCCAGGAAGCTACGAAGAGCAACTATTAGCTGAGAGGCTAGGCAGCTAGAAAGAGCTCCTTCTGGCGGGGAGGCTAGGAAACTGGGAAAAGCTACTGTCAGCTGGGAGGCTAGGAAGCTAGGAAGAGCTACTATTAGCTAGGAGGCTATAAGGTAGGAGGAGCCCCTGTTAGCTGGGAGGCTAGGAAGCTAGGAAGAGCTACAAACCGTTGTACAGAGTTGGCATCCTGAGCTATGCTAATCTAATCATATATTAAATCTCATCACTACAGCTGCAGAAAAAAAATCAGAAAAAAAAGTGGCTTTTCTTAAAGTTTAAATCGGTTCGTCTTTAGATAACATCCTCTGATCTGAATCTCTTCAGTTGGACTCAGCTGAATTTTCATAATTTTCATGCAGATGAATGTTTTATTTCCAAGTCTGTAGGTTTCTGCGTAGAGAGAACGAAACGCCGTGGAGGAACCGCAGATGGAGAAGATCTACAAGTTGGTCTCTGCAGGAATAGCCAGAGGAGATGGTACACATGGAGCCAGCTGTTCCTCCACCGACATGGTAATCCTTTAATATATATATATTTATCTATATATATCAGCTCACAGCATTATCACACACATGTGCACTAGATGAAGACGTTATTAGTGTCACTGCTCCTCCATGTAAGGGTGACAGTGATTCACCTCCAGCCTGGCTGCAGTGGATGCTCATAACAAGAGCTCAAAGCATCAATAGATCAATACGTTCACTCAACTTTCAATCAATGCTCTGCTGCTCCGATCAATTCTGTGCAGCTCCCTGAATTAAATACGTGGATGTTTTCTTTTGTGTTGTTTGGCCTCAGTCTCAGCTCTATGTTCACCGGTTGATTGGAAACCGTAAAACGATTTTAATTTTAATTTTTTGTTGTTGGTTTAGAGGGAACGAAACAACTTAATGTGTTGGAGGGAAATGAATAATTAAAGATGATCAATTGTCGATGTGTTTGTTGCCTTAAAGGCTTAAGATGACCCTCAGATTGCACATCACTCAAAAGTTGGATATTTGAATTCAGCATTCGACTCATGACGATCGAAAAACTGGCACAATTTTTTATTTTATCGTGCAACTTAAAAGACGTTTTTTATTTCTCAAATATTTACACTTTACTTGTTGGTTTTTATGCTTGATTTATATTGACGTTATTTCAGTTTATTCAACAAGTGTGTGTGCTTGTTTTTCAAAATAAGAGCACCAGATTACTTAGACGAGACACTCGTAAATGCATGCATTTATTATGTGTGTATGTATTAAATAAAATAAAATATAAGTAAAAATCCAGTAAAATAAAATAAAATAGTATAGTAGTAGCAAAGAATTTAGAAAATTAGCATATGACATACACATTAATGTACATTATTAATGTATGTATATAATTTACTTCTGCCTCTATTTCTTGTACTTTTTGCTATTTTACTAGATTTCTACTTATATTTTATTTATTTATTTTATCTTTCTTTTTACTTGTTGGTTCTCATGAGTGTTTTTGTCTTAATGTGCAACTGGGCCACTGTGACCAACAATTCCTCTTGTGGATGAATAAAGTCTAAGTCATAAAACAAAAATACACAAAGACTTTCAAATTAAAAGTCTGCAGGAACTGGATAACAGCCTGGATGTTGACCAAAAGCCACCACTCCTAGACAATAAAAGCACCCAGGACTTTGCAGGATTAAAGATTTTCTTTTGAAAGTTCCCCTATGAAAGATCTTAAAAATGAAAACATAAAACAGGTGCAAGTAGCACCACTAAATCTAATGAATGCATGTCAGCGCTGTCTTTTCACGCGAATGCAAGAAATTATGCAAAAGAAACACCTTTAACCTTCCCCCAGCTCCAAAAACAAATGTGCACAAAGGATCCAATCATAAACATGCAACTGACGACTAGGTTCTCAAGGACAAGCACAGAAATACTCTAGATTATAACTGTTGCAGACGCAAACAATGAGCTTTACTCACAACAAGAAGGTTCAGGATTAGAGAAGAGAATCCAAAGTAGCTGCGAGGAGCAAACAACAAGAAAAGAGAGATCCAGAACAGATTGATGGAGAGTTAACGTATAAAGAGACACACCGGCAAATAAGTAGAAGTTAGCTCAGGGAGGGAGCAAAAAAAACATAAAACTGTTTGTCACAGAGCTCCCTGTGCAACACATGACAACAGACCGAGCTCCAGATTTTAGGTTTTCATCAGTAAATGTTTCTCTGAGCTCAGGAAGCTGGAAAAGAGAGAGAGAGAGAGAGAGATTATTTTTTTTTCCTTTCAAGAGCAAAATTAGAGCATGTGGAGGAGGAGGAGGGCGATGTGGCCGAGCAGATATGATTCAGAGGGGCCAGCGTGATGTGAGGTACTTCTGGAAGAAATGAACCTTTAATGATCCCCTCGGGGATCCGGCCCGACCCACCGACAGCCGAGGATGAGGACGGACTCCTCGTCTGCTCCGATTAAAACGAGGAAGGTCAAACGTTCGGGTCTCGCGCCGCCGACAGCGCAGCGGCGTTGCTCGACACCTGATTTGTTTTCTCTCTGGCCTTTCTCAACCTCCACTACCTCCTCCACTCCCCCCCCCCCCCAACTCTCTCTCCTCTGGACAGGAAATCAGTTGCACCCCCACCCCCCTCCCACCCCCACCCTTAGGGCTTCTGCATTCAATATGGCCGCCGCTGCTGGAGAGTGTGGGAGAGAGAAGTCTGTCATCTGTCAGACCAGTTTAAAGATGCAGGGATGTGATGGAGGCGTCAGGCTCGTAGGAGACGACAGCCGCCGTCTCTGACAGGAAACTATGAGAATTATGCATCATGTTTTTAAAATTTAAATAGTTTGACATGTTTACTTTCTTGTTAAGAATGAGAAGATTGATACCACTCTTACATAAAAACATAAAGCCAGGCAGCTGTTTGTTTAGCTTAGCTTAGCATAAAGACTGGAAGTAAATGGAAATGGTCACAAATGAACAAACTCTTGTCTTGTGAAAAGTTTCATTTGAACGTAAATATTTTTTGGATAAATGATTGTGATGATCACCCCTCCCCACAGTTTGGGAAGTTTGGATGTGATTCTTGGTTTTTAAAACTGGTGAAATTGTCCACGCAATGTCAAATATGCAAAAATGTTTAAATAATAAGAGTTTGACATTTATTTTTAAGAGTCAACAGTGCGAAGACTGATACCGGTCTTAAATACAAATCTAAAGTGAGGAGCAGATTAGCTAATATTATTTTAGCTTGGCTTAGCATAAAGACTGGAAGTAAATAGAAACAGTTAGCATGGCTGTCAGAGTAAACGCACACTCCTTTTTTCCGCAACCAAAGATGCGAACTCCCAGATGCTACAAATCTTTCTATAGCTCAATTAACACACAGCGATTTGACCCTTGCCCTGCCCCGTAGAGATACTCCCCCCCCCCCAAGCTCACCTTGGTGGCTGGCTGCAGTATAGGCCATAAGCTCCACCCCCTCTATGTTAGTGGGCGGGACTTGGGCCAAACTAAAACACTAAAATACACAGTTTTCAAGGATGGTTTCTGTCATTTTAGGTAGTCAATATAATGATGAATGTTCAAGTGTCATTTTTGTTTGGATAAGTTTTGTTTTAGCTCCATAAAGTATAGTATTAACTAAACAAAAATGCGAGTGAGTCTGGAGGAAATGTGGGCCACGTGGCACGTGACCGTACTGTTTAGAATCAGGCTCCAAACTCGCAAGATCCCCGGGAAAATAGCGTCAGTTTGGCCAATGCAAGGAAGTGGAGACGTGTAGTCCATATTTATATACAGACTATGTTCACGTACCAGGCAGCGCAGATGTAGAATATCCTCTTTTGTCGTCACGTTGACTCAAGCTTGGGCCTTGAAATGTAAAAACAATCTGAAGATGTGGAGATGTCGAAGAAGTGCGATGCTAAAGAAGTAAACTTCCAGTAAACTTTGATTGCATGCCGATGAGCCAGGAAGCACAATACTGGGGATTAATCATGTGTTGGGATTAATATTTTTAACCACACGTTGGTCAAAAGCTGGAGCTTAGACGCCTCTGTTCATAACCCAGCCAGCTCTAACAGACTCTACATCCAAAACAGAAAACAAATAAATCCATTTTCTCTTTAAACGTAACAACAAAAACAGAAGCCACATTGTCAAATGAAGGTCTACAGATGACTCATGATTTCCGGATGATGTTCCATGACGTTGTTTACCTCAGAGAATATGTTTTATTTCAGGAGTTTACCTACAGCTCAGACAAAAACACTGAACATTTTACATTTCCTGACATTTAATCAGAGTAAAAGCTGTTTCATATTTGGCGAGAAGTTTGTTCTCGCAGCTTGTTCTCAACACATCGGCGGGGCAGAACTTTTTTCTCGTGTGGTGTCCAGCGACTATTCTGTGATTGGTCAGAAATGGGGAAGTGGGAGTGGTTAATGCTCCCAGATGCTAATGTTAGCAGCGTGAGCGCTAATCTCTCCTGGGTAGAGATCGTCATATTGTGTGTGGGTGCATGCTGAATGAACGATCCGACAGACGCGGTCGTCAAAACGTCGTCCATCTCCCACAATGCTTAGCGCGTGTGATGTATGCTGCAGTGGGAGGGGCCTATGAGGACTTCCCTGGAGTTCGGCACTTGAGTTTTTTGTTTAGATTTTCTCTCTTCTCTGGCTCAAAACGGTCAGGACGTCCATCATAAACAAAGTCATCGTCCACAACCTCAGAATCGGTAAAATATTCAGGCATGTTGTGAAAAACTAGCAGAAGCAAATAACAGGTAAACAAGCCGACCATTGCAGGTGTGCGCGGCGCTCAGAGATGACATCATCCACGTCAGAGGTTAGTAGGTTAATCCACAGACCCCGGATGATGATAACAGGTAACTCTGGACTCAATAAGGAATAGCACTAGCATATCATAACAAAATATTGGTGAAATGAACTAGTTTCATGGCAGATAATGCGTTATTTAGAGGCTGTGTTTCGGTGCCCCATTCACTCCAACTATATGGATATACACGTCACTCTGCTGGATCTAAATATCTTCTGAATGACTCCAAATTGCACCAGAGTTATATGGGTGAGTAAATGATTGTATTTTGTGCCAGAAATAAGGTCCAGGTTGTAAAAAATTGTAGTTCCCCTTTAAATTTTAAGAACGTAAAATGTCGTTTGCCTCTTGGATCGTGGTGGCCAACATCTCCTTCCAACTTCTCCTTCAGCCATTTTGGAAGTATTCTTGAAGGCCTTTAACTTCCTGGTTGATGTATTAAGTCGTGGCTTCAGTACATCCACCAGTCCGTCCTGCAGGAAAGTGACCACACATCATGATGCTGCCACCCCTGTGCCTCACAATGGGACGGTGCTCCCCACCCTCTCATATTTGGACATTTCATTTCTTTACATCTACACTTGTAACAGCAGATGAAATAAGAGTCCTGCTTGCTTCCCTTTGAGCACCAGAAGACTGCTGGACGCGGGACAGCTTGTTGCTTTTCTCTGCTGTCCCGCTCTGATGTGACGCTCTGGGATTGAGTCATAGTTTAGTTTTCTCCCTGCAGGCTGTTTTCACGTCACCGTCCAATCAAGAGGCTGATCTCACACTTGTCTCCCATCTCTCAAGAAGCTGCACTCTGTGAAATCTTTCCCAGGGATTTCTGATTTCTTTTTTTCTTGCAGTGAGCAGCTGTTTCGGAGCCGGCGGCGGTCCAGAGTTTGATAGCTGAGCCGGGGAAACTTTCTTTCTCAGGGCGTTTTTTTTTTTTTCTTCTCCAAAGCGTCTGCTCCAGCACTCCCACCTCCGCCGCTCATCTCTATAGTAACATGTATGAATGGATAAGCATCAAGACTGTTGAATCTAGGTCAAAGCAAAACCGGCGTCCGCCTGAATGCTGCAAGGTATGAACGCTCAGGAGGACAGGGACGCTTCTCAACTTTTCTTTTTTTTTCGCAGATATTTTTAGACATCTGCTTTTAAATCAGTTGCATCAAGAGAAACAAAGAAGATGTCGTCACCTAGTTTTCTCTACATGGACTCTTGCTCGTTCCCTCGTTTTTTTCCACCGTGTTCAGCCTTCACATCACCTCCTCCTCCTCCTCCTCCTCCTCCTCCTCCTCCTCCAGGGTTAGTGTGTGTTTGACGCTGCAGTTGTCGCAGCGCTGCTCTCAGTGGTGGACCTGCCAGACCTCGGTACAGTCAACAGACAGGGATGAGTCAAAGTGTCCTCTGGCCAGCAGAGAGTGCGTCACTCATACACATGAGCAAACACACACACACACTAACACACACTAACACACAAACAACATGCAAAGGTAGCAGCGCCGGCCCCAAAATGTCAGCCTGTCATGGACCAACAAGGAGCTTTTCCGTTGAGTCCAACCTAAAGGTTTGCAGAGATGATCTGGGCTCTAACATAGAGAGAGCTTCCACACGTTGTCGTGACAACGGCCTGCTTTCAGCATCCACAACACGAAACGCAACGCTGCGCTCCCGCTAGTGGCGAGATAGAGCAACAGGCTACGGTGTTTGTATCTTCGGTGGGAAAACCGCTAACTAAACAAAGATGTTCAGACCGGACGTTTGCCGACGTTGGTCGGTTAATGAGACGCGTCAGAGTTTGACCTTTGACGGCGGCGGTCAAACATTCAGATCCACAAATATTTACCACGACAACATGAGGATCTGGAATAAATGAAGTTCAGAACAACTGATCAGAATGAGAGACCAGCTTTGTAGCTCTTCCTTGCTTCCTAGCCTCCCAGCTAATAATAGGCCTAACTCTTCCTAGCCTCACAGCTAGTAGTAGCTCTTCTTTCCGTCCTAGCCTCCTAGCTAATAGTAGCTCTTCCTGTTTACCCTTTTGAATGACCCACACAGACTGCTGCCACCTGCTGGCGTGGAGAGTTATTTCCTCATATGTACCAGCTGGTCGTTGGCTGTCGTCTTGGTGGTGCGTTCAAGTACATGTGTACAGTCTTTATGATAAATTAAGCTAATGTTAGCGTTGTATGTAATCTGAATGTCTCTTAAAATTACAGAACAAGGTCTGCAGGCGGTGACCTGGGTTAAGTCATGTTGGGATGAGGATGTCCAGGAAAAGAGAGACGGGAGGAGAGATTGAGTCTCTGCAGCCGTCAACTCCAAAACACGACCATATGGCAACACATCTCCATATGCCGCGTTGCGGTTTACACGAGGTGAAACCGTGTGAGGAGTAAACAAACATCGCTCCAGCACACGCACATGAAAGCAGCGAGGGGGTAAATAACCCAGAGGTGAGGGGCCGGACCGGGGGCAGGACCAGGGGCAGGACCAAGGGCACTCTAAATGTACCTGTGAAGGAGCCGCTGCTTAATGAATGTGGAAGGAGTCGGCCATTTTTATTGTCAGTCATTTATTTATCTGGGATAGGAATCAACATGATTAACCTCTTAGACACCAGGACATCCTGCTTAAAGCTCCAAAGTCAAGTTTTGAACACACCATTGCTTAAATATACATACAGTCAGTCACTTGGACTCAAATTTATTAAGCTAAAAATAATATTTACTCTGTTTTTGTGCCACAAATATGATGATCTAAAATGACTGTAGATTAGCATAATTCAGCTCTGTATGACAATTTGTAGCTCATCCTAGCTTCATAGCCTTCCAGCTAATAGTAGCTCATCCTAGCCTCTGAGCTAATAGTAGCTCATCCTAGCTTCATAGCCTCCCAGCTAATCGTAGCTCATCCTAGCCTCCCAGCTAACAGTAGGTCATCCTAGCTTCGTAGCCTCCCAGCTAATAGTAGCTCATCTTAGCCTCCCAGATAATAGTAGCTCATCCTAACTTCATAGCCTCCCAGCTAACAGTAGCTCATCCTAGCTTCATAGCCTCACAGCTAATAGTAGCTCATCCTAGCCTCCCAGCTAACAGTAGCTCATCCTAGCTTCATAGCCTCACAGCTAATAGTAGCTCATCCTAGCCTCCCAGCTAACAGTAGCTCATCCTAGCTTCATAGCCTCCCAGCTAATAGTAGCTCATCCTAGCCTCCCAGATAATAGTAGCTCATCCTAACTTCATAGCCTCCCAGCTAACAGTAGCTCATCCTAGCTTCATAGCCTCACAGCTAATAGTAGCTCATCCTAGCCTCCCAGCTAACAGTAGCTCATCCTAGCTTCATAGCCTCCCAGCTAATAGTAGCTCATCCTAGCCTCCCAGCTAATAGTAGCTCATCCTAGCCTCCCAGAAATTTATTTCCTCGGGTTTAGATGCAACTTTTTTGTCCAGTTGGCCTTTGTCGCTTGTAGTGTGTCTGTACCTTTTATTGTTTGACTTCTTGTTCCTCAATAACAACGTGAGTATATTCTTATCAATTTTACAATGTTCAAAACGTGTTATGTAATCAGTAATGTGCAAATTGGTCTTGTAAGGAGCTCAATTATTGATGCAGGACATACAGCGTGAGGAGCATCTTTTATTGCTGAGTGGAGCTGATTAAATTCCTCCGTGTGGTCTCGGAGGGAGATAAATATTTAAAGAACATATCTGTGAAATCACACGCAACACGAGTCAAGACCAGAGAATAAAACTTCATCATCCACTAAAGCAGAAAGTTGCAGAAAATCAAAGTAAGTGTCAATAAAAGGTGACCCGACTCATTTCCTGCGCTGCCAGGTGACGAGCCAACGAGCAGCGAAGATGGAGGCTGTATAAATAAAAGAACTTCAACCAAGCTGCAGCTAATGGCCCCAGAGAACGAGCGCGCTAATCCAAGCGGCCGCCGCTCCCACTAAAGCTTCATAAAAGCTTTATTGTTCTATACAGCGCCACGTACAGCCGCCGCACTCACTCCTTCGCTGCTTTACGTCGTCTTCCAACATTGCTGACAGGTGCTAATGGGCCGGGAGTGTTTCTCAGAAGTGCAGCAGTCAGCTCGAGTCTTGTTCTGGTTTTATTTTCACCGTTTCAACTTCTGTGGCTCTCCAATCTCTTTATTTGTAGACAATATGCAGCCATTTTGTGTCTTTGCAGTGTTTTTTTTTTGTTGAGTAGTTGCTTACTTTTCCCTATAACTGGTTAAATATGTCACTGCATTGTCTCTTCATCTTTGTAGATGGTTTAAATGATTTGTTGACTCTCTGTGTCAAAGTAATCCGTGGCCATGTTCAGTAAATCTTCAGAACTACAGAGAAAATTTAATAAATCTACTTTAGAAATTAAACTTAGATTACGTGCAGCACACAATCATCATTCCATGTCCTATAAAACACTTTTCACTTGACCTTTAGATGTTTCCCCCAAAGTTGAATTTGAATTTTACTTTAAAAATCAGTTTGAAAATCAGTTTAATCTGCAGACATGTAGTCGACTGAATTCAAACTACAAAGAGTTCTAACTCTTTATCTGTGAAGGTTTCAGTTTTAATGCTTCATCATAAACTCACCATTTACTCCTCTTTCCCACCATCTGTCTTCTCTTCTCCTTCTTCTTCTTCTAGTTTGATTAGTGATAAGTCAACCACCTGCAGCGCCACCTACAGGACTGGAGTGTTGCTCCACCACAGTCATCAGGTGGTGCATTCAGTGCTCCCTGATCTGGCTCGGTGAGCTAAACATTATCCTATAGTGTGTTTAAGTCTGAGATTCAAGAGAAGATTATCTGAAAAGATTCTCCTTAAATGTGTGATGCGACCAGACTTCAAAATCCTTTGGGATTCTAAACCTATTCCACGGATAAAAACTGATTTATTGTACAGGATATTTAAAAAATTTATATGACCACACACATATTTATATTACAGTATATTGCAGAGGTCTTCAACAGGGGGTCCGCGGAGGTACTGCAGGGGTTTGCGAAAGTTTTGGTTAATTAGACATTATTTTATATTCCCCTCACATTTTTATTTTTATTTTTTCCATAAATTTAAATGTCTTTAAATACATGTAGTAGGGGGTCCCCGCTCCATCGCACCATCAGATTGTCCTTGGCCTGGAAAACATTGAAGACCCCGGTATATTGTATATCTCTGTATATTTTAGATATACTTGTAAATTTAATATATATATTTATATATTTTCTGTATATGTTGTATATATATACATATTTTATAGTTTGTAGATTTTTGTATTTAAGCATTTTTTAAATTATATTTATTTTATATTTACATTTTCATATTTTATATATTTTTTATATACTTTATATTTATATTTTATATTGATTATATTTTATATTTATATTTTACATTTTATATTTCTGTATTTTTTATATTTTATATGTACAGTATATTATATTTTTTATTTTATATTTATATTTTTTTATATTTTATATTTATATGCCTTTATACATTCTACCTCACAACACTTCATTTTTTTACCCATTTAGATGACTGTAATTTCTCCTGTCTGTAATGATGCTACTAGATACCAAATTTCACAGGATAAAGTATCTATCTATCCATTTATCTATCCATTTATCTATCTATCCATCGTCATATTGTTGTCAACTCTTTACTCTGAAACCACGACAGGACCATGTCTTTCTGAAAAGTAATTCTTTTATTAATATTTTACAATCCTTTATTCACGGTTATGTCATTATTTACTTTTTCAGCGTCACTTTGCAAGTGTCATTATTTCATGCTGTCTGACGACAACAACGAACAAAAAGACATAATAATAATAACAACAACAAAAGAAGAGGTTTGGAGGATGAGAGTCTATACAACGCTTTCGTCAAGGGGGGGCAGAGACGGAGGTTCACATCTGGGCTGTGGAGTGGGGGGGTGGGGAGGGGAGGGGGGCGACCTCTCGTCTCTTTCCGCTCGTCCAAATAGACGGTAAACAAAAAAAGATTAAAAAGCAGGACTGTCAGTCGAGTGAACGCGTGTCAAGTTGTGTGTCTGTCGTCTGTTTGGCTATAAAAACACCTCACACAAGAAAAGGAGTTGGGGTGGGGGGGGGGGGCTGGGGGGGGGTGTCCTCTCGTTCTCCTCTGGCTTTTATAATGGTTTCCCCATTTCAGAAACAAATCTACAAATCAACAAATATAAAGATGGTCTCTCTTCCAGGCGCTGCTCCAAACATTGGAGGATATTTGTTTTTTAAAAAAGAAAAATGATCGGGTTTTATTTGTGTCGTTGTTGTGATGAAGAAGCTGCTGGCGGATACATTTCCTCATAAAATGATCTATCAAATACTTCCTGAGAAATAAAGGAAATATCTACCTGGCATGAAGAGAGAGAGAGGGAGAGAGAGGGAGAGAAAGGGGGAGTAAAAAAAAGAAGAAGCAGATTTAAAGGATGAACGAACGGCAGAGAAACAAAACGTTGTGTGTTCACGACTCGGGCAGTGTGTGTGTTTGTTGTGGGTCGGCTCGGTCGAAGCCTCTCGGTGTAAACATGGAGGACAGAGGAGGTGTGGGCAGCAGTGCTGGTGTTGCTCAGTTTGTGCTCTTCAGCACAGAGAGGAGGAGGAGGGAGGAGGAGGAGGGAGGAGGAGGAGGAGGAGGGAGGAGGAAGGCTAGTGGGAGACTAACAAACTGTCCATCCTGCTGCTGGTAGCATCAAACACCCACGATGCATTTCTGACGCAGCTCTCACTCAATTTAGTCGGTTACAGTTGGAGCTGCACACTCTCACATGGTTCGGCATTTTGGAAACAATCTGAGGCTAATGCTGGCAGCTGGTTAGCTTAGTTTAGCTTAGCTTAGCTTAGCATAGCATCAAGACCAGAAACAGGGAAACTTTTGCTCAATTAGTACAAAGTGTACAAAAAAATGGGGCTTTACTGTCACAGATGTGCTGGTAATCAGGCTAGCTGTTTCCACTCTTTATGCTAAGCTAAGCTAAGCTAAGCTAAGCAGCTCCAGCTACCTTTGATAGATATCAATCCTCTCATCTCTTGCTCAGTCTCGTCGGTTATAGTTCGAGCTGTTAAGGTCGTGAGACATTCTTTTGCATTCGACATTTTGGAAACTATTTGAGGCTAATGCTAGCAGCTGGTCAGCTTAGTTTAGCTTAGCTTAGCTTAGCATCAAGATTGTAAACATAGAAATTTTGTTTTGTTTTAGACAAACAAAAGTGTAAAAATGTTGTTGTTACACAGGTGCTGGTAATTAGGCTAGCTGTTTCCACTCTTTACGCTAAGCTAAGCTAAGCTAAGCTGAGCAGCTCGGATACATCTCTCATCTCTTGCTCAGTCTAGTTGGTTATAGTTGGAGCTGTTCAGGTCGTGAGATATTCGCTTTTGCATTTGACATTTTGGAAACTCTGAGGCTAATGCTAGCAGCTGGTTAGCTTAGCTTAGCATCAAGACTGCAAACATGGACACTTTTGTTTTGTTTTAGACAAACTAAAGTGTAAAAATGTTTCATGTGGTTTTATGTGTGAAACTTATTGTTACATAGGTGCTGGTAATTAGGCTAGCTGTTTACACTCTTTATGCTAAGCTAAGCTAAGCAGCTCTAGCTACATGCCTTTGAGAATACACACACTAGTGGGAGACATAGGAGCTGCTCAGGTCGTGAGACATTGCCTTTTTGGAAATAATACGAGGCTAATGCTAGCAGATGGTTAGCTTAGCTTAGCTTAGCTTAGCACTGAGATTGGAAACAGAGAAAAATCTATTTTTGATTAATAAAAAATAAGAAGTAACCCAACACACAAAGAAAAAAAAAAAACACAACTCAACAATCAAACAAGCTAATCACAGAGCTAAAGAGATGCTGGTAATCAGGCTAGCTGTTTCCACTCTTAATGCTAAGCTAAGCCAAGCTAAGAGGCCCCACACACAAGACAGTTTCCAAATTGTCAAACTATTAGAATTAAACGTGAACTCCAGATGTTTCCTGACACAGATGTGAGCAGCTGGATGGAGGAAACTCTGGAGGGACCTGTGTGAACCTCAAACCTGTGCTGCGTTCACCTTCGCTGCGTCGGCGCGAAGACAGAAATCCCTGAAACGCTTTAACACGACTAGACTGAGCCGGAAACACAATCTGAACTTGAAGCCTAATTCGTCCCGTTCTCCTTTTTTTATTATTTTTGCACCTCGCCGCCCGCTGTCACGCCTATTCCACCGTAGGAAGATGGGAGCGGGCAGGGTGGGATATTTTTAGGCGCAAAACATCAAGCCACGTTTCACCACTTCACCGGAACGACCTCGGAGAAGACAGTTAAGTGCGTGAGATAGAGAGAGAGATAGAGAGAGAGAGAGGCCTGCAACGTTTGCTGGTTGGTGTCGGAGCAGGATTTTAAATGTTTTCTATCAAAAATCATCCAATCAGGACGTTAAAATCCAGTCAGGACGAAGAAGAAGAAGAAGAAGACGAAGACGAGCTCCACATCTCCTCTTTCTTCTCCGTCCCGACGTGTCACCTGATTTTAAAAAGTGAAACCAGATGATTCCTGCACATCTGGTTCAGCTAACCAATCATCTTTGGTCCTTAACGGGCTGATACAGAAGTCTTTAAAGCCACAAAAAAAAAAAGCTCACGATCGTCTGATTGTGTGTGTGAGTGTGTGTCCAGGTTCGTCCAGGTCAGGAATAATAATAATAAAAAAAAACAAAAAGCCTAAAGATGGAGGGAGAGGAGAGGAGGAGGAAGAGGAAGAAGAGGAGGAGGAGGAGGGTCAGAAGGAGGGAAGGGTTTTAAACCCGTGGTTCCCGTTCCTTCGGTTTGCACGTCTCCGTTTCTGACGTGAGCTGAGGACAAATCCAGGAATGTCAGCAGTTGGATCACCCTCTTCTTCTTCATTGGTTTAATTCACTCTCAGTCCGTCCGTCCGTCCGTCCATCTGTCCATCTCTCTGCCTCGTTCTCAGCTGTTCGTCTCTCTGCCTGCAGGTCACTGGAGGTCTCGGTCTTCGAGGTACCGGTACTCGAACGTGAATCCCTCCTTCTTCCTCTGGCCCCATTTCTCGTAGTCAAAGTAAATGTATGTTCCCTAAAATAAAATGAATTAATAAATAAATAAAACATTAAAAGAGACTTCTTTAAACCCTGGATAATCACGGCTGGTTAATTCTTCTGCAAAACTAACAGTAGCTCTTCCTAGCTTCCTAGCCTCTCAGCTAACAGTAGCTCTTCCTAGCCTCCCAGCTAACAGTAGCTCTTCCTAGCTTCCTAGCCTCCCAGCTAACAGTAGCTCTTCCTAGCCTCCCAGCTAACAGTAGCTCTTCCTAGCCTCCCAGCTAACAGTAGCTCTTCCTAGCTTCCTAGCCTCCCAGCTAACAGTAGCTCTTCCTAGCCTCCCAGCTGACAGTAGCTCTTCCTAGCCTCCCAGCTAACAGTAGCTCTTCCTAGCCTCGCAGCTAACAGTAGCTCTTCCTAGCCTCCCAGCTAACAGTAGCTCTTTTTAGCTTCCTAGCCTCCCAGCTAACAGTAGCTCTTCAAGCTTCCTAGCCTCCCAGCTAACAGTAGCTCTTCAAGCTTCCTAGCCTCCCAGCTAACAGTAGCTCTTCAAGCTTCCTAGCCTCCCAGCTAACAGTAGCTCTTCCTAGCTTGATAGCTAGGAACTCGTCAACTTTGAGGCTACAGACTTGGTGAAGCTGACCTGCTCAAACTCATCAGTGATGGTCTTGGGCTCTTCGTGCCTCTGAAACCACATCATGTATTTTGTGTGGAACCTCCACGACTGCTTCTTCAGGGCTTTGGCTGCCAGATACTGGGCCTTAGTGCCCTGCAGAGCAAAAGGAGAGAAGACGGGGAAAACAATGTAAGACTGCATTTTAATGGATATTACATTTAACAGGATGTTCAGTGATAGCGTTGCAGTAGTGAACACAGCGTACCTCCAGGTAGTAGAAGATGAAGAAGAGGGTTTCTGTGGAAAGCCTCTGGTAGAACTCGACGGTGTCGGAGTGAGGCGGTGGCACCTGGTGGTGGAAAGGCAGGGTGGGGCAGGGGTTCCTCATCAGGTACTGCCTGTGATGAGAAGGAAGCGTTAGTGATTCAGACTTCAGACAGGACGAATGTCGGCTTATCGACTTTACTGTGACCTGGAGAACTATGGAGACAAACTGAGAATCAGTCCGATGGAGATTTAGATGTACTGAAGGCTGGGTGTCGCTACGGAATCGATCGATTTGATTTAATATTTCAGGTTTGAAGCATAGACTGTATATAAATATGGACCCGGGGATATGGGCGGCACCATCTTGCGTTGTTAGAGCCAGAGTCTGATCAGTACGGTCTGAGGGTGGAGCCACGGTATTGATGCCCCGCCCACACTTCCTCCAGACTCACTCGCGTTTTTGTTTAATTAATGCTACGCTCTGCTCTACCTCCACCAGTTACAAGGAAATACTGGATTTTACACTACTTTTTTAATTATTTGTTTTTAACAACTCTCATTGTCCCAAAGGGCCGTTTTATGGAGCGGTTGGCATGGCAACTGGTATTCGCCATTATGTCACATCCTGTTTAGCGTCAAATAACTAACTTAAACAAAACCTATCCAAAAAACTGACACTACTAACTACCTGAAATGAGCTCTACTTGCTTAGTCTATGGTTCGAAACAAATGGTTTCAGATATTTGTGGTATTTCCACAATATTTTCTCATCTTTCATGTGTCTTTGCTTTTGTCCAGCTCTTCTCCGTCTTCTCTTGTCAACTTTAACGACGTTGTTTTGAGTTTTGAGTCGTTTTTACGCGGAAAAGTAGAAAATCCTGAAAAAAATCACCTTTAATGTGCAGTGTATATTAAAATAAAATCAATCCAAGGATTTTATAGGTCGATTTTTAATCTTTTAAAAGAAGAAACCCACTCCAAGGTTGATCAATAGGTACGTCAAAGAATCTCTCTTATTTTTTCCATCCAGACCGAGTATTTTTAGCTCAGTGACAAACCCACCGCGTCCTTTCTGTTTTCCATTAGTCTGCACCGAAAAATACCAACACAAAGCTTGAGAGTATCTGACTAATGTGACACAAATCAAACGCGGCAGAAATTAGTGTTTGTGACTGCGGGCAACAGAAATCACAGAGCGAGTGCTGGAGGTTGAATTATAGTTATTAAGAAACGGGCGGAACAAACACTTTCCCCGGCGTCCCCGCTGTTGATGACACAATCTTGATTTTTTTTTTCTTTAAAGCCGACTGGAAAACACAACAGGTAATGTCGGACAAGAGGGTTTAAGTGTTTGGATTTTAAATGTCAACTGTAGCTGTGTGGGCTGACTGCAGCATAGCACCAGGAGATGTTACATTACTGCACACTAAACACACATCTGCTCCACTCATTCGGCTTTTTGTGAAAGATTTTATCACAAACTTCAGAATTAAATGCAGAAGTTGCACCAAAGGACCGAGGATCACGAGTCCTGTGTGATTTAAGATTGCTTTACCTGCTTTTTAAATTAAAACTTAGCATAAAATGAGACTTTAAACGCCAACAAGAAACCAGAATTCCCCAAAATACTAAATAACTTATTAAACTAGAGTCACGTTGAAGCGATTGGCTGTGTTTTAATCATCTGATTTTCCACTTTATTCAGATTATCACGTTTTATTTTAAAATTAGAATAAAGAAAACAATAAATTCAGGTGTTTTATGTGGGTTGAGGAATTAAAACTGCTGCATAAATGAACTAAAAGCAGCTAAAGATGTGTATTTAAATTCAAATTTGAGGTTTAAATTCGTAATCTGTGAATAAACTAAAATGATCTGGTATAGATTAAAATAGCAGGTTACTTATTAAAGCATCATCCAATAAAATATTTTATTTATATTTTAAATTAAAAGACATTTTATGAATAAAACTTCTGAACTTTTAAAGTGAGCTCTGTAGACTGCAGGTGAGTTTAAAATCCTACATGATTTTGCAATCAGGCCACATCGCACACTTTAGGAGAATCTTAACAGATTCTATAATCTTACAGTAGAGCACACTACAGGATTTTATCTAGATAAGATAGAATTAAATGTACCACCTCACGTGATCTTGCAGGGAAGTTGATGTAAATACGATCTGAAAAAACTGAGCTCAGACTGCAGGTGAGTTTAAAATCCTACATGATTTCGGAATCAGGCTGCATTGCACACTTTAGGAGAATCTTAACAGATTCTATGAGCTTACAGTTGCGCACACTACAGGATTTTATCTAGATAAGACAGAATTAAATGCACCACCTCACGTGATCTCGCAGGGAAGTTGATGTAAATACGATCTGAAAAAACTGAGCTCAGACTGCAGGTGAGTTTAAAATCCTACATGATTTCGGAATCAGGCCGCATCGCACACTTTAGGAGAATCTTAACAGATTCAGGATTTTATCTAGATAAGACAGAATTAAATACACCGCCTCAAGTGATCTCGCAGGGAAGTGGATGTAAATACGATCTGAAAAAACTGAGCTCAGACTGCAGGTGAGTTTAAAATCCTACAAGATTTCGGAATCAGGCTGCATCGCACACTTTAGGAGAATCTTAACAGATTCTCTGAGCTTACAGTTGCGCACTCTACAGGATTTTATCTAGACAAGATAGAATATAATGCACCACCTCATAAGATTTCCAAGGGAAGTGGATGTAAATAAGATCTGGATGAATCTGTCAAGTCCTCACATTAGCAGATAATCTGATCAGATTCTTTGAGAGGGATAAATCGGCTCCAAACTCCTGCAGCTTGATCCAACCATTACTTAACTTCCACCAATGCTGAGACTGATTTTTCTTGAAATAAAATCGTTCACTGCACCTGATTCTCTCGGAGTCGGACGGGTGGGGCATGTGCGTCCACGCCGCCTCCTCCATGGCCTGTTGGTAGAGCTGGTCTTTGGACAGGGGAACCGGCCCCAGCGGACAGACCCCCAACGACGGGGGGATGCTGACCTCTGACAACGAAAGCTGAGGTGCTGAGGGGGGGCCCGATGTGGCCGTAGTGCTGCTGGGGAAGATGTCTGTAGAGAGAGAGACACGGGAGGGGGATAAAAGGAGGGAGATGAAAGGGTGAGGGCGTAGGAGATGCGAGAGGGGATTCAGGATTTTGAGTAGACAAAGAGGAGTTGAGTCAGGGATGATAATATCATGAGCAGTTTTTGTTCCGAGGAGGCTGAGAGTGGGAGGCAGATGACATTTTGTTCCATTAAAACTACAGCTACTGTATTTTCTGCTCGGTTGTTGAGGTGGTCCTACCTGGGTTGAGGTGCAGGGAGGACATGTCTCCCTCAATCCCTGAGCTGAGGGCCGCTCGCTCGGCCATGGACTTGAGGCTGCTCAGAGGCTCTTGGGGCTGATGGGGACAAACAAGGAGACTCATGGGAAAAACAGATAAATGAGTGTGAAGGAAGGATCGGATCGTGTCGTCGTGTTCTCACCTTGATGCTGTCGGAGGACTGAGAGTAGGACAGTGGTCCGTTCAGTAGGCTGCTGCCGCCGCCGCCGCCGCCGCTCACCGTCTTGGCTTCGCTATAGGAGGCCGGAGACGGGGAGCTGGACGACAAACTCAGGGAGCCCAGTAAAGTGGAACCAGTGTCCTTACTGCGAAGACACGACGGGGGAGGGGGACAGGCAACAACAACAAAGTTTATTAAGATTACTTTAAAATATATTTAAAAAACTACACGTCCACGTCATCACTTCATACTTACGGCTGATTGGCTGTGGAGGTCAAAGACTGGGGTTGGCTGCTTTGTGATTGGCTGGCACTGTTGAGGGCGGAGTCTGTCGTGCTGTCTGCTACTACAGCACTGTAACCTGGAGACAAAACAGGAAGTCATTCAACGTGAGTGTCAAAACAAAAGAGTAAAAACTTCACCTCAGACGTCAAAATTTTTTTTTGATATTAATCATATCTAGTTGATGAAAAATAATAATAACAACGTATCAGGGACGAGAACTTGTTTCATGATTGTTCGTTAGAGGATCTAATTTCATTGTTTCTTATTAATTGTTGATAGCATCTACACTTAAAGAGTGTGAGACGTCCCCAGTAGCGTTTGTTTTGTGTTGTGCAGACGTCAGATACTCACTAGTGCTACCGTTCTGCTTCTGTCTGCTCGGCGGTCGAACCGAGAGCGACGAGTTTCCCCCCACCACTCCGCTCCCTGCCGATACTGAGCTGCCTCCGTTGCTCCCGATAACTCCCACTCCGCTTCCCGGAGCTAAACTTCCTACCGGGCTTTGTGAGACCAGAGAAGAACCCTGCAACCCCGGCTGCCCGGAGCCCAGACCTAGAATCCCAGAGCCGATGCTGCCGACGCCCCCCGGCGCCGTGCCGAGCAGACCCCCGGTCGTCGACGTCGGCCCGCCGACCGCGATGCTTCCGCCGCCGATGGAGCCCATGAGGCTGCTAGTCGAGGTTGTGCTGACGCCTCCGAGGGAGCCCGGTAAGCCCGAGCCTACGGCGCCCGAGGCGGCCGCCTGAGCGTACGGAGCAGGGGTGGAGCCCGACAGAAGGCTCGCCATGGTGCTCAGGGACGCCGGCATCCCCGACAGGCCGAGGCTCCCAGATATGGGGCTGGTGGCGATGGACCCAGACATGCCGCCTTTCCCCAGAGAGAGACCCAGGCTGAGGCCGAGGCTGTTGGAGGTCGGCGTGGGCCCTGATGGCGTCTGGGGCTGGGAGTTCGACGTGAAGAACCCCTGTGTGCTGACGTTGGGCGGAGAGGGGGCGGAGGAGAAGGGGTGGCTGTTGGTGGAGGTGCTGGGTATGGAGATGGGAGCGGAGGAGGCGGAGGAGGAGGAGGAGGAGGAGGAAGAGGAGGAGCTCGCTGAGTTTTTGGCCTGCTGCTGCTGCGGCTGCTGCTGCGGGTGCTGCTGCGGGTGCAGCTGCTGCTGGGTGGCGTTGCTGTAGCTGCCGGAGGAAGTGTTGGCGAGGAGGAGGTTCCCCGAGTTGCCGTGATGGCCGTTGCCCCCAGAGCCGCCGCCGTTGCCGCCGTTGCCGCTGTTGCCGCTGCCGCCACTACTGCTTCCTCCTCCGGCGATGGTCACCATAGAGACCAGTGAGGATGAGGTCTGTCCCGAGACGGAGGAAGAAGAGGAGGAGGAGGATGAGGAGGAAGAGGAGGAGGAGGATGAGGAAGAGGAGGATAACGAGGAGGAAGGGTTTCCATTCTTAACAGGTGACTGGAAGAGAAATTAGAAGATTCTAGTTTAATTTACAGCAGGTTCAAACATTTGTCCTCATGTTCTTTTTGAGTTTTTCTTTCATAAAATTATCAAAATATTCTCAAAACTGCCAGAAAAACAAGACGAACACTGAAAGAACTAAAGTAACAACATAACAAAACAGATTAAATCACTCTAATTTAATCTGATAAACTAATTTCTTGACCAAATAGACTCATCCGATATCTACCCGTTGACTTAACAATAAATTAACCATCATCGCAGCTCTTCTTCTTCTACACAGACTTTATTTGAATGGTTTTTATATTAGCATTGACGCTCACCTGGCTAACTTCACTATCTGTCGAACGTCCCCTCTTCTTATCGTCCTCTGAGTTCTCCTGGAAAAAAACAAACAAACGAGACATTAAAACATCAGCTCCCTGTTTGCCATGATTACGAGTAGAGCTCCCCCTGGTGGCTGGCTGCAGTATAGGTTCATAAGCTCCGCCCCCACCATGTTAGTGGGCGGGACTTGGACCAAACTGAAACACTAAAATACACGTGAAATAGTTTATTTTCAAGGATTGTTTCAGCCATTTTAGGTAGTTAAGTTTAGCTAGTTATTTGACGCTATAGAAACAGGATGTGACCCTGAAACAAGGAAGTGGAGACGTGTTGTCCATATTTATATACAGTCTATGCTGCAGATTTAAGATTGTGAATACAATCTATTCTCACTGACACAGTTTCCAGTGTTTTATTTGCGTCAAAGGGGCAGTTTAGGTGAATATTAGGCCGTTCTGATATTTAAATCTCAACTTCCCTCCAGTTTTTTTTTTTTTAAAGAAGTAAAGACGTTTGGATGAAACGTCTTCAAGTAAAAGTCGAGTCTAACCTCGCAGCTGAAACACCAGGAAGAAGTTGGGACTAAAAGTTAACCTGCAGAACTTCCCCGTGCACATCTTCACCCTTTACGTTTCCCTTTTAACTTCTCGTCAGCCGCGCCGAAACAATACCTTCTGTTCAGACACGTCGGGCCTTTTAATGACTACTCTCACTACATCGCAGCGAGCGTGGGCGGAGAGGAAGAGCAGGCGATATGAAGGCGACACAACGGAACAATAAGAGCAGATGGCAGGGCGCTACAATGGCAATGCACAAAGGCAATTATCCCACGATTATATCTTAGATATTGACCCGGTGTGGCTTCGGGTTAGTGGCATTACATCACGTCAGAGATAAATGCAAAGGTCAATACGGAGATAATAAGCTTGCCAAGTCCATGGGAAGGTAAAAGGCGGCTCTGGTCGTTTTCTTACTGTAGTGCAAGTGGCGGGCGACGGGGGTATGGGTGAGGACGAGGTGGTGGAGGTGGGTGTGCTGCTGGAGTGCTGGAAGATCTCGTCCTCCAAGTGCGAGTGTCCCGGCGGGGAGGTGGCGACCAGCGACTGAGCTGAAGGAGGAAACAGTTCAAGGTTAATTTAAAGTTCAAGATTATTTCTCTGTGTTGTGCGATTTGAGATTAGATGAACTCACGGATGTCTTCAAGGTCCAGGTCGTCGTAAAGGAACTCATTCTCCTCAAAGTCCGGATCCTGAGACGAGTCTAGATAGTACTCCACGTCATCCTGTGTAAAAGATAAAAAGGTAACGTCACCTTTTAACTCTTCTGCACGTTTAAAACTCATCTGTGTGCGCAGATGAGAAAACTAAACTGCACAAACCTTGATCTTCCTGATGGAGTCCACCTGCACCGAGTCGTTGTCCAGCATCCTGAGTATCGTCTCCAGCATCCGGATGTGGTGCCGATGCTTCTCGATGAACTTCTTCAGCTCTTCAATCCGGTCCTGCTTCTTTTTAATGTGAACGACACGGGTGAGGAAGGGGAGGGAAACGGGGGACAGGTGTGGTCAGTAACCAAATAACACTGGATTCATTTTAATACAAATAATAATAATAATAATAATAATATTAAAATAAGCTTTAAACACGGTGATGAGACTTAATGAAGCACATGAGGATTTCAAAGGGAGTTCTCTTTGAAGGTGAGTGGATCTAAAAATCAACCGTATAGAGAAAGAGGAAGAGAAGGAGGAGGAGGGAAAGGGAGGAGAAGCTGGTAGAGGATGAAGAAGTGGAGAAAGATGGAAGACAAGAAGAAGAAGAAAATGGAGGATGATGAAAAGACAATGAAAGAGGAGGGAGAAAGAGAAGAGGAAAAGGAGGAGAAGGTGGATGGGAGAAAGACGAGAAGGAAGAAGGAGGACAAAGAGCTGAGGAAGAAGGCAAAGAAAGGGAAGACAAAGGAGTAGAAGAAAGAGGAGGAAGAGGAGGAGGAGTAGGAGAAAAAGAAGGGGAAGAGGATGAGAATAAGATGAAAGACAAGGAGAAGAAGAAAATGGAGGATGAGGAAAAGAGAATGAAAGATGAGGAAGAAGAAAAAACAGAAAGAGGAGCGGAAGGACGAGGAAGAGGTGATGAAGAAGGTGAAGAAAAGTAAGACAAAGGAGTAGAAGAAGGAGGAGGATGCGGAAAAGAAAGTGAAAAAGGAGGACAAGGAAGAGGAGTAGGAAGAAAGAGAAGAGGAAAAGGGAGGAGGAGGAGGATGAGAGGAAGATGGAGACTAAGAAGGAAGACAAGGAGTAGAAGGAGGAAGAGGAGGAGGAGAAGAGGAAGAAAAACAAAGTGCAGGGGAAGAAGAAAAAGGAGGAAGAGGATATGGGAGAAGAAGAAAAGTGACGAAACCAGACACTTTGAACAAAACATTTCCACTAAGCTACATACAGGCTAAGCTAAGCTAAGCTAAGCTAAGCTAAGCTAAGCTAAGCCTGAACTAAATGAACTTATTTATTAATATTCATATATTTGGACACAGCTATAAAACAAACTGCTCCTGTATCAGAACAAGAACCAAGCCATTCAGATGCTAAACACACAAAACCTTCACAATTAATTATTCATTGAAATAACAAGAAACCAAAGAAGACGTTTTATTAAAAGAACAAAAAAGTGTTAAAATTTTAAACTAAAAAGAGACGCGAGGAGGAAACACGCTGCTGCTGCTGCTGCTGCTTCACGGCTCTAATGCGTCCTACAGCGGCCGACACAGCTTCCACTTCTCATCTCAATATTTAATCCTTCCAGCTCCTCCACAGCTCCTCCACAGCTCATATACATATCCTGCAGCCTCTCGGCCACTTTCGGACGTCACGCATCGTGTACTTCTCAAACTAAACGCCTCTGCCGAGAAGAAAAGAGGTTGAAGAAAGAAGGAACAGAAAAAGTAAAGGACCTCTTATAGACGTAACAGTACGTCGTTGAGCGGGAGGCAGCAGCAGAGTGGAACGTATTAATGTGAATATTAATGTCAACACATGTCTCTGTGCAGCTGTGTGCCTCCGACTCAACGGGACGGAGGACGGAGGACGGAGGCTTTAAGTTAAAAACGTCATTTATTAAAACGCTCTGATTGATTTTCAGACGCGGCTTCGCACGTCGACAACATCCGTTCAGACGCCGACATCAAAAACTGAACGGTGTCGACTGAAGCAGCTCAGAGGGCAGCAGGAGGCCAGGAACAAAAAATAAAATAAATAAATAAATAACTAAAAGAAACGCCTCATTTATTAAATATGTGCTCAGAAACAGCTCCAACCTTTTTCTCCCACGGTCGGTTGTTTTGGTTCAATTGGAAAAAACTATTTCATCAAACTAAACGATAATCAGCGAATAAACTGAGGATGAAGAGATGAAACAGTGGACGTTAAATAAAATACAACTAAACGTACAAGAAGAGGAGGAAGAAGAAAGAGGACGAGAAGCTGGAGGAATAAGAAGAAAAGAGAGAAGGAGAAGAAGAAGAGGAGGAGAAGGAGAAAAAGAAAAAGGTGAAGGTGAGGAAGGAGGAGAAGAAAATGGAAGACAGGAGGAGGAGAATAAGAAGAATGGGGGAGCAAAAGAATAAAGGGCAGGGTGAGGAAGACAAAGAAAGGAGGAAGAAGAATGAGAAGAAGATGAAAAAGAAAGGAGGAGGAGAAGAATACGAGGAAGGAGAAGATGAAAAGTGTGAAAGAGAAGAAGAAGAAGGATGAGGAGGAAGATGAAGAAAAAGAAAAGGGAGGAGGAGCTGGAGGAATAATAAGAAGAAAAGACAGAAGGAGAAGATGAAAGGAGGAGGAGGACGACGACGATGAGGAAGAAGGAGAAGTAAGGGAGAAGAAAATGGAGGACGACAAATGAAAGGAGGAGGAGGAGGAGGAGGAGGAGGAGGAGGAGAAAAGCAAACAGGAGGAGGAAGGAGAAGAGAAAGAAAGAGGAGAAGGTGAGGAAGAAACGAAAAGAGAACGGGAAGACAGAAGAAGAAAGGGAAGGGTGAGGAAAACAATGAAAGGAGGAAGAAGAATGACAAGAAGAAGAAAATGATGGAAGGATGAAGAAGTGGAGAAAGAAGGGGAAGACAAAGGATGATGAGGAGAATATGAAGGAGGACAAGTAGGAGAAGAAGAAAATGGAGGAGGATTAGAAAAAGGAGGAGGAGGAAGAGGGATGAGAAACACAAGGAGGAGAAGAAGAAGAAAAACAAAAGAGGAGGAGAAGGAGGAGGAGGAAGAATAAGGGAACCCTGCAGAGATGGTAGATGGACACAGACTTCTGTCCAGCTCATCGTCTCATTGATAAAATGTCATTTACACAAAAATAAATGTCCAGAACTGAATGAATGAAAGTCTCTGAAACGACTGCAGCGTGTGACTGAGGAGAGAGAGAGGAGTGATCATCACACTGTGTGACCTCTCAACTGACCTCCTTGTCTCCTTTCTTTTTCCTCGTCTGGACCGACAGAGACTCCACTTCGCTCTCAAACTGGTCCACCTGCATGTTCAACGTGTCTATCGTGTTCTGAAGACGGAGGAAAGAGGAAAGTTAATAAAATAAATGTGTTTTAAGAGCGATTACGATCATCAATTCATTCCTGAAATCTGTCAAAATGTGTCGGTAAATTGAAAATATTTGTGTTTTACTCAAATTTACTCAAAACTAATTAAGAAAAACAGTCGGCAAGCAACAACAGACACAAGTAAAAATCAAACCAAGATGTTATTTTGTGTGGTTTCTTTATGTCAGACTGAGATTTATGCTCATAAAACGTGATAATGTCAAATTATAGATGATAAAATTCAACACAGGATTAACCTAAATCAAATCAGTTCAATGTTTCCTCTATAAAATGTCTAAAAACTCTAAGAAAACTCATATTTTAATTAAAATTAACTTAAAATTTGAGTCCATAGTTTAAATAAATGTTCAATTTAAAAAGAGAAAACTTGAATGAAACCAATATTTACTCTTTAAAATATCAGAAAACGGTGAACTAATCTCAAAATTCAACATGAAGATCACTTAATCTTTGAGTAATTACCATCAAATATGTTAAATAAAAAAGCAAAAGCAGCCTGACTTAACTTAAAGCAATAAATACTTGATAAAACATCTAAAACTGCGATGAAAACGAATCATAACCTAAAAAAATGTTCAATTCAAAAACAGAAAAGCAGTTTAACTTGAATTAAATCAATGTTTACTCTATAAAATATCAGAAAACAGTGTAATATTGTCAAAATCCAACAGGAAATAACTTATTTTTTGAGCAATTACCATCAAATATGTTAAATTTAAAAAAAGAAAAGCAGCCTGACTCAGATTAAAGCAATGGTTACTCTATAAAATGTGTAAAAACACTAAGAAAACCTCATATTTACATTAAAAATAACTTTATTTTTGAGTTTTTAACGTCACATATGTTCAAAAAGCTGCAGATGAATTCTGCTCTAAATGATGGAGCACACCGATTCATTCATTAAACTGGAACGTGATCGTCGGGGTGTTTTAGTGGAAGTGGCTGCTGGGTAATGAGGTTTTGTTTCTGATAACTGGAGGCGACATTAGGTCTTAATTCTGGTTTCAGTTCCTCTTCGTCTCACTTTCAGTTCCAGGTTTTATTAAAGCATTTACACTGATTTCTTGTTTTCGAGAACATAAACAAGCAAATTATTCTAAAGCCGACGATCCTGCTTCACTTCGTATCACTTCAGAGGACGATAAACACCTTCTCTACCGTCATTATTATCTTTTATCTCTTATTTATGAAGCTCACCGTTAGCCACGTGCCGACCTCCTCCTTCTCCTTCTGGGCCGGATCCACCTTCTGGGCGAGGCCTAGCCCTTCTTTAGAGTACGCTTTCGTCTTGGTTTCTCTTTCCACGATCTTGAACCGCTCCATTTGCTGCAAGCAGACAAACACGTAGAACCATACATCATTTATATATTTATTATGAACAGACAAAACACAGAACTGAGGTTTTAATGCACCAAAACAAATCTACTAAACATCCTTGTTTAGTTACATGAGGGGGCCAGAACAGTTGTACCTAATAAAGTGGCCACTGAGTGAATTTTCAACATTTCTGCTTAAAAATGACTCAAAACATCAATGGATTTTCACATAGGTTCTGCAAATAGACAAAGAGAACCCAATCACACAAATTAAAGTTTGTTTGATTCAGTAAAATGAGCCAGTATTACATATCTGTGAGTTGCAAAGGTAAGTTCCTCGAAGCTGCTGTAGACGACAGATCAGCAGTTACCGGAAATGTTGTAGTAGCTGGTAACTGCTGCACAATCACAGCAGACACTCACACATATGTAATATTGGCTAATTTTCTTGAATAAACAAATACACGAGTATAATATTTCTGTTTCATGCATTTAATTGAGTTCTCTTTGTCTAAATTTCAGGACTTTTTGAACGTTTTGAGTCATTTTTAAGCAGAAATGTTGAAAATTCAGAATAAAACCCAAGAAACTGGTGTGTAAACTAAAAATAAACCTTAAACTCCACTCAGAAGACCATGAACAGGACACATTGTGGACACGACAGTGGTTTCAACCTAAAACCTTAATGACCTCGACTAAAAGACACATATTTCTGTCTTTCTCTGTCGAGGCGAGACGCTCCTAACAAACGCTGTCCGCTTCCAATAGACATGTAATTTCAGGTCAACCAACCAAGCCTCAGCAAAACTGGAGGAGATGCTTGAAAGAGAGAGAGAGAGAGTCTGAGGCAGGTGGCTCACGTTCATTCAGTCCATCTCAATGGGCCTCATCAAAGGCTCACGTGGCTCTGAGTGTTATATCAAAGCACATTTCCAAAAACGTCTCTCATCTAATTAATTAATTTGGCGACATATTTCTGTGCCTTTACAGGATCTGCTTATACTCATGCTAACATTTAAACCAGCGGTGAGAAATGTTCACCATCTGGTCTCTAACTGTGTCTTTCTGATGAACCAGATCTGGACAGTTGAGCAATGAGCTAAAACACTACAAGAGGCAACGTTCACATTATTTAAAGCAAAAGAAAACAAGTGAAACTCCCTCGTTTTTAATCTGTTTTACAAATCTCTAAACCAGATTACTAACCCAGAGTTCATGTCCTCTCTGTTCCTACTCACCGTTTCTATGAGTTTGCGGTTCTCTACTAGCTGCCGTTTGTCTTTGATCTCGTTGGATGCCACCCACGTCTTGATCTGGTCTCGAAGACGCTGGAGGACCAGAAGAGGGAGAAGAAGAGGGAGAGGGAGAGGGAGAGGGGGGAGATAGAGGGGGAGATACATCAGTGATATGAGCAGAGATTCGTCTTCCACGGTCACGGGTGGTGAACTTGGCGTCAAACCGGCTTGGCTTGGAGCAGCGCAACACTTCTAGCTGAGCAAGATGATATTTAACACCTTCACCATCAAAACATGAAACACACACCTCCACCTGTAGGCATCAGCTAAACCTCTGGATAACGAGAAACACTCTTAAAGCTCTCCAGGAAAATTTATTTTTACTTTTAAAGGTAAAGAAGAAGAAGAAGAACGAGAAAGAATGAGAAAGAAGAAGAAGAAGGAGAACGAATGAGGAGAAGAAGAAGGAGAAAGAATGATGAGAAAGAAGGAGCAGGACGAAGAAGAAGAAGGAAAAGGAGGAGAGAGAAGAAGGAGGAGATGAAAAGAAGGATAAAGAATGAGGAGGAGAGGAAGGGGAAAGAGAAAGGAGAATAAGGAGAAAGAAGAAGGAGGAGAAAGAATGAGAAGAAGAACGAATGAGGAGGCGAAGGAGGAGGAAAAGGAGGAGAAAGAAGACGAAAAATGAGAAAGAGAAAGAAGAAGGAGAAAGAAAGAGATGAAGGAGAGGACGCTGACAGGGAGGACAAAGCGGAAGAAAAAGAAAGAGGAGGGAATAAGGAGAAGACTAATAAAGTATTTTAACTTTTAAAAAGTCAGGGACATCAAACCACATGTGGAGGAGGTCTGGGACACATCTGACCTCTTTTCTTTGTTGGTGTGAACACAACGAGTCCTGGGACACATTAAAGACCAACTACTCAACAGCTGATCCTCATTCATTCAGAACAAAAAACCCACAACTACTATTATCAATGATCACAGCTTGTAAACACACTGCTAATCCCAAACGATTTCTATTTGGTAAAAATAAAATAAAGTCTATAAAAAAAATGACCTTGGTGCTTTGAATACTTTTAAAGTGTTGAGTCTTTGGGGAATCCCTCAGAGGATGTAAAAGCCTTTCATATTTCCACTACGTCGCTGCTCTTACCTGTAGCTTTTTAATCTCTTTCTTGAGGTCTGCTTCATATTTCTCCTTCTGGTTCGCGTTGGCTGCATTGTGAAGCTGCAGAGGGATGTAAGAAGTTAAGACGAGTTCTGGCCGTTCGGCAGCAGTAAATTCTCTTTATTAGAAAAGATAAATCCACGAAACAGATGTATTTCCTTCCAAAATCATGAAAAACAACACAATAAAACGGGGACAAACATAAATGTTAAACGGTGAACTGGTTATAAAACAAGCGATAAAACTTGCTGCAGTGGTTTTTGCCATGGAAACACAATAAATAACGGATGTAATGAAGAGGAAAAAGGGAAAAATAAAAGGGCGACTGGGATCTTAGTTAACTAAAACCACTAATGACTGCCTGGCTCTTTATTAACAGAGCTGATCTACTCTCTGGGCCTCTGAGCCGCCGCTCGCTCAGGGCCGAGATGTTTTAATAACCGCTGGCTGCGTTCGCTGTGAGTCTATTAGAGGTATCATGAGTATTGTACATCCTGTTGTGGCGGCAAGAAACAGTGAAGAATGAAAACAACCCTAGAATTAACAGGATTTAGTTTGATTCATCCCCAAATCTGATTTTATTTAAATCTCCTGTGATATTTCTTTTATATTTAAATCATTATGTAATAAAAAAATACTCGTAGATTCATATATCAGTGGAAATACTCTCTTACCTTTTGCCAAATGTCTTCAAACTGTTCTACACCCTCCGCTACTTTTTTCAGACATCGATCTATTTCTCCTGCAGAAGAAAAAAAAATAAGAAAAGAGGAAGAAGATTAATCAAGATTATATGGAAACAACAAATAAAGTTATCTCAAAACATCAGTCAGCTATAGAACTTGATTGGTTGAACTGTTCTGCTGCTGTGGAGCATTAAATCTACTGGAAATAGAACAGAAGAAGAAGAAGAAGAGAGAAGAAGAAGAGAGAAGGAGGAAAAAAGAACAAGAAAGGAGAAAGAAGACGAAGAAGGAGAAAGAAGAAGAACAACAAAGAACGACAACGAAGAATAAGAAAGAAGAAAGAAGAAGAAAGAAGAAGAACGAAGAATGAAGGACAAAGAAGAAAAAGAAGAAAGAGCAATGAAGAAGAAAGAAGTAGAAAGAAGAACGAAGAAGAACAGAGAAGAACGAAGAATGAAGGACGAAGAAGAAAACGAAAGAACAATGAAGAAAGAAGTAGAAAGAAGAAGAACGAAGAAGAACGGAGAAGAACGAAGACTGAAGGACGAAGAAGAAAAAGAAGAAAGAACAATGACGAAGAAAGAAGTAGAAAGAAGAAGAAGAAAAGGAAGTTAGAAGAAGAAGAAGAACGAAGGAGAAGGCTGAAACGGAGGACGAGGAGGAGAAGAAATATAGGCAAAGAAGAAGAAAAAGAAAGAGGAAGAATAAGAAGAACAAGATGAGGACAAAGAGGAATGAGGAGTCAAAATCAGGATTAGGAGGAGAAGAAGAAGAAGAAAGGGGATGAAGTGGAGAAAGGTGGAGAAGAAAAGGGAAGACAAAGGAGGAGGAGGAGGTCTACACGATGGAGGACATGGAGAAGAACGAGAGGAGGAGGAGGAGAAGGAGAAGATGAAAATGGAGAAGGATTAGGCAAAGAAAGGGGATGAAGGAGGAGGAGGAGAAGGAAATGGATGAGGTGCAGAGGGGAGAAGAAAGAGGAGACGAAAGATATGTAGGCAAAGAAGAAGGTGGAGGAGGTGAAGGTTTACACCACCTGTCTAGACCTGATAGAAAACTCCTCACTGACGTCATGTTTGGTTAAATTATTAGTCATTATTTTCTGGATTAGAGTCTAATTTCCTCCTCCTCAGTGTTCAGTGTTTCAGGTTTTTAAAACCAGGCCACAGCTTTTACACCGTATGAAAACAGGACACTTACAAATCGCAGCCGACGCCTCATGAAATATAAATATCATAAAAGCTTAAATCATGTTTGTGAGCCAGAGGTGAAACACATACGCTGAACGGCAAAGTCCCAAAATCTGTCAAAATACAGCTCCATGAATAAATGAATAGAGACGAGGGAGGGACATAAAGAGACGCACATGTCTCCTTTTAAATGTAAACAGAAAGGAGCTCCTTTTAGTCTAATCTGATCCATTTCTGACTCTGATTGTGATATTTCCCAGCGCACCGTGAAGGCAGCATGAAGCTCTCCAGCCATGTTTATATAGAAACTAATAATAAATCATCTGGACGGAATAAATCCTCCACGTGGAGTCAAACATCCAGAGTTACCAGGAGGAACAGAAACATGGAGGTAGAAAAACAAGAGGAACCAAGATGGAATCAATGTGGACGGAGACGATGGAGACAATGGAGACAATGTGGAGACATCTAGGTTCATCTACTGCTACGACTACAGACATTCAGGACTGGAGACAAAGATGGAGGGAAGAACCTCTCCTCCTCCACCTTTGTCTTTCCTTTACTTCTCTATCCATCCTCCACTTCCTCATTATTTTTCTCCTTCTCCTCCTCCCTTTTACCCTTCTTCTTCTCCTCCTCCTCCCTTTTACCCTTCTTCTTCTTCTCCTCCTCCCTTATACCCTTCTTCTCTTCCTCCTCCTCCCTTTTACACTTCTTCTTCTTCTCCTCCTCCTCCTCCTCCCTTTTACCCTTCTTCTTCTCTTCCTCCTCCTCCCTTTTACACTTCTTCTTCTCCTCCTCCTCCTCCTCCCTTTTACACTTCTTCTTCTCTTCCTCCTCCTCCCTTTTACACTTCTTCTTCTCTTCCTCCTCCTCCCTTTTACACTTCTTCTTCTCTTCCTCCTCCTCCCTTATACCCTTCTTCTTCTCCTCCTCCTCCCTTTTACCCTTCTTCTTCTCCTCCTCCTCCTCCCTTTTACCCTTCTTCTCCTCCTCCTCCTCCCTTTTACCCTTCTTCTCCTCCTCCTCCTCCCTTTTACCCTTCTTCTCCTCCTCCTCCTCCCTTTTACCCTTCTTCTCCTCCTCCTCCTCCTCCCTTTTACACTTCTTCTTCTCTTCCTCCTCCTCCCTTTTACCCTTCTTCTTCTCTTCCTCCTCCTCCCTTATACCCTTCTTCTCCTCCTCCTCCTCCCTTTTACCCTTCTTCTCCTCCTCCTCCTCCCTTTTACCCTTCTTCTCCTCCTCCTCCTCCCTTTTACACTTCTTCTTCTCTTCCTCCTCCTCCCTTTTACCCTTCTTCTTCTTCTCCTCCTCCTCCCTTTTACCCTTCTTCTTCTCTTCCTCCTCCTCCCTTTTACACTTCTTCTTCTCTTCCTCCTCCTCCCTTTTACACTTCTTCTTCTCTTCCTCCTCCTCCTCCCTTTTACACTTCTTCTTCTCCTCCTCCCTTTTACCCTTCTTCTTCTTCTCCTCCTCCCTTTTACCCTTCTTCTCCTCCTCCTCCTCCCTTTTACCCTTCTTCTCCTCCTCCTCCTCCCTTTTACCCTTCTTCTCCTCCTCCTCCTCCCTTTTACCCTTCTTCTTCTTCTCCTCCTCCCTTTTACCCTTCTTCTTCTTCTCCTCCTCCCTTTTACCCTTCTTCTCCTCCTCCTCCTCCCTTTTACCCTTCTTCTTCTCTTCCTCCTCCTCCCTTTTACACTTCGTCTCCTCCTCCCTTTTACCCTTCTTCTTCTTCTTCTTCTCCCTTTTACCCTTCTTCTCCTCCTCCTCCTCCCTTTTACCCTTCTTCCTCCTCCTCCCTTTTACCATTCTCCTTCTCCTCCTCCTCCCTTTTACCCTTCTTCTTCCTCCCCTTTCCTCTTCTCATTCTTCATCCTCCTCCTCCTCCTCCCTTCTTCTTCGTCCTCCCACCTTCTTCATCTATTTTCCTTTTTCTTCTCCTCATCCATATTCTCTTCTCTTTCTCCGCTGTCATCATCCTCCACCTCCTTCTCTTCTTCTCCTCCACCTCCTTTTCTTCTTTTCCATTTTCTCTTCTTCTCCTCCTCATCCGTCTTTCATTTTCTTCTCCATCTTCTTCCACTTCCTCTTCTCCTTCTTGTCCATTTTCTTCTTCTCATCCTTTCTCCTCATCATAATCATCCTTTCTGTTTCTTCTTCTGCTCTTTTCCCCTTCTCATTCTTCTCATTTTTAACAACCAGATTTAAACAGTAATAAATATTTCATTAATAAAACTGCTGTGACAGAGACGCATAAACCGACGTTAACATATTTCCGCATTGTGAAAAAAGTCGTGAAGCTCAGATAAACGATGGGGAAACGATGGAAAACGGGAAGAAGAGAGAGTGAAGGAGACTCTGGTAGGACAAAGGGATAAAATAAAATAGATCTTCTGGCCGCCAACTATGGATCTGATGCTAATGAAGAAAGGAGCTGCAGGTTTTAGCTGAAGTCGTCTGAACAAACTCCAGCCTGAGTGTGGCCTTAAAATTCCTTGATGTTCCGATAGAGCTGCGGGTGTGTTATTTTTAGATGAAAGTCTACCTCCTCCTCTGTAATAATACATTACAAGTTGACAGAGTCGGGGTGCGTTGCTCTTCTTCAGGAAGACGTTCGACAGGAGATACGTGCGTTTTTTTTTTTTTAACACGACCAAGTCGCCGGAGCTCAGGTGGAGGGATGAATGATTCACTGAAGCCTGTCAGAAACGGCGTTTTCAGTCCGCGGCGACAAACGTCGGTAGAGAATAACTTCAAAAGAGCATTTCAAGGTTTTCTGTCTCCACACAAAGGTCTGGGCTGGGTTACCAAGGCTTTCTGTTGTGGTGAAGGTCAGGCTTTGGAAGCATTATCAACTGTGTGTACTGTTCAAGACATCAGTCAACATCACAGTCATAACGTTAGAATAAAATAAAAGGTGGTGAGAACAGAAGAAGAAGAAGAAGCCAGGTGTTTGACAGCACGCACGCAAACCAAAACAGGAAGAGAACACCAACACAAATGTCTCTAAATGCAACTGATCAGGAATTAAAACACACAGAGCTCTAAAACAAACTGGTTTGGTTTGTAAAGCAATTTAAAAACTTTGAATACAGCTTTGTCGCAGCTGAACTTCGGGACGAAAGGCGGTTACACACTCCTCTAGAAGCAAGAAGTTTGTTCTTGCAGCTTGTTCTCGACACATCAACCGGGCAGAACTTTTTTTTCTTGTGTGGTGTTCGACAACTATTCCAAGATTGCTCAGAATTAACTGGAAGTGGGCGTGGTTAATGTGGAAACCACTCTGTTAGCTCCCAGATGCTAATACTGCTAATCTCTCCTGGGTAGAGATCGGCATACTGTGTGTGAACGGCGTGACCGACATCCCATAATAATAAGAAAACTGCCTTTTGTTGTTCATCTCCAGCATCTCCCACAATGCTTAGCGTATGCCGCAGTGGGAGGGGCCTATGAGGACTTCCCCGGATTTCAGCACTTGAGTTTCTCGTAAAGTATAAAAATGACCAGAACGAACTTTATTCTTGCTCTCGCAGCCCTGGGAGGGAGAACAAATGTCTCGCTTCTCGCGGAGAACGTAACAAGCTAAAGGTGTCTAGTCTTACGAAACCATACTTTAAAAACTGTCTGGCCACAGTGACCGTCGTTACGTCTGGAGTAAACAAGCAGGAGGCTGGCAACAACTCAACCATGAAGCATGGGGGCGGCAGCATCATGTTGTGGCAGTGCTTTGCTGCAGGAGGTCTCAAATAGGTCTTCCAAAAAGGACAATGATGCAAAGAAAAGTTTCAAAGTTGTGGCAAAATGGTCGAAAGGCAACAAAGTTAAGGTACTGGAGTCGCCGCCATAAAGTCAAGGCCTCAAATTAATAGAACATTTGTGGGCGGAGCTGAAAAAGTTCCCACAACTGTTGGTAAGAAGCTTCAGACCTAAGATAAACTACTTAAAGGCAATAAACTTCTGACACGTTCATAAAATAAAGTTAAATCCAAACTGACCAAAGACAGGGAATCGTAACAAACTGAGTTTAAATGTATTTAGTAACTGTAAACGTCTTTAACAGGAACAAAATCAGCTGACTGTCCAGTTCGTCGTCTTATTTGTAAAAAAAACTAGAAAGAGCTGCGGAAAAAAACTCCATCCGTGTTTTTTTATCTGAAGCAACAGGAACCAAAACCAGATTTATTTCTGGCCGCATCTGGAGCCACAAACAGCTTTAACCTGGCAGCATGGCGGCTTACACAACTCAGTAAACAAGATGCTTCTGAGCACATGTGACTTTTGTTTTTTCGAGCAGCGTGAGAAAACCCCGACAGGGAAATGCACCGAAGTCAAATGTGTAGGTGTGTACGCTTCATGTTGTGCACATGTGGGCGGAGTTTCTAGTCACAGCGACGTGAACGACACCGCTGCTCCCTTCCTATTCATTCACGGTGAACCTCAGTCACCTGGAACCATGTTTGTGTCAGCTCAGGGTCACGAGAATCCTCACCTTGAAGTTTCCTTTTATCGGCCATGACTGATGACTAGGATGATGTCTTCATGCCTTCTTTCACTGCAGGAGAAAAAGAAGCGGTTGAAAATATAATTATTTCTTTAAACAGGGACGGTGAACATTAATAAATACAGCTGTAAATATAGATTTGATGTCGTATAGAAAGGTTTAGGATGAATTAGGCTGCAGAAAGAAGACGAAAACACAAGGACCAGGGGAAAAGGACATGGGTGAGGAAGTGGAGGAAGATGAAAGACGGATGAGGAGGAGAAGAAGTAGGAGGAGGAGGATGAAAGAGAAGGAGGAAGAAGAAAAGGGAAGAGATGAGGAGAAGATGAAACGGGAACCAGGACAAGGAGGAGGAGGAGAAGAAAACGTAAGGACGAGGAGAAGAGAGAAGGAGGAAGAAGAAAAGGGAGGAGGATCTGGAGGAAGATGGAGAAAAAAATGAAAGATAGATGAGGAGGAAGAAGAAGAACAAGAAGAAGGAGGAGGAAATGGATCAAAAGGAGAGCAGAAGAAGGAGGAGGAGAAGAAAATGGACAAAAAGCAGGATGAGGAGGACGATGAAAGAGAACGAGGAGAAGATAAAGGAGGAGGAGTAAAAGAAAATGAAAGGATGAGGAGGAGAAGAAGAAAAAGAAGAAAAGATAAGGGAGGAGGATCTGGAGGGAGATGGAGAAGAAAAGTAAGGACAAGTGAGGATGAAGAGGAGGAGGAGATAAAACAGGAAACAGGGACAAGAAGGAGGAGGAGAAGAAAGAAGAAGAAATGGAGAAGAGAAGGAGAAAGAAGGAAGGGGAGGATCTGTAGGAAGATGGAGAAGAAAAGTAAAGATAAGTGGGGGAAGAGGAGGAGGAGAAAAGAGGAGGGTAAAAAGAGAGGAGGAGGAAAGACGAAGAAATAACAAGGGAAGTGGAGGACGGATAGAGAAGGAAATAAGTGTCCTGCTTTAAGTACAGGTGTGAACACACCCAGGACGTATTGTGTATTACCATCATAAAAATAAACTATTATTAGGACTAAGTGGCTAATTACTGATGAATAATAGAACTCTTTTTTACAACTGAGATTCAAAACACAAACATGAGGTTTGATCGTATGGTGAGAAGAGCACGGTAAGGAGAGCAGCACAGCAAAATAAGACTATTTGATGTTTCCTTCCAAGACTTTTACCAAACATTCAGTCGACCGTGCAGAGATTTAAGTCCTAATATTAAACACATAAGAGCTTTTTGGAGACTCGGGCGTCTGTCAAACTAAAACGTTCACACTCTCGACTCCAACATCGAGCCTGTTTGTCGACAACAATAACGATATATATATTTTTTAAGGTGAGTGAAATACGCCGCGTCAGCTTTAAGGCACACAGCTGGCAGCAGGTCAGCAGCTCGCCAGCTACCAGGTTCAGACACAGACCATTAAACAAGGGCATCTGTGACGACGCTGGAGCTGCAGAGAGCTCCACTGTTTACGACGCCGCGCTGACACTTGAGTTAAAACTAAGCGCTGCAGAGGGACGAAATAAAACGCCTCCACTTAGGCACCTGTGCTCCTCAGGCAGGAGCACGGGGAGTCCAAGTTTCATTTAAAACCTCCGTTATGCAGCACGTTACTGGAAGTTTATTCAACGAGAGAGCTGAGGACAACTTCAGGAGTGGGTTTATCTTATTCTGATCTTGATAAGAACTTAGTGGAAACAACAAGGATCCTGTGGGATGCGTTTTTACGCGGGTTAAAAAATGTAAATATCGGGAAGATTCCTCACGAGAACGTGCCGCTAATTTAGTCGTGAATTCTGACACAGCCTCGACACACTTGTGCGAAGGAATGTGATATGATAACTTAAAAATAACGAAAGGGGATTTAGAGTTCATAGTACATTTGCATGCATTTGCTTTCACTCGTGTAGCTAATAAACTGGGTTGCTGCAGCACTCAGATCTGCAGGAACCCTGTGCATTAATAGGCGACGTGTGCAGCTGGCATGGAGGTAAATATTTAATACACACTCACCTGACAGTTCATTAGGAACGCCGGCGAATGCATTCGAATACAAAAACGCTGCACTCAGTCTTATCTTCATGAAGGTATTCAGCTTTAGTTTCAAGTAATCAAGGGAGAGCTGCTGATTAAAGTGTTTTTTCCATTTTTGGAGGCTGTAGTTTGTTTTACTATTGATTGTATTTTTATATAAAGTTGTATTGATTCCTATTATTTTGACATTGTAGTCAGCGGGCAAGGTTAAATAACTTCAATCCGGTTTATGAGTACATATATAACAGTATTACTGCAATATTAGACTGCTTTTGTTTTTTACTAGTGTACCTAATGAAGTGGCATGCCAGTCAGCACTCAGACCTGCAAGGGGATCCTGTGTTAGCATCTTTTGTGGCGTCTAAGCTCACTAAACTAAATTAGCTTCAGCTAGTGTACCTAATAATCTGTCCAACTGCACGCGGGACACAACTGTGCACGTTGAAGTTTGACTCCAGCAAAGCACGTGTGCTAGTTTTGAAGCTGCATGCTAGCCCGACTCCAATAAACACTTAGCTTTAGCAGCAGTACTTTCCCCCAAAAAACAGGTGCACACATCTGGAGACAGGCCCCCACGTCGTCGTCCCCACGGAAGACACACATCCACCAGCGGCGTTTGGACCACACTGGGGACACTTAAGCACCGTCTGTCCTAAAGCAAACGTCTCGAAAACTTGAAAACAAGTTCAAGCTAGCAGCTAGCTCGGAGCTTCCACACACCGAGGGGCAGGAATGTGTTAGCCCGGGATGTTTATAAACAATGCGGGCATCGGTGGCGGTGGCAGCGGCAGCCCGGGGGCACCAACATCCGCGCAGAGCCCACTTCCAAAAACAAGTTAACGCGCCGCGGGTCGTGGGTGGAAGAAGCTTTGTCCGCGTTTAAAAGCCCACACACGCACAAGTTGCTGTCAGTGTCGAGAGCTTGCAGCTTCCCACCGGCTGCGCTGTTTGATGTGGGAGACACAATTTGGAGAGGGAAGAGTGCCAGAGAGAGAGATAGAGAGAGAGAAAGGGGGGAAAGGCACATAAATTCATCACCTTTACATCTGCTAGCAATTTACCTGGATCTTTCCGAGCTACGGTTGCTTTCCTCGGTCGCCTCTGCTCCGTTAAATCTTCAGCGTTTCAGTATAAAGGCTTATTTTCTTTTTAAAAAATGTCAATTCTTCTCGTTAAACAATCACTCCGCACATCCAAGATGGCTACCAGGAACACCTCCTCCTCCGATGCCCTGTTGGACAGGAGTCCCGCCTACCTTGTCTGTGATTGGCCCGTTGGGGCCGCTCCCGCATTTTTATTGGCTAAAAGCAGCTGTCCGTCAAGGCGGGCTGGTTTTACTACTTCCTGTGTAACTCCCTCTCTGATTGGTCAGCTCGGAAAGGTTAAAGGGCAAACTGAGTTCTGTTTTACGATTCCCCTCCAATCACACCCCCCTCCCCTTCCTCCAAACTAACCGCAGGGTATTCTGGGAAATGAATTTCACCACTGCCTTTTTAAATAACACAACGTATTTGTTCGTTAATTCATAAATGATTAATTATATATTTATATAAATTATTAATTATATGTATATATTTCGGGATGTTATCGTTTCTTTTACCTTTATTTAACATATTTGACAATAAAAATACACGTGACAAAAAACAATATATATAAGAAAATATATATTTTAAAGACAAAAATACAAGAAAATCATAATGAAAGAATAAAAGAGTAAAAAAAAAAAAGTTTTATAAAAATACAGACAACCCTGAAAATCTCATTTACACAGTCAAACAGAAAATTACAGACTTGGTGGTAATAAACAAGTTTAAATAAATAAATAAATCCCAGCAACAGGAAACACAATATTATTCTCAAAAAAGATTATTATTAAAAAAAAATTAAAGTAATAATATAACATCTACCCATAATTATATATAATTATAGTTACTCTTCCATGAGCTACCATTATAAAAATAAGAAAAAAATATTAAAAGCTAAAACGGGTCTTTTGATCAGGCTGCATTCAGTTCCAGTCATCCCAACAAATAAAAATCTCTATTTATTTTAACATAACAGGTGCAGACAAATGAAATAATAATTTTTTAAAAATATTTCAATCAGTATTGTTGTCTTAAACCCACACGTTCATCAGTCCAATTGTTAAAAACCAGTGTTGTGTAGTAGAATTGATGTTGAAACAGCATCAGAAAGGTGGTGATTCACCTGAAAAATAAATATAAACCAGTTTCGGTGAAACCAGTGGTTTCTTAATAAATGATGATTGTAGAGTTGTAATGAAGGTGAAGATAAATAATCAGGTTTTACTTGATCCTTTCTTGGTGACTCACTGGACCAGAGCAGGTTATTATTTTATTGTAATTTCTACTTTAGTCCACTGGAGGGCGCTGCAGGCTGCAGGCTGCAATAACATACACGATACTAACTCACTGTAAATGTTAATAAGATGAGTAGAAAACTGAATCAAATGCCTGAAATGTAATATATATGCTGTAAATACGTTATTTTTTAATATTTCACTTTGCGTTCAGGACTCAAATGTTTGAATTTAAACTTTAATTTAGATCCATTTAGACTTTCAGAGACAGAACAAATAATGATGATGCGTTCAAGGTTTTTTACTTTCTTGCACAGACACAACATTTCACATCTTCTGTTTTCAGTCAGAATCAATCAACACTTCATAAGTGACAAACTTAAATAGATTTAAATAATATAACAGCTGCACATGTTGCAAATGACGAGGAAGAAAGAAAAATAAATAAAAATAAATATCTCTGCCATCGAATAGAAAGAAAAATATTAATCTGTGAATAATCTTCAACAAATTCAAGACACATTCAGTCAAACTCTATAATAAATAATATGTTGATGCCTGCTCTAAAGAAAAATAAGTTCATCCGTCCTGTCCAAGGACATTTTAATTCACAATGTGCACGTTTTCTAATTAATATGGAACTTTCTGAATTAAAGCAAAAAAATAAACAAACAACTGAAATCTGCTGCTCAAATGAAAGAGAAGAAAACATCTGTAACAGCTGCACGATAAGTAAAAAATAAAACTAAAAGAAAATCTAGTTCCGTGTTCAGAATCGAGAGCCTTCAGTTCCTGAACCTGTAGGAGATCGGCAGCAGCTTGTGCGTCTTCTTCATGGTCTGGACTTTGGCGTGCGTCGGGTCGTCCATGGTCTTGTAGCAGCGGCGGGCGTAATCCAGGAGCTTCTCCTTCGACGCCTCGAACTCCCCGACCTCCGACACCTGCGGGAACATCCCAGCTGATCTTTAATGTGGAAACCTAGAGATTAAAATCTGGGCATGAGGCTGAAACCCTGCGGAGCGAGCGCTGAGGTCGACCTTCACCTCTTGTTTAGTCCGTCTGCACAAGCAGCATAGAGTCAATATCAGAGATGCTTTTATTGTGAAACGCAAAGAACCAGATTTATTTTAGGTCTGAAGTTAATTCAAATAATCTAATCGAGTTTATTTTCATATAGCTTCCTTTTTTTTTTTTATTCTCATAGTTTGTCTCCTGACTTAATAGCACCACTGTAGCTTTGCACTTTACTTATTTTATTTTAACTTTAGTCTTTTAGTATTTAAACTGAGTCTTTTACCTTTTTCTGCACAGATCTCAGACAGAAACGTACTCACTTGTGTCCAATAATTTCACTGTTGTCCTTTATGAGAACTATGCTCACTTGACAAAACATTAGGTACACTAGTCAATATATTCTAATATAACAAACAGTCCTGCTCTAAATCCTCCTTCATGACTGTTTCTAATGTTTAGAGTCAGAAAGGTGGTGATTCACCTGGATGACCACTGGGGAGGATGGAGTTTGTGGTGATGTTAAAATGGAACTTAGAACTAGAACTAGAAACTAGTTCTGGTTTCTAGGATCTAGGTTCTAGTTCTGAGTTCTGAGTTCTGAGTTCTAGTTTCTAGTTTCTAGTTCTGGTTTCTTGTTTCTAGTTCTAGCTTCTAGTGGTTTCAAGAACTAGAACTCAGAAATCAGAACTCAGAACTCAGAACTCAGAACCAGAACTAGAACTAGAAACTAGAACCCACAACTAGAACCCAGAACTAGAACTAGAAACCAGAACTAGAACTAGAAACTAGAAACCACAACTAGAACCCAGAACTAGAACTAGAACTAGAAATCAAAGGTAGAACTAGAACTAGAACCTAGAAACCAGAACTAGAACTAGAAACTAGAAACTAGAAACTAGAAACCAGGACTGGAACTAGAACTAGAACTTAGAACTTAGAACCTAGAACCTAGAAACCAGAACTAGAACTCGAAATCAGAAGTCAGAACTCAGAAGTCAGAATTGGAACTAGAAACCAGAACTAGAACTAGAAACTAGAAGTCAGCAGTCAGAACTCAGAAGTCAGAATTGGAACTAGAAACTAGAACCTAGAACTAGAAACCAGAACTAGAACCTAGAACTAGAAACCAGAACTAGAACCTAGAAACCAGAACTAGAACTAGAAATCAAAGGTAGATCTAGAACTAGAACCTATAAACCAGAACTAGAACTAGAAACTAGAACTTAGAACTACTAAAGCTTGCTGAACTCCTGGTTTTCTTTTAGAAGCTTTAGACGTTTATAAAAGGAGAGAAATAAATATTGAAGGTCAAGTAGAGACCAGAGATAAACGATTCATCAACAGTAGAAGTTTAACTGGTCACCTTCTCTGGCGCCACCAGCAGCAGCTCAGCGATGGGGGAGGTGGAGGCCATGGTGTTGCGGTCGACCCCGTGGATCTGGAAGGCTCTGGACATGCTCCTCACCCTCTGGTAGGTGGACAGGATCTTCTTGTAGCGGATCAGAACCCCGTCCGGGTCTTTCACTGCCGAGGGAGGAACCAGACTCAGAGACATGTGGTTCGTTTGGTTTTAAACGTCACCCGATCCTCACCTCGCTGCCTCTCCCGGCCGTGGGTGATCCTGAAGATCCTCCTCATCTTCATCCTCGGCTCTCCGCCCCCTCGCCCTCTGCCCTTCTTCTTTGAGCCCTTCTCCAGCGACGAGTCCTCTTCTTCCTCCTCTTCCTCCTCCTCCTCCTCCTCCACATACTCGTCCTCGGTGTAGTAACTGTCTTCTTCCAGATGAAACTCCTGCTTAACTACGGCCACAGATGAAAATTCAGATATAAAAACAAGCTTTTCACATTAAAAGCATTTCTTTGTCTCGGGATCTTCCTCACCTGGGATGGCGGCGCTGCGTCGGGTCCGAGGTCCAGGACCCTGCAGGCGTTTGAGGGTCATCCCGGACCTGGTGGTCATGGGGGAGGGAGGGGAGGGAGAGCTAGCAGGCTGCATTTTCACCCCACGCTGAGGGTCTCCACACCACTCTGTCACTGAGCGGAAAAATAAATAAAATTATTACAAATTCATCCCAGAGTTTCTGATCTGAGACGTTTTGGCGCCTCCTCCTCTTCCTCCTCCTCCTCCTCCTCCTCACCCTCCGGGCTCCTCAGGCTGACGATGAAGCGGTCCAGCTGGCAGCGCAGGAAGTTCCGCTCTTCCTCCAGCTCCTCGATGCGCTTCTGCAGCCAGGTGTTCTTCTCCAGGGAGACGTACAGGTGAGCGCGCAGGTTCGAAACCAGGATGAACGGGCTGTACTGGGAGTGAGGAGGCTCCTGCACCACTGGCTCTGCAGGAGGAAGAGGAGGAAGAGGACATAATATAGTAGATCTGAGTTCTTCTACTTCCTGACACATCAATCATCAATGCGCTCATGTGTCGTTACGACGCGGCGTACCGTCCATCATGTGCTGGCCGTGGCCCAGATGATAGGAAGGAGGTCGCTCCATGCTCCCCTCCAGAGGGAAGGAGACCTCGTAGGCGTCCAGATACAAACCTCCGCCCGACGATGACGACGGAGCCGACGACTGCGGCATGTAGTGCTCTGACACGTTAAAATAAAAATAAAAAGACAACAGAGGATTAAATTCCAACAAATCAAGTGACACAGATCATCTCACGTCTTGTTTTGTCCTTAAATTTATATAAATGCTGCAGTCATTACTTTTTTCAGCTCAGTTAATAAACTTTTAAACATTTAAGGCTCAGTGCCTTGTTTATATAGACTAAAACACAAACTACATGGAAAGAAAATCAGCAAACAGACACTAAAATATAAATATTAAGGCATAAAAACTGATTTACTTATCGATAATCATTCATTTAGCTGTTTAAAACCTTAAAGTGACTCTGTTTTGTGCAAATCAAGTCTTAAATCTTCAGTAGTAGAGATTTTTTTTATCCAACCATATGTTTTATTTCACACGACACATGTGGTCCAACAGTTAAGGCCCAGTATTGTGTTTAAAACAGACTAAAACACAAAATACATGGAAATAAATCAGCAAACAGACGCTAAAATATAAGTATTAAGGCACAAAAGTGGATTTACTTATCAATAATCATTCTTCAGCTCTGTTAATAAATGTGTTAAGTTGCATTGATTTGCATAAATTAGACTAAAACACCAAAATACATGGAAATAAATCAGAAACAGACCCTAAAGTAGAGATATTAAGGCATAAAATGTGATTGACATGTCAGTTATCATTAATTTTTTTGGTTTAAAACGCAGAAAGTAATTCTGTTTTTTATGATATTAAACTTAGAGGATGTAAAAACACAGTAAAATAGAAATATATCCTTTCTGAAAAAGTGAAATCAAAGAAGCGTGTACCTTTGTTTTGTGTGTTGCAGATTAATTACTTGTTTTAGCTCAGTTAATAAACTTATTAAGGCCCAGAGGTTTGGATAAAATAGACTAAAACTCAAAATACAAGCAAACGGAGACTACAATAGAGATGTTAAGGCACAAACGTGCTCTAATTGATCTACCTGTCCATAATCATTCATTTAGCAGTTTAGGAGCAGGAAGTGATTCTGTTTTCCTACAAATCAGTCAAGTCGCTTTTCATCCAAACAAACGCAGCCAAACATTTGTCATTTCATTGACTTCCCTTCATCTCTGAGCTCCTACGCTTCGCTGCACACGGTGCACGCGCCGTTAAAGTGTCGTTACCTGGCGGGTTAGTCTCGTCTCTGGCTGTCGGAGGGTTCATGACCGTCAACTCTCTGTCAGGTGAGGCTACAGGTGAGTAATAAACCGAGTGTTGGGGTCAGGTGGTTATTATTTGTCTCCGCTCGTTCTGTGCGCAGTTATACTTGAGTAATACGGCCTGACACGAGCCACAGCTGCTGCTCCACGGCCGAGACCACACGCGCTCTCTGCGGCAATTACCTGATTATAAGTGGCGCCAACAGGTGTAGCACGCTCAGGTTTGCTCGCGTCACACATGCGCAGAACCGTCTCTCAAGCAAAACAGATTTCCGCTAGGCTAAAAACACACGAACAAAATAAATAAATAAAATATGTCTTTTTAAAAGGAAACAACAAGGACAATTAGTATAATTAAAAAAATATATAAAATAAAATAAATAAATACAATTTGAATAATAAAGTATTTTCAAAAATTACGTTACAGCAATATTACAATTACATATTTAATCATTTATAATATAAATTATGGTACATTAGAAGAAAGAAGAAGAAGAAGAAATAGAAATCTGTCACCAAAATACTTTATTAACACTTAATACATTTCCATCAGGCTAAATCACAAAATATTAAACTATGCTAAAGCACAAAACAATAATATTTTAAAGAAAACAATAAGTAAAAACGTTACGAAAGTAAAAAGGTAGAGCAACTAAATCCTAATCTTAGTCCGATCTTAATCTGACATAATAATATTAAAATCCTATATTTCATAGAAAGAAATAATGAAAGGAGTGAAGAAGTCACATAATACTTTATCAACAATTATTCTTCATTGGCTAAATCACATTTTTTTACATTACATTCTTAAACTGAAAAATAAAATCTCGTAAAAAAAAACATCAATAAGAATAACTGTTAAAATAATAAATAAGTTCAATATAATTATGCGAATACATTTATAAATAATATTAAAATTAAATATTATAAAAAAAATACTAGAGTTTATGAACGATCCCAAGGAAAGAAGAAGAAGAAGAAGAAGAAGAAGAAGAAAACTCAGACCGGAAGCGTGTCACCCAAGGGGCGGGTCTCAGGTAAAAGGGAAGGGCCGCAACAACGAAGGTAAACGCGGAAGTGAAGTAAAAAAACACGATAAAAACTTTAGGAAAACGTTCAATGAAGAGTTTTAAGCTGCCGACCGGACAATAACAACTAGTGAGTTAACGCGGATGTGTTCATGGTGCAAATTTAACTATCGGGATGAAGTTAACTTCATAATTAGTCAAAAATAGTCCCATTTAGCAATGGGCTCTCTGCAGCGATTGCAGGTGGTCTCCGCTGAGATGTATAAGAAATAACATAACGGATTCTATCTATTCTGATATTCTGCTGAAATCTGTTGTTACTTTCCAGATTAGTTCAAAATATATAAAGAGCTCATATGTAATGTTTTGCCAAAAAGTAAAATATTAGTTTGGTAAAAAAAAAAAAAAAAAAAAAAAAACAGGAATGGACAAGTAAATCTTTGTGTCAGTGTCTCATTGGTGCAGATTTGTGAATATGAGGCTACAGTTTTAATCATTTCTATTTATTTTAGTTGTAGTTGTTTGTAACTGTAGTTTACTGGTTGGTCAGGTGTTAACAGTCTTTTCCCTCCTCCTCTTCCTCCTCTTCCTCCCAGTTTCACCATGGGCCTGTGTGATGGTCTGTCTCACTGTAAAATAGCGCTGGCCTTCGCCGTGTTGATGGATCTGCTGGGAGGAACCGCTCTGCTGGTGGGAGTCTTCGCCGACCTGCGGATCAAAGAAAATGACTTTGGAGATTTACTGGTCTACACCGGTATGTCTGTTTGTCTCTCGCTTAACTTGGCAGTCACTTCAGTGTAGTTGTAGTAAGTCACTGAGTAAGTCACTAAATACAGTGATCTGATCAGACACATGTGTTTACACCAAAACATCAATCCATATACGGATTGATTCAGTAGAAGATGAATGCCGACAGGAGAGGATTAGAAAAAGAAAGGGGAGGAGAAGGATGAGAACATTTTTACCACAACTTTATCTCCAATACTGGAATGATTCAGTAGAAGAAGATGACCAACAGGAGGGAGGAGGAAGAAGGGGAAGAAGAAGAAGAAAGAGAAGAAGAAAAATTATGACAAAGTAGGAGAACAAGGAGGAGAAGGAGAGGTTCTTCCTCCATCTTTGACTCCAACCCTGAATTGATAGAGTAGAAGATGAACCAAGATGTCTCCACGTCTCCATCGTCTCTGTCCTCACTGATTCTAGCTGGTTCATACTGAAACTAGATCGTGAGCGGCTGAATATGATGACGTTGTAGATGTAAAGGTTGAATGTGGCCACCAGACTCACTGTGTTCATGTTCATTTCTGCAGGAATCATGAATGAGTGCAGATGATAACTGTGTTGTGTGTCCAGGAGCCCTGTTCGTGGTCATGTCTCTGGCCGGCTGGGTGCTGTGGTACAGCGGAAACATCGACGGCCTTCAGTCCAAGAAGGAGCTGGGACACATCACCAGCGCCGTCGACCGACTCGCCCGCACCCTCAGCCGCAAGATCCGCCCGCACAGGAACCACCCCTGAGCCCCCTGGACGTCAGCGGCCCCTTTCATTTTAAAAATAATGTGATGATTAGTCAGTGTTAATATTATAAAGGAAGAACAAACTCAAGTGTTACAAGCTTGTCCAACATTTCAGCTCCTAGTTGTACTGTTCAGGTTTTATTCTGAGTAGTATTTGTATTTTTTAAAGTGTTTCTGACTGTTACGTATTAAAGCATGAGCCTCTGGTTGTATTTCAATAAAAATCATTTCATACGTCATAACAAAGTCTGATTTTATTACATCTCCTTTAATCCATTTTATTCTATAGACCTCCTACATAATCAATACTTACCTGAAAAAACATGTTGTACACAATTATAGACTTGTCATCTGCCCCCTAGTGGGTTCATATGTGCACTGCAGTCAATAGCTTTTGGCAGCCATTTCCAAAATAGCTGCCTTAATTGACTTTAAAATGAAATTAAGTCATTAATTAATAAAAAATACAATAAAATATAAATTTAATAATATAAATAAAAGTTTCTGTTAGAAAAAGGTAATAGAGGAAGAATACAACTGCAGATAGAAGTTCAAGAGATATTTATTTACCCTGTATATTTACTGATTCATTTAGTGGGTCCGGATAATTTCCTGTCGGTGGGGGATGAATTAATTAATTTCTTCTGTTCTGTAAATTGCCTGCAGTGACCTCTACTGGTGAGCAACAGCAACTACAAAAGCAACTATCCACCTGTGGCAGTTTAAAGAGTGTTCAGAGGACATTAATGTCACAAAAGAAGAAGTTATAAATGAAATAAATACATATATATGGGATTTAACATGAGTTGTCTCACTTTAGAAGGAGGCGAAAGGTACTTTCAGTTAGAAAAGTGAATGGTTTGCTTGAAATTTCAAAATTTTCATAGACATAAACAACATTATTCACATTCAACAGATTCTTTTGTGCTTTTGTAGTTTCTAGTCTCTGTAGATCAATAAATATAATATTAATCTTATATTCAGAGTTTCAGATTAGGCAAATTAGTCATCTAAATCTTTTCTTAGTTGGTGTTTTTTGTTATTTGTCCTCCTGAACAGCATCCTTAAAAAGCCGAGACTTTGAGAGCGACGCGGCAGATTCTCCCTCCACTGGAAAAGGAAACCTCCTGATCTGATTCACCTCTCACCTTAGCAGTAGATTACTGTCTCCGATCATTTAAACTTACTCTGACAGAATAAAAGCAAGCGATTGGATCCTGTTTAGATATATTTAAATCTCTGTTAAAAGATTCACTTCAATTGCTCCTCTTCACCTGAGCTGACCCGGCGGTTTAAGCTCCCATGATGAGGGAAACCTAATGGATTATATCTAAAGCTCGGAAAGTATTTACCACTGCTCGTATTTGACCTTTGGCTTCAGTGTTCCTTGAAAGCTCAGCGAACATCCTCAACACGAGGAGGGTATTCCCCCGCAGACAGTGACTGCACAACTAGTAATGGGATTATGAGGATCGCTGTCCTCATAGTGACTTCTGATAGCCTGACGAGATGATTGATTGCACCCTTTTATAGAGATAAAGTGGAAAACGTCATGTTCTACTAAAATAAATTGCTCTGAGCAGCAAATAATAGTAAAAACTTAAGATAAAAATCCATAAAGTCAATATAACAACACATATAAAACGTGATGCTCATGAGGAAGTCCCCAAAAAAACATGTAGTTCCTTAAGTGGCCACTAGATGCTAGCTTCTAAATGTGAGTCACCCTCCATTGACCTCGATAAAACTTTACAGCAGAAGTCTCTACAGCTAATTTATCCAACTGTATGCAGGGATAATTTTTATACAACTATAGACTGTATACCTATTTTGCAGCCAGCCACCAGGAGGGACTGCATAATATAGGTCATATAAGCCCCGCCCCTTCCATGCACTAAAGTGCCTAAGTACAGTCAAATTGTCAAGGAGGGTTTCTGTCATTTTAGGTCGCTCGTTTTAGTTATTTGAAGCCATAGAAACAGGAAGTGACATCATGATGATTGACAGTTTGTCCTGTCAGAGTATGAGAGTTGGAAAATAAATTAATAAATTAATAAACGTAGCGTATAGTCCAACATCGCTACCGAGCGAAGCGTTAACCAATCACCAGTGAGTCTAGAATAAGTGGGGGGCCATCGATTACATTTTTGGTGATAATTATTTTCTCCCTGCTCTCAGAGAAATTCAACTAGAGTTATGTCTGTTCAAAAAAAATAAATAAATGCCCCAACCCTGTGGAGATTTAATTGCACACTTCCAAACTGATCGATAACTTACTGATTGGGGAGAGATCATATCTTATTCTTGAACGGTTTAACAAAGCTTGACAACAGATCAGTATCCCCCTCTGCCAAGTGAGACAAAGATTTTTGATCTACATGCAAACATCCTGCAGTAGTCCCTCCTCTTTACGTCATACTGTCTTTGGCTGACTGTTGACTTGACCTCTCTTTACTCCTCTCCACTAGTATCCACGCTGGAGGCCGTGGTGCCGCGTCAGAGCGTCCAGATTAGCCTCTTTGTTTCCTCAAGGTTCGGCCAAAGAGTCATGCTAATACCTCTTAGCTTCGCTCTGGTATCAGATGATTTTCCATTCCCTTTATCATCTTCTGTCTGGACTCTGTCGCTGCCAAATCCTCCTTACGCTGCCTGGCATCATCTCCTCTGCTGCTTGTATCTGTCTCTATCTCATTTCAGTCTCCCAGGGGAAAGGTTCTTCCCAGGAGCCAAGGGACGATAACGTCTAATCCGATAAATCCAGACTCTTTAGCATCTGAAACCAGAAGGGGAAAATCCTCGTTCTAAAAGGGGAACGATAATGGGCAAAGGACAAGGTGTAACACGGCAGCTATGTTGCACAGCTTCATCTATGCAAAATATCAGAGCGGAAATAAATGTTTGATTCTAATTTATTATTGATTATGCATGGGAAAGGAGATTAAATGCTATAATTGATCAGATGAGCCAACATATAATACATAAAACACAGGTAACTGGACTTGTTAGAATTTTCTTAAAGACCTTTCGCCACTTACCTGTAATTAGATGACGTTATTCAACCTGTAAGTGAGTATTGGGTTATTATAGACAATAGTCATGTCAGTTTCTGGTTGGGTTTCGAAAATAAAAACCTAAACTCTCCTACCAGTCATTTAGAACTGAAGAAAACAAATGGACGAGTGGTGAAACATCTTTATGAGGGCTCAAACATGTCCAGTTGCTTTGGTTTTAGCGTCATTTTTACAAAACATAACTAGAGAAAAAGTTGTTGTACCACAACCTTGGGTCAATTACATTGCGTTTAAGTGTGCTATATAAATAAACGTGACTTGACTTGACAACCTGGTGACTGGAAATCCTTACAGACCTACATAAAATATATAAAAAGAATCCAAAGGTCCTCTAAAAGTTGTGAAAAGTGTTGCCTTTCTGCAAAAAAATCTGTTTCGGTTAAAACGAACTGCAGCAAAATAGCTTAGCAGTCAAGCTAGTGGGAAAATAGAAATAAATCATCAAATTTAACCTCTGTTCACTTTACTTTTGTTGTGTTCTAGGAGTTAAAGATACTATATTCATATCTGGGATACTTTTTATTGGTAGTTTCAGATTTATTTGTTTTAGATTCAGGCTAAAGTTTTCCCTCCAAAAATGTCAAATTGGCGCAAAATCACACAAGGCCAGCCTGGAAAAAAAACCCCCAAAAAACACAAAAACAAGTGGAGAGGATCACTGAGCATTTCTTAGTGTTAATTTCTAGTTTCAATTTTGTGATAAAATCAGTAAAATTGTGTTGTGAAACATCCCAAACTGCAACTAACTCAAGCTAGCTAACATTAGCAGCCACTAGCTAGCAGCCACACCAGAGCATGTGATTCTGTAGCACATCATCTCAAAATCATAGTCGGTTTGTTGAGTGCATATGTTTTTATTCGTGTTTCCTTTCTTTTGTATGATAAAGGTATTTTTAGTTCTCCAGTCCCTCTGGAGGAGCTCTGCAGGGCTTCAGCCAGCCAGATGGTAAAAGTCCAGATCACCTGTTCGCTTGTCTGTTCCAAGAGCGAGGGCTCAGCACGTCAGCACGGGAATTAAGTTGTTTTATTTAATACATAAGAGAGATCAGCAGTTTGCCAAAGACGCTTAAGTTGGGACAAGGCTCTATACTTGTATCAAAAGAAAATCGATGCAGCTCCGACGGACCTAAAAGCTGCAGGTGGACGGGTTGTCTGCCGCCGCTTATCTCATCTTAATCAGCCTGAGTCAGAGTTGTTGTAGTTGGTGGAGATATAACATGACAGAGATCTGAGTTTACAACACTTCTAATTCCTTCAGTTAGCTCAACGTCACATCTAGAAATAAAGGCTAAATGAGTAAAAATCCAACTCTTAAAACTCTATAAAAACATGCTTAAAATTTCACATCATCATTGTGAAACTTAAGTTCTGAAGCAGTTTTCGTGGTGCAGAAGGTCGCATTGTCTCTAAATAACATCTGCATGAAGATCAGGACCAGATTCCTCAGCAGAACTTTGCATTGCAAGAAGACTATTAATGTTATTCCCTTCACCTGTCGTTGGTTTTAATGTTATGGCTGATAACTGTATAACTACATAAGTATCTGATCCATAATAAGCCACAGTGAAATCTAAATGGTGGTTAAAGGCCGTGACCTCTGACCTCCTTCCCTCCAGACTGTTTCACTACAGTAGAGCAGATGGTGGATCAACTCTCAGTTAAGAACATTGGAAGGAACAGACTCAGCCCCCACTACATTTAAACTGATAAGCCCCCCCCAAAAAAAACATCCAAGGTTTGGACAAGACTCACTTTGGCTCTGTCGCTTGATCACGTTTATATTTTACACCAGATAAAACCTGTAGCTCTAATCTAGATGCTGATTATTCCTACTTTCTTTCTTTCTTTCTAGGTGTTAATAGAATAATAAGAATAAGAAAAACCTTTATTTGTCCCTCAATGGGGAAATTGCAGAAAATAGTTTCTGAGGATGTGGTTTGTTTTGTTGTTTCTATTAGTGTTTAATTGATTACTCAACTTTGATTAATTAGCTGCAATAAAAGACGTGGGGTATTTTCATTTCTTTTATCATCAGTAATTATCAATGAAAATAAAACCAGAACTGACTACATGTTGACAGAAAAACAAGCTGCCATAACAAAACATGAAGCTAAACTATGTCCATGAGCAAAGGAACCAAATTAAACTATAAAACTAAATAAAATCCTGTCGATGCTAAAGATTTAATGTCATTTCAAATAACTCAAATTTCCAACAGTTCTTGTTAAGTCAGGCGTCATTGTCAAAAAAGGAGTAAGATAAGAGTTTTATACAGTCTGAGTTTATTAATGTTTATCCACATTTACAGTATTTTGTTTCTCATTGGGCTGACGAGGGTTCACAGCGTCTCTGTCTTCATGTGTCTCCTTCTGATTTAATAAACACCTGAATACGTGGATTCACACAAGCGCCGCCGCGGCTCCGCCTCGGGACAATCCCGTTTAATTGACTTATCTCAGCAGGTGGAGGCTGATTTCCTCTACCGCCCGCAGACACAGCATCACTGTTTGTCCTGGACTCCTCAGCTGATCCCACAGGTAGGACACAAACAGAGCTACAAAAGTATTTAGCAGCGTTCAAATGAAGGGAAACACTTTTAAATGAATGAAAAGCTGCATTTTGTTTTTGTTGATGAGTTTGTAAATGTGTGCATTATTGCCTACGTACATGTGCACTAATTTGCTCTTGATTCTTGATTTAGTTCAAATCAGGAACTTTGATGATGAAGCCTTGTTGAAGAAAACACTGGCATACCTGAATAATCTTTAATTTACCTATAACCTTATTAGAATTTAATCTGTCTTTATATTTACTAATTCAATCATGATCAAATTGTTAATGAGTCTGTTAGTCAATATAAATTTTAATCGCGATTAATCGACTGATTTCCAATAGTGCGATTGATTGCAAATTAATTTTGAAGAAGTTTTTCCACTTTAAATGGATATTTTTCAAGTTTTGGATACTCTTGACAACATTTTAGTGGATTTACTTCACATTAAATAGTTTAGTTGAGGCATTTAAGGCTTTAAGAGGCATTTTACATTAAAAAACTCAATAGAGCATTTTTTTTTCTTTTAATGTAAGTGTGTGCTGCTTTTTTGTACTTATTCTTTACGACATAGTGAGCCAGAGGCTATTGTGAAACCCCTTGAAGACACCTCCTTAGTGGATATTCTTAGCAATGGTTTGTGGGTCGACCCCCTTATTGGTCTATGTTCCTAAAAATAAACACTGCCATTTAGTGCACAACAAAAAAAAAATAAAAAAAGAAAAGAAAAAGAGAGTAAGGTAAAGATTAATTTGGAGAACGACTAGAATGAAAAAGCCCATCTGTGCTTGGTTGGTGTATATTAAAGCAGGCTTAAGACTCTAGCAGGGCAAAAATGTTTTTGAGTTTACTTTAATGTTTCATTTTATCACCTTAAAACAAGTAAAAATGCATAAAATGAAAACTGAAAATCCATATTTCCAGGGCTCAATTGAGAAATCTTTTTTGATGATATTATTATTTATTGACATAGTTACAACCTGGCGTACTGCTCCTTTTAAAATAACCCACTTGCAAAAAGAGAACAAGGTCATTCTTGGTGAAATATGAATTTGGAGAAACACTTGAATGAAAAAAGCTGATCCGTGCTTGGTTGGTTGTACACCTTGGTTGGACATCGAAAATTAAAGCTGAAAAACTCGGCCATGATGCATATTTTTAAGGACTGACCAAGAAATGTACAGCACATAAGCATTTTCTTCACATTTTTGGATGTTTGTCAAAATGTGCCATTTACTACCAGGTTTACTGCGTATTTTTAAAACATGCTGTTGCTGTCTGCAGCACTGCGCTATAAATAGCGATAAACAAGACTTCACCTTTGTCCTGGGCTGAACCTCTTCCATGGCACCTCTCGTTGGTATTACTGATGGCTGATTGGCTTAATGAGCTTACCGAGCCACTTCTGCTCTTTTCACAGCATTTCATTTTGTGGACTGGAGTTGCAGGCCAGGACCAAGATCAACAAGGATACTGAAGTCTTCTGTTCACCGCTCAAAGTAGAGGGGTCCTAGGCTGTAACTGTGTGATAATAGCCCCAAATAGAGGCAAGGGCTGCAAGTTCACACTCTGATAGAGCTCTAAATCATCTCCCAACACCAGCAGCGATGGGCAACAGCAAGAGTGGCGCCGTGTCCAAGGAGATCCTGGAGGACCTGAAGCTCAACACCAAGTTCACAGAGACTGAGATTGCCCAGTGGTATGAGAACTTCAAGAAGCAGTGTCCAACGGGCCGCATCTCGAAAGAGGAGTTTCAGAGCATCTATAGCAAGTTTTTCCCAGAAAGCGATGCCAACACGTACGCCCAGCATGTCTTCCGGTCTTTTGACACGAATGACGACGGCACACTGGACTTCAAAGAGTACATTATTGCCCTCCACATGACGTCGACCGGGAAGACCACCAGGAAACTGGAATGGGCCTTCTCACTGTTCGATGTGGACAAGAACGGATACATCACCAAGACGGAGGTCAAGGAAATTTGCACGGTGAGTTTTTGGAAAAAGATCCAGTCATAGTGACTGGCAAACTCTTTGGCTGGGAAAAGCCAAAGGTTGGGAAAAGTGTGGAAACTTCTAGTTGAGAACCTCTACATTAGCTGGAGAAGACTAAAGTATACACAGTAATATTGCAGTATTGCAGAAATTTCTATTTTTATTCTATTTTTCTATTTATTTATTTTGATAAAAATATGATGCTATGATGGCATGGCAACAACTTTACAGTCAGCTGTGGACATAAAAACAACATTAGGAATGTTTTTGTTTTTGTTTCAAGTTTCTGCATGAATTTGAGCAAAACCAATAATAGAAAATGTCATCATCTGCATACAAGTTGATATTTGAGTGTCTTTTAAAAGTTACTGGATATGAGCAGCCTCTGCGGACCAAACTAATGGGTAAAATGGTTTGAAATTTTTTTTGGGACCTCAACATAACAAAAATAATGTAACTAATGGGTAAGTTAAGACCTTGATGGATGAATTAATGGATCTATTTTTAAATCGTGAAAAGCATGAAGAAGAGGAAGATCAATAGTGAAAATTTGCAGATGAGGAAACTATTCCTAATATTTAAAAACCAAGAATGTGATCATGATGTCACAAATTCAGGCTGTTCTACTCCTGCTTTGTTCACCAGCCTGATCACAAGCCTGATGCCAAATTTATTTTTAAAAGTAAAAGCTCCTGTACATGTCTTGGCGCCAGTTTTGTTAGGTAACCTTTTCTAAACACAGGATTAGTCTTTAATCGACTCTGATAAACAGTTTAGGATAAATTTAGGCCTAAGCTTGCAGGGAGCTTGGAGAATACATTTATAGAATTAAGGTAGAATGTGATTGTTGATTGCGCAGCTAAAGAAGTAAAATGTGATGACATACTAGGTGTTGGTTTAATAAAACATAGAGAGCTGTATCATCTGCGTACATGATGATTTGGGAGATGATTATTTTAGGGGCCTCTGCAAAAATACAAAAATAACAAAAGTTATTTGACAGTGGCAATGAAAATAGGGTTTTATGGCAAGTTAAATATATATATATATTCAAATATGCAGTAGTTATAGATGAAACAACTGAAGAGAACTGGCATTCCTTATTTATTTTATGATTGTTAAATGTGACTATTCAGTGTGCCCTGGAAAGTAAAATGCTGTTGCTTGATACGAAGGTTAAGACAGAAACAGAAACAGAAACAGCATCGTATAATATGTGAGTGTCAACACCACTGGAGTATTTAATTCAAAATGAAATCACTATTTCACCTGCAGCAGGCCTATTTATAGCAACCACATTTTAATTTACAAGATTAAAATTGGTTGATTAATCCGTGGCACTGCTGCAGTTTGTTCTTGATGTGGGATTTGAATGCGATGGTTACGAGTTCATTGTTGAAGAATTCATTAATCATTCATTAGTTTATTCTTCTGTAGTAGCCAACTTGGCTCTTGGGTAATTATTAATGCATGCAAAAAATAAATGTTTCAACAGTGAAAAGTGAGTTTTTTCTGCTGCAGGCCATTTTCAAGCTGATTCCCAAAGATGAACTGGCTAATCTGCCCGACGATGAAAACACAGCAGGGAAGAGGGCAGACAAACTCTGGAAGTTCTTTGACAAAGGAGACGATGGTGAGATAAATACACCATGAATAGAATTTAATATAAATAAAACTTTGACTTGACACAAGAAAATCCTTAAAGCAACTGATTTCTTTCGGATTGCAAAGGTACAGTCACATTTTGTCCAATAAAATTGCCGCCAAACACTCAATAGAGATGACCAATAACTAAATATTTATTGCAGTAAATATGAATTTTGAAACTGCTTGAGCTGTTTAGAACAACGTCGAGATTGAAAAGTGATGTATGGTGTTTCACAGCAATTTTGTGGCATAGTCTGGCTATTAGCACTAGCCCTTAGCTGCTGTTAGCCTAGCCACCATAGTCAGATCAGGACCATGTTATTAAATGTATATATACTGCCACCTTTATAATTCAAAGATAGCTTCTATCTATGTAACATAATACCAAAAGGTCAAATCCAATCATATCTATGCCATCACAAAGTAAGTTTAGTGAATGGAATTAACACAAGTGCTAAGTCAGACTGGTTAAGTGGCCAAGCTAACAACAGCTAAGGCTAGTGCTAATAATCAGCAGGACATAAAGACATTCAGACTGAGAATTTACTTTACTGTCATCTCACAAACATCACAGATGAAAATGTATGCCACCAGTTTGCCAATTTTTGATCTTGGCGCAATCCATCAAAATGGAAGAGTATCTGATTCACTTGACTGTTTTATTAGCAGACGCTGACTGACGCTTAATCATTAATGACATGTTAACCCATACTTGAAAACTGAACATGTTCTTTTTTTCTTTTGTCCAGAACGAGTTGCGGAAGGCGAATTCATCCAGGGAGTGTTGGATAATGACGACGCCCTTCGTTTGATTCAGTACACGCCGTTAAAGTAACTGCAAAACAGAGTATCTGAAACTTTCTCCAGTCCCGTCTTTCTTCTTCATTGAAACTGCAATAGATGAAACACATTCTAACACCTTGTTCATTAGTTTAACCTGTTACCACCATAAAATATTTTTTTCTCCCAAGTTTGCCGATGTTATCATGGGCTGTTGCGTTTTTTTAATCCCTGACCGACATGTAGCTCATGGTGCAACTGCAGTAAGTGGAGGGGGTGCCATCATTATTATTATTATCTAATTTTGCGTCTTGTATAGTTTTTCCATGTGGCAAAATCCTGCAAGTGTGATGTTATATTTGAATAGTGATGATGGAGAATAGGTTTGTTCATGTACAATAACATATAAAACTGTGTGTGTTCATCCTGGACTTTCCCTTCACAATAAATTCAATAAATCAGAACTATTCAATTTTAATAAATGATAATAATAATAAAAAAAAACAATGAGTCCTAAAGTCTGTTTTGTGCTGATGAGAATCAACTAAAAACCATTATGGGGTTTTGAAGTTAAAACTTTGCTAAATAAACAAAGCTAATAATTGTGTTAGCAAGGTAGCATTTCTACAGCAAAAGCTAATTTAATTCCAAGGTCTGTTTAGGATTAATAGAAACTAAAATATGTTAATAAAAACTAAAAACCATCATGTTTTTTTTTTTACAAAACTGAGCTAAATGTACAAGACTAATAATTATTTTAGCTACTTCAGTAGCATTTCAAGCTAGCAAAATTATGTTACATTCCAAAGTCTGTTCATAAAGTTCAACATATTCAGTAGAAACAATGAAATTGTAATAAAAAAAAGGTTCTCAAAGTATTTTAAGCTGATGTTATGATAAATTAAAAACCATTTTTTTTTTACGTTAGTCCAAAAAACTGAGCTAAGCGTACAGGGCTAACAGTTATTTTAGCTAGGAATGCACTTCAGTAGCATTTCTAGAAATTGTCAGGCAACAAAATGACTTTAATAAAAACTAAAAAAACACAATTGAAGCCACTGCAGGGATGTGAGGGTAATCCAAACACATAAATCCAAAAAGAAACTGCTGAAAAAAAACAAAGACAAACCACAAGGCAGTAAAACAAATAGGACAAGGGAGATATAACAGACGAACAAAGGGAAAGGCAGGGTTATATATACACATGTGGGTAGTGGGGCTAACGAGACACAGGTGAAACTAATGGGAGAAACCAATCCAACAATCAAAGGGGAGAAAACACAGGAAGTAAAACAAGACTAAAAACACCAATGAAGAACTTTACAAAATAAAAACAGGAAACACAAGGAAAACCAAACAGGGTCACAGGAAATACTTAAAATTCAAAGCCATGACTGTTAGCTAGCAAAGTATGTTCAGTTCCAAAGTCTATTTGTGAAATTCAATAAATAAATAAAAAGTAATTGTATTTTCGGATAATTTTAATTAGAATAGCATGTTAGCCTGATGACTTTTTCTAATTAGATCAGTGTGTTTGCAGATATTTGGACAATAGTTAAAGATTTGTACGAATAAAATGTGATATGGACAAATTCAAGGGCAACTGGACTCGTAGGGTTTCTTGAAGACAGATAATGCATTATTTAGAGGCTGCGTTTGGGTGCCCCAGTCACTCCCACTACATGGATATACCCAGGGCTCCACTGGATCTAAATATCGTCCGAATGACTCCAAATGACACCAAAGTTATATGGGTAAGTAAACGACGGTATTTTATGCCAGAAATAAAATCCAGGTTGTAAAATGTGTTTGGATAATCTTAATAAAACTAAAAGTAAAGAGTCCAGTTTAATATGGTCCTAGCTCTGTGAGTCATTGGCTTCCCCTTTGCTCTTTTTCTTATCAAACAGACACAGGAAACAACTATCAATCAATGCATTGTTTAAATGCTTGGAGGCATCTTGTTTATCTCGTACCATAGAAGAAGAGTCAAAGGATTCATCCTCCCTTCCACCATGAAAGTCAAAAAATTGCTGAGCAGCTTTAGTCTACACCAAAGTGAAGGACTGAACAGCCATCCGATTTCTCATGGGTAAAAACTGTAAACATGCTATATACTGCAATAGCTTTTATAATGACAGTGCACGCATTAATAATTGCCCTTTCCTTAATTTTCTGGTGCATGCATGTGCTTAACCTCCTTTTTTTCATATATATATATATATTTTTAATTAAGGTACAAAACTACTCACAGGTTAATCTCTAATTGTCTTCGGCTGTAGTTCCATTAGTGCCGAGAAAAAACAGAGAAATTACATTTGAAAAACTTATCTGCGGGATAATCCTCATATCCCACTGAGAACAGTTCTGATTAGGAACAGTTCCCTCTGTTTGCTGTGAGGTCTGCGGATAATCCAGAGAAACCAGGACATTGTTTCTGGAGAGAAATGTTGCAGTGAGGACCCTGAATTGTATTGTTGTAACCTGAATATCATGCCACTAATGGGACTTTTTGTTGCAGGGTAAAGGTTTAAACCAGCAATATTATTTTGCTAATCTTTGAAACAGCGTTCATCTTAAAACGTTCTTCTTTTGTATTTTATATTTATTTATTTTTCTAAATCCCTTTGATTTGGGTTCCTAGAAATAAAAACCAAACCATTCTTTCTTCCCTCAGTCTCCAGATGTTGTGTTCAACAACTGTCACCACCTCCTTAAGTTACGCAAGACAAACCCAGATAAGGGCCTCGATGCAAAAGATTAGTATTGTTTTCTAATAAAAAAAAAACAAAAGACCCAGTTGTTTCAAGTCTCGTTCCACTTTCTTTGAGACGTCGGTCTTGTTTGTGAACGTACACACAAGTTGCATATTTCGTTAAGAATTCAAATGATTTAATTCACAAAAGACAAAATTTAACCCTGACCAGGTAAGACGTTCATCCAGACAACAATATCATAGTCTCCTGAACTACATTAACCAAATACACAGAACAAGTACATGAAATAAATAAACAAATGTGTATGGATTAACACAAACTGTGAATAAGAAGCTAATATTTTTGCGAAACTGAAGCCTCTGTAATCTTTAAAATATTCAAAATAAAATGGATACAAGAAAACAGAAGCACATTCTCCCCTTACTTAGACAGTTGTATAAGTGTTGTATAATTCAGCCTCTTAATTTATATTTTTAATTACTCTCCACATACTGTTCAGTGACCTGACAGTCCGCTTTATCTCTGCTTCCCTGCCTATGTTATGTCAGTCTCTCTCTCTCTCTCTCTGCTATTCGCCTGACTGGGGAGATTATAGACATAATCTCCTGTCCAGCATTTGAAAGCATCTGTCTAAACATCCAAATCTCTCTGTTGCTGTAATCTTTGATCCTTGTGTTTTCTTTCTTTCCTAGATGTGCTGTATCTGTATCTCAGAGTCCATCCACGCTGGGCTAAACACAAAGCACAACCAAGGCTTATGGGAATTTAGTTAATTCTGGAAGCGCTGGACAAATGTTGATTGGTGCAAGAAGGAAAATGAAGGGATTACTAAAGTTAGTAGATTTCCAGAAAGTTTTTATCGAATCAATGCAGCCAGGCGATTTTGAGACATTTCAGTAAATATTACCAGTTTTAGCTTCACGGGGAAGCAAGAGGAAAAACTCAAGGATCACCAAAGTCAGCCGAGTT